>NC_134092.1:37297944-37614373 GCF_000715075.1 Nicotiana tabacum | reverse complement strand
TATCAATACTAACATCTCTCACATAGGCCATATACGCATCACACCCCTTCTCAACCATTCGTTGAGATTTAAGAAATGCAACAACCTTTCTAGGAACATGATCTGAGGTACCTCTCCACTCTAGTCACGATAGACTTGGCATAGCCAACGTCACCGTCTTGGCGTAACAATCAAGAATAGCGTGATAGGGCGATAACCAGTCCATGCCTAAAATAATATCAAAATCCACCATACTGAGAAATAATAAATCAGCTCTGGTCTCAAAACCACTGATAACAATCAAACACGACCGATACACACGGTCCACAATAATAGATTTACCCACGTGTAGATACATAAACAGAAGAACTCAAGGAATCACGGGATACGCCCAAATACGGGGCAAAATAAAATGACACATAAGAATAAGTGGAGCCTGGATCAAATAAGACTGATGCATCTCTATGACAGACCGAAATAATCCTGTGATAATAGAATCGGATGCAACAGCCTCTGTCCTAGCAGGAAGGGCATAATATATGGCCTGGCCTCCCCCTCTATGGTGACCTCTACCTGTCTGACCTCCACCTCTAGCTGGCTGTACAGGTAGAGTGGCAACTGGTGCAGTAATCATGGCCTGAGAAGCCTGAGGGCCCTGTGGAATAGGTAGGGCCTGAGAAATCTGTGGAGGTGCACCCCTCCTAAATCTTGGGCAATCTCTCATGATATGACGAGTGTCACCACATTCAAAACAAGCCCTCAGAGGACGTGACTGCTGGGATTGGCTCGGGCCTGATCGACTAGACTACCCGCTAAAAGTACCCCGTACAGGAGGTACAGTAGACACTGGCGGTGCATAATATGGAACCTGAGGTATGAAAGTAGCCGAAATACCACTGGAAGCTAGAAGTGCTGAATGAATAGGATGACTCACATAACCTCTACCATGACGGGCTGCAACTGGGCATGAGAATTATTATATGTACCAGAATCTCAGGGTCTCTTAGCATCCCTCTCTTCCCTCTCCCGAGTCTGCATACCTTCCAATCTCCTAGCAATTGACACCACCTATTGGTATGTTATGTCGATCTCTAGCTCTCGGGCCATATTGAATCTGATACTAGGGTGGAGACCCTCAATAAATATGCGAACCCGCTCTCGAACAGTAGCAACTAAGGTTGGTGCATGCCTAGCCAACTCACTAAATCAGACCTAATACTTTGACACGGTCATAGAACCCTGGCACAACTGCTCAAACTCTACGCGCCATGCATCTCTAAGACTCTGAGGAACATACTCCCTTAAGAACATATTTGAAAATTCAGTCCAAGTGAGTAAATATGTATCAGTGAGACTATCCAACTCATATGCCCACCACTACTGGTAAGCTGCTCCTCTAAACTGGAATGCTGCGAAAGAAACCCCAATGGAATCCACAATACCCATAGTACGAAGGATACAGTGACATTCCTACAGAAAACCATGAGCATCATCTGAAGCTAAACCGCTGAAAGTGGGAGGGTGGTACTTCTTGTACCTCTCGAGCCTGAGCTGCTCTTCCTCTGAAACTGATGTCCTAATCTCAGGCTGAACTGGGGCAACTGGCTGCACTGGTATAACCTCTGGGTCATGGTCAACTTGGGCCCGTGGCTCTGGAGTACGGGGGGCAGGAGTCTGTGCTCCTCCCCCGGCCTGAGATATGACGGGAGCAAGTGGAATTAACCCTGCCTGAGCTAGAGTGCCAAACATGCTCAAAAACTGAGCAAGAGTCTCCTGAAGTGCAGGAATAGTAACAGGCGTCTCAGGTGCCTGCTCTCCAACTGGAGCTGCTGGTGGCTCTGGTGCAGCAGCTCGTATAGGTGCTCTAGTTGCACCACGTGGTCTTCCTCGGCCTCTGCCCTGACCCCGGTCTCTTGCGGCTCCAATAGGGGGTGCGAGTATCTGATCATCGGATCCAGTTATGCGTGTCCTCACCATCTGTAAGAGAATATAAAGATAATGGTTTAGAACTTTATAGTCAACATTGCACACGATAAGGAATCAAAGAAGTGAATATTTTTCCTAACAGTTCCATAGCCTCCTAAAGATAAGTACAGACGTCTCCGTACCGATCCGAAAGACTCTACTAAACCTGCTTGTGATTCATAACACCTATGAACCTAGAGCTCTGATACGGACTTGTCACGACCCCAAATTCCCTCCGTATGAGGTCGTGATGACACATAGTCTCTAAGACTAGGTAAGCTTATCAATGCGGAATAATAATAGATATCTGAATTAAATAAACTACAAATCAAATAATTACAACTCCCAAAACTCGGTAGAAATAAGTCACAAGCTTTTAAGAATTTATCCTCAATGTCTCTATATATCAAGGTTTAAGGAAAAATAAAGAAGCAACATGATAATGATTGAAGGGGACTCCGGAGTCTGCGGACACTGGCAGATATACCTCGAAGTCTCCGTACACAGGCAACTTACTGATATCTGGGCTGGTAAGATATACCTGGATCTGCACAAAATGATGTGCAGAAGTGTAGTATGAGTACACCACAACGGTACCCAATGAGTGCGAAGCCTAACCTCGGTAGAGTAGTGACGAGGTCAGGTCAGGCCCTCGAAGTCTCCGTACACATGCAACTTACTGATATCTGGGCTGGTAAGATAGCATCCCACGTTTTAGCCATCCTTATCACACCGCATGACTTCTAGTAGTTTCCTCTACTAGCCACGCGTATCAAGCCACCCTTATCCCACCGCATGCGTTTCAACACCCAAACCTTATACCACCGCATGCGTATCAATGTCACAATAAATCACAATTTGCACCTCAAGTGCCCAAATATTTCAATTTGCCAAAATAAATCAACAATAATATTTTTCCATAATAAAGAGCTCACGACTCATGCCAAAATAATTCATGATAATATTTTTCCACAATAAAGAGCTCACGGCTCCAACACAATTAGTACGAAAATCTCACAAAATATTCAGCAAATACTTCATTTTTAATAATATTTGAAATTAAAGAAATTCCACATTTAATTAATACACCAAATAAAAGAAATCAAGTTTCAGCTAACAGGTAAAAACAATTAGCAGGAGAAGGTCAAACAAATTTAAAGTATATAAATCAAATCAATGATGGAAAATATAACAAGATTTAATAATTTAATTAATATGCAACAGTGATCTACACAATTAAAAAATATAATCTTTTACATTTAGCCCGTGTACACACTCGTCACCCTGTGTACATATCTTTCAACACATTTCAATTTATCACTTCAATACCAGTCCTAGGGGAAATTTTCCCAACACAAGGTTAGACAAGTCACTTACCTCGACTTGCTCCAATTTAACCAAGTAGTATGGCTTTTCCTCGACATTCTGACTCCGATCGACTCGAATCTAGTCATAATTAATTTGATACAGTCAACAAAAATTATAGAATCAATTCCATAAGAAAATACTATATTTTTTAATAAAAATCCGAAATTAACTCAAAAATCGTCCGTGGGGCCCACGTCCCGGAATCCGGCAAAAATTACGAAATATGAACGCCCATTCAACCATGAATCCAACCATACCATTTTTACTAAAATCCGACATCAACTTGACCTCCAAATCTCAAATTCTCATTTTGAAATCCCTAGGCCCAAATCTTCTAATTTCACCTTGAAAACATATAATCTATTCGAAATATTCAATGATAATCCAATATAATTGACTAACAATGATCACATGTGATTTACCTCAAGTTCCTCCATGAATTGCCTCTGAAACATTGCCCAAAACCGTGTTGAAAGTTTCCAAAATGACAAAACTGTCGGAACCCCTCTGTTTTGTAATCTGCCAGGGCTTTCGCACCTGCGATACACGTGACCGCATCTGCAATTTCGCAGATGCGAAGGCCTCGCTCGCTTCTGCGGCTATCTTCGCTTCTGCGATCCCTCATCCGTATCTGCGGGCTCACAGATGCGGTATTTTCCTTCGCATCTGCGGCCACTGCCCACTCTCCCTTTTCCGCTCCCACGCTCGCTTCTGCGAGCCAAATTCCGCAGGTGCGATTGTATCAGTAGGCAGCTGCAAGTTTCAATTATTCTAAGTCCAAATTTGATCCGTTAACCATCCGGAACATGTCCGAGCCCCTCGAGACCTCAACCAAATATACCAACAAGTCCTAATATATCATACGAACTTAGTCAAGTCTTCAAATCACATCCAACAACACTAAAACACGAATAACACATAGATTCAAGCCTAATGAACTTTGAAACTTTCAATTTTTACAAACGACACCGGAACCTATCAAATCAAGTCCGATTGACCTCAAATTTTGCAAGCAAGTCATAAATGACATAACGGAGCTATGAAAATTTTCGGAACTGGATTCCGACCCCGATATCAAAAAGTCAACTCCCCGGTCAAACTTCCAAACTTAAATTTCTATTTTAGCCATTTCAAGCCTAATTTCACTATGGACTTCCAAATAAAATTCCGAACACGCTCCTAAGTCCAAAACTACTATACGGAGCTGTTGGAATCATCAAAATTCTATTTTGGGGTCGTTTTCTCAAAATGTTGACCGAAGTCAAACTTAGCATTTTAAGGCCAACTTAAGGAACCAAGTGTTCCGATTTTAACCCGAATAGTTTCAAATCCCGAACCAACCATCCCCTCAAGTCATAATTTATAAAAGCACATACGGGGAGTTTTATTTAGGGGAATGGGATTCTATAAGTCAAAATAACCGGTTGGGTCATTACAATTAGTCTATTACGCTTTATGCGTGCCATAAAATCTGTCTATCAGGGACGTTATTCTATTTGGAGCATTAGCAGCTGAAATATGACATTTAGCTTTGGGTCAGCAAATGCGTCTGTCAATAATTTGTAAATGAATTACCACTTGAACTTCAAGTTCATATTTTCTTGTACGAGGATCAATATGTATGTATAATAATTCATTCCACGTATCACTTTTTCAACTATCCATTTTCTCCCCTTAATGTTGGGATCACCAACACATTTTCCAACTTTCGTTGGGAACCCATCTTTGTGCATTTTGGTGGCCTAATTAAATCATATAGCACATCCATATTTCTAGATGAAAATTATTTGCTTCCTGACCCTGAACCGATTGTGATAGGGAGAATTTTTCATAACTTGGCTAGATGCGTACAAGTGTTGATGTATATTAAATAATACATCTCATACCAAATTTTGTTTTGGAAGTTTTGTTCTCATAACCAATGGTTTAGCTATAATTGGAGGCATACAATTTCTGCTAAACTGACTTGGAGACGAACGGATGTTTAAGAGGGGGAGAATGTAACGACCCGGCCGGTCATTTCGAGAGTTATAACCCTGTTTTCCCCATTCCTACTTCTTTTTGTGTTATTCAGCTATATTATGTTATATCGGGTTAGTTGGTTCGAGTCCGGAAGGAACTCGGGGTGAAATGAGACACTTAGTCTCATAATTGAAAATTTTAAGTTAGAAAAGTGGACCGGATATGGACCTATATGTAAACGACCTCGGATTTGAATTTTGATAATTCCAATAGCTCCGTATGGTAATTTTGGGCTTAGGAGCGTGTCCGGAATATTATTTGGAAGTCCGTAGAGGAATTAGGCTTGTAATGCCGAAAGTTTTATTTTTTGAGAAGTTTGACCGGGGTTGACTTTTTGATATCGGGGTCAGAATCTGATTATAAAAATTAGAATACCTCTGTTATGTCATTTAGGACTTGTGTGAAAAATTTGAGGTCAATCGGACGTGATTTGATAGGTTCCGGAGTTGTTTGTAGAAATTAGAAATTTCAAAGTTCATTAGGCTTGAATTGGGGTGTAATTCATGGTTTTAGCGTTGTTTGAGGTGATTTGAGGATTCGACTAAGTTCGTATGATGTTTTAGGACTTGTTGGTATATTTGGTTGAAGTCCCGAGGGCCTCGGGTGAGTTTCGGATGGTTAACGGATCAGAAATTGAACTAGAACTGTTGCTGCAATTTCCTTGTGTTGGAAATTGCTTCTGCCCAGAATCGAGCCCAGATCGAGCTCAGGGTCGACGGCCACGATCGAAGCCCAGATTGAGCTCAAGGTCGAGGGTCACGATCGAAGGCATGATCGAGCCCAGGGTCGAGGGTCACGATCGAAGGCATGATCGAGCCCAGGGTCGAGGGTCACGATTGAAGGCATGATCGAGCCCAGGGTCGAGGGTCACGATCGAAGGCATGATCGAGCCCAGGGTCGAGGGTCACGATCGAAGGTATGATCGAGCCCGGTGTCGAGGGTCATGGTCGAAGGCTGGGAAGAAGACATAATCGAGGGCCAGGACCGAGAACCAGGATCGAGGACCTCGATCGAAGGCCAAGAACGAGGCAGAACCGAGGATGTCTGGGCAGAGTTATAAAAATGGGGGCTTCGTCCCATTTGTCATTTTTGACAAATTAGAGCTTGGGGAGAGGCAATTTTTGTTATATTTTCAAGGAAAAACTTGAGGTAAGTCCCTTTTGATCATTTCTACTCCATAATATTGAATTATCATCGAGTAATCCGACTAGATTTCATGATTTTGGGGTGTAAATCAGAGATTGAAACTTAGAAATTTGGAAATAAGATTTGTAGATTTGAGGGTCGAGTTGAGGTCGGATTTTGGTAAAATTGGTATGGGTAGACTCGTGATTTGATGGGCTTTCGGATTTTGTAACTTTTGTCGGGTTCCGAGATGTGGGCCCCACAGGCGAATTTTGAGCCAATTTCGGGTTTTGGTCTAATTTTGAAGCTTTTCTTGTGGAATTCATTCCATTAGCGTATATTGATGGTATTATACTGATTGTGAATAGATTTGGAGCATTTGGAGACCGAGTCCAGAGGCAAGAGCATTGCGGGGTAGAGATTTGACCGGTTTGAGGTAAGTAACGATTGTAAATCTAGTCCTGAGGGTATGAAACCTCGGATTTTTGTATCATTCTACTATTTTTAGTGACGCACATGCTAGGTGACGGGCGTGTGGGCGTGCACTATTGGGGATTTATGACTTGGTCCGCCCCGTAGCAACTATAAAGTTTATACTTGGGATTTAGAAAGATTTTATGTAAATTGGGATGAATGCCATGTTTGGGCCTTGCGCCAATGCTGTTTGGACCCTTAGGGGCTGTTTCTTACCATCCTCTCATTGTTTTCGATTGAAAATCTATACTCAGTCATGTTTATACTTGTTTACCGCATAACTCAGTTTTATGACGCTATTTTGATGTATATAAATGTTTTGGGCCGAATGCCCTGTTTTACTGAAATGCCCGAGAGGCTTGAGTTACTTATGACTGAGTGAGGCCGAGGGCCTGATTTGTGAGGATGAGTGTGGATCGGGGCTGCCCGCCTGCAGCATACTTGTGACTGAGTGAGGCCGAGGGCCTGATTGGTGAGGATGAGTGTGGATCGGGGCTGCCCGCCTGTAGCATACTTTATTATTATCGCACGTGAGTTATCCGTGCAGATTATAGTGCTTGGGCTGAAGGAGCCCCTCCGGAGTCTGTACACACCCCCAGTGAGCGCAGGTACCTACTGAGTGCGAGTGCCGAGTGCTGAGTGACTGGGAGGCAAGAGTGATTGTGAGGTATGCCCGAGTGGCAAGAGTGATTGTGAGGTATGCCCGAGTGGCACGAGTGACTGTGAGGTCTGCCCGAGTGGCTGTTTATGATTTCATCATTTTTGCTCACCTTTGCATTGAGCCTTTGTTTGAAAAACTATTGGAAAATAAAAATGATTTTTATTGGAACTGGGTTTAAACGAGATGTTTGATTCAAATCCTGATTTTTTTAGAGCATGTGGTATTTTACTGAGATTTCCTGATATGAACGTTATATGCTTTATTGCTCGTCACTACTACTCAGTCTTTATTTATTGTTGTTACTTACTGAGTTGGCGTACTCACGTTACTCCCTGCACCTTGTGTGCAGATTCAGGTGTAGCTGGTCAAGGTAGCGATTATTGAGTGTTCTGGTTGCAGATTTTCTTTGAGATAGCAAGGTAGCTATTTGGCGATCGCAGCCCCTGCTCTTCTCCCTCTTATCTTCCTCTAGTAGTATTTAGCTATTTTTTTCCAGGCTAAGTTAGCCTTGATATTGTTAGACAGATTATAGTAGATGCGCATGACTAGTGACACCCCGATGTCGGGCTTTTCTTTTCCGCACTTCTGTTTTTTTTCTTCTTTGATTTGAACTCTTTAAATGGAGGTTTTTATGTTAAATAACCTTGAAATTATCTTTGAAATGAAAATATCATTTTGTTTTGGAAATGAGTCTGCTTGCCTAATTCCACGATAGGCGCCATCACGACAGGGGGTTAGTTTTGGGTCGTGACATTTATATTCTAGAACTATGCTCTAATAATTTAAGCAAGCAACCTTGAAAAAGTCAAACTGCAAGTTGATAATAAATGCATATGTGACCATACAATAGATGCATCTATTAAAACCATATAATAGTAAACGGTCCACATGGTAGGTGACTGGGCCCATATATTATCACCTTTTATTCGTTCCAGATATCAAGGGATTCAATCCCAACGTTAACTGGTATATCATGAGAATAAGCAGCACAAGAGAATTCTTGAAGAATCTTCTATTTTTTCAATATACGTGAATTCTCAATTAATTTTCGCGTCATAATTGAACCGGGATGGCCAATCGGTCATGCCAACTAATATTTGTTTCGGTAAACATCTAGTTTACTTGTGGCATATGATTCCATCATCATGCTTATACTTGTGTAGTACAAATAGAATGAAAATCGGGTGACCTTTTATATTTACCCGGTATGATTAAAGTAATATGAAGATAATCAAACTTCCTTTCATTTATAGTCTCAATATGCCAACCACTTTAACTTATACATTTGAAACTCAAAAAGTTTCTTTTGAGACTTTACAATATCAATGTCGTGAATAATTTTATTCATCCGGGTAGTAACAAATTAATTTTTTTGGAGCTCTTAACAACTTTTGTACTACAAGATCTCTTGTCACACCAATCATATGGTAAATGTCTCCTTCATGAAGAAAATTATATCATAATAAATTGTCATGGTCAAAATCATCATAAGCAAAATTATTTTTTGCTTTAATTTTGCCTTTAATAACCTTTTATAAGGCACAACAAAAAATATTTTAGCGTATCACATGTAAACGACCAATGACATATTCATGTAACCACACAATAATATTTATTCTCTTTATTTCATTCAAACCTCCCTTGGAGGTGAGTTGTGTTGTATTGTCACGACCCGAAATTCCAACCTTCAGACCATGATGGCGCCTAACATTTCACTTGCTAGGTAAGCCAACATTAGAATAATATTAGCCATTTTAAAAAAAATTAAATTTATTAATAAAAGAGAAATAAATGCCGAAGTAAAGTCTGAAATGTAGTGAATAATCCATAAAATAACGGTGTCTAAATACCATCCCAGAATTGGTGTCACAAGTGCATGGGCTTCTAGAATAAAACAAATAAAGGTCTGAATAAAATAAAGTTGTCTGAAAACAAACACACAGCTAAGGTAAAATAGACGGGGACATCAGAACTGTGGACGCCGTGCAGTTATACCTCAAGTCTCCTATGATAGCTGAAATCAGAGCAAGCCTATGGTATGCTACTGGGACCAACTGCGAAATCTGCACAAGAAGTGCAGAGTGTAGTATCAGTACAACCGACCCCATGTACTGGTAAGTGCTGAGCCTAACCTCGACAAAGTAGTGACGAGGCTATGGCGGTTCACTTATATTAACCTGTACGCAATATTAGTAACAACAACAAATAATAAAAATAAATCACATAAATCATTTATAATAATTGAAGCCAACTCAGCAGTCATAACCCATTATTATTTCAACCAATTTCTGTTATAGCGTGCAACCCGCTCCCACAATATATTCATTTTCAATACTCTCATATATTTATTTTAATCCAGCATATAAAGATTTTTAAATAAGTCTATTGCGGCGTACAATCTGATCCCCCAAAATTGACTTTTTAATAAGTCTGTTGTGGCATGCAATCCGATACCCCAATATTGACTTTTTAATAAGTCTGTTGTGACGTGCAACTCGATCTTCCAATATATTTATTTCAATCAATTCTGTTGCGGCGTGCAACCCTCTCCTCCAATATATACATTTACCAATTCAATTCTGTTGCGACATGCAACCCGATCCTCCATTATATTTATTTCAATCAATTCTGTTGCGACGTGCAACCCGCTCCTCCAATATATACATTTACCAATTCAATTCTGTTGCGGCGTGCAACCCGATCCTTCAATATATTTATTTCAATCAATTTTGTTGCGGCGTGCAACCCGCTCCTCCAATATATACATTTACAGATTCAATTCTATTGCGGCATGCAACCCGCTCCTCCAATATATTCATTTACCAATTCTTATAGAAGAAATTTTCCCAATAAATGCAACAATTAATATAAAATTATAGGACAACACATAAAATAATTATGATTTAATTATGAAACAATAAATGACAAATAGCAAGTTATTATGCAAATCGGGGAGAAAATAGGCTGTTTAATATTTAATATGCTAAATGTCAAATAACAATTAAGACACATAATTGAAATAACATGTAACAATTAATACAGGAATTCAGGAATTAATATTTGACAAAGAATAGGAGAGAAACAATTATTATAACAATTAATTCATGATTTAAAACAATTTATGATTTTTCAAGTAAATATGCAAACAATTAATTTGACGACGTATAGACACTCGTCACCTCGCCTATACGTCGTTCACATGCATTTCACATAACAAATAATTTAAGGATTCTATTCCTTCAAGTCAAGGTTAACCACGAAACTTACCTCGCTTTGTAAATTCCAATAAATTATTCGACCACAACTTTTCCTTTTGAATTTATCTCCAAAAGTTTCAAATCTATTCACAAATAATTCGATATACTCAATACGAATCATAGGAATTAATTTCATATAAATTTAATAATTTTCTGGATAAAATTCAAAATTCATTTAAATATTCGACAGTGGGACCCACGTCTCAAATTCCAAAAAAAACTCGCGAATTCCAAACACCCGTTGCACTACGAGTTCAACCATATAAAAATTATCCAATTCTGATGTCAAATGGACCTTCAAATCTTAAATTAAAGTCTTTGAAGATTTCTACCATTTTCAACCAAATCTTTACCCATTTGAACTCAAAAAGCTTCCCACAAACCTTATTGGTATAAGCATATATAAATAATACTCTTACACCCAAGAATCATACTCCTAATCAACCATCTTCTCCCTAAATCCGAAATTGAAAAATTAGGGTATGAAACCTTACCTCTTAGATGAAGAATTTGAGAGATTTCTTGTTGGATTTCAAGTTTTGAGCAAGATTTGATGAACAAAACACTTAGGCTTCTTCCTCTCTCTAGAACACTCTCACTTCTCTCTAAAATATCAGTTTTTAGCTCAAACATGACTTAACCCCGCTCCCTACCCGGCCTTGGGGGTATTAAATGAGCTCCTACGTGCGCGGCCGCGCACCTGGGCAAGTCACCGCGCATCGGCTGCGCACCTGAGGCAGAAAGTCTCAAATATGCGCGGTCACGCATCGACCGCGCATCGGCTGCGCACCTGACACAGGTCAAGTAAAATGGCCATAAATTTCTGTATACATATCCAAATGGAGAACGGTTTGAAGCGTTAGAATCTAGACTCGAAGATATTTCATTTGATAGGCTGTCCATAACATAACTCCTTATATATATGTAGATATGCTTGTCCAAATTTCGGTCTTGTGCGTACTCATTTGGAACTTTAGTCTATTATGAAATTTTCCAACTTGGCTTAGACTTAGGACTTTTCTTAGAACCCATATCACTTTTAATATGGCTCATACACTTAATATCATATCCAATAGGTGTCCATCATATTAGAAGTTCTCGAATGAGAAGTAGAGTCTGTCCCAAACACAAAACATAACTTATCTCTTCTTTCGCACATTTCAATTTCCCGAATTTTACTAACTCCCAAAATTTCCAAAAATTTCGCCAGAGTTTCCTTTGTAACTGGGCCTATCCATCTGCCAGAGAATCCCAGAAACCAATCCTAACAACACATACATAATCCAATCAACGTAACATAACATTAATATAATACTAACAATGGTCTCATAAGCAATATATTTCTAGAAAATGAACGACATTAACATCAACTATTCATGTGATACGTAACTCATAGCAGCTAAGCTCCCAACATCTTCATAAAACACAAAAATGAATGTTTAAATTAAAGATGACATTTTTGGGTCATTACATTCTCCACCTCTAAAACAAATGTTCGTCCTCGAACGAAATTAGAGAAGTACCTGAGCTAGTGAAAAGATGTGGATATTTGCTCCGTATGTCCGACTCGGACTCCAATGGTAGCTGCCTCAATCGACTGACCTCTCCATTGTACCCGAACTGAAGGATAACTCTTAGACCTCAACTGACGGAAGTGTCGTCCTAGAATAGCTACCGGCTCCTCCTCATAAGTCAAATCCTTGTCCAATTGGACTGAGCTAAAATCTAACACATGGGATAGATCATCATGATATTTCCGGAGCATAGACACATGGAACATCGGATGAACCGCTGATAAACTAGGTAGTAATGCAAGCATGTAGACTACTTCACCCAACCTTTCAAGAATTTCAAAGGGTCCAATATACCTAGGGCTCAACTTGCCCTTCTTTCCGAATCTCATTACACCTTTCATAGGTGAAACTTGGAGCAATACTCTTTCTCCTGCCATGAATGCAATGTCACAAACCTTACGGTCGGCATAACTCTTTTGCCTAGACTGAGCTGTATAAAGTCGATCCTGAATAATCTTGATCTTATCCAAGGCATCATATACCAAATCGGTACCCAACAACTGAGCCTCTCCCGGTTCAAACCAGCCAACTGGCGAATGACATTGCCTTCCGTATAATGCCTCATATGGATCCATCTGAATACTCGACCGGTAGCCATTATTTTAAGCAAACTCCGCAAGTGGCTTGTGTCGAGACGAAAGAGTAATGATTCTTGATCCTGTTTGTTAAAAATCAAGAACTAATCCCAAGAACCTCCAAAGTCTATAACACAAGTGCGAAGCATATCTTCCAGAATCTGAATAGTGCACTCTGATTGTCCGTCTGTTTATGGATGAAATGTTGTACTCAACTCAACCCGCGTGCCTAATTCACGATGTAGAGTCCTCCAGAAGTGTGAGGCAAACTGCGTACCTCGATCTGAAATAATAGACACGGGCACACCGTGAAGGCGGACAATCTCACGAATGTAAATTTCAGCTAACCTTTCTGAATAATAGGTAACTGCCACTGGAATGAAATGTGCTAACTTGGTCAACCTGTCCACAATGACCCAAACTGCATCAAATTTTCTCTGAGTCCGTGGGAGTCCAAAAACAAAATCCATAGTGATACGCTCCCATTTCCACTCAGGAATTTTCAACTTATGAAGCAAACCACCAGGTCTCTGATGCTCGTACTTAACTTGCTGACAATTCAGATACCGAGCTACATATACAACTATAGCCTTTTTCATTATCCTCCACCAATAATGTTGCGGAAAATCTTGATACATTTTGGCGGCACCCGGATGAATAGAATACCGGGAACTTTAGGCCTTATCAAGAATTAATTCATGAAGCCCATCCACATTAGGAACACATATTCGACCCTGCATCCGCAAAACTCCATTATCTCCCACAGCAACCTTCTTGGCACCACCGTACCGTACAGTGTCCTTGAGGACAATCAAATGAGGATCATCATATTGTCGCTCTCTGATATGCTCATATAAAGAAGACCGAGCGACTATACAAGCTAGAACCCGACTAGGCTCTGAAATATCTAACCTCACAAACAGATTGGCCAAAGTCTGAACATCTGCAGCTAGCGGCCTCTCACCAACTGGAATATACGCAAGGCTGCCCACAGTGTTTTAAAAGGTGTGGGCATAAGGCGGGGCATTTTACATATGCCTCAGCGGGGCGTAAGCCCCATAGGTATTTAATTTTTAATATTTTATAAAATAATATAATGACAGTTAATATTTATAAGCAGGTAAAATTGCATAAAATTGAAGAAAAACTATATATGTGTGCTCCATCCCCACACAAAACTAATCAAAACAATCTTTTATACGTTACTTATAAGCACAAGTAATTTGAGTCTAAAAGAATAAAGTTTTCTATATGGAGGAACAAAAAGGATGATTAACCTGCAATTTGAACTTTGAATTTGCTGCTATGAAGAAAAATGTAGTTCTCTTTCTATTTGTAAAAAAAATTAAATATTCGTTGCTTTTGGGAGATATTAGCAGACTAGTGGACAAGATAAAAAATTGAAAAAATCATGAATTAGGGCTTAAATTAAAAAAAAAGGTCTTCACTTTTAAATTTAATACTTTTGAGTTCCTTTTTAAACCTTTTGAGTAATTACCAAACTGACTTTTGAGATTTGGGTATTATATGAAGGACTAATTCAACAAATTTTATTTTAATTTGAAAAAGTCTGTAGGGCTTACTCCTTACTAAATAAATGCTCCCCGAACGCCCGGGCGTACGCTTCTTGAAACTTTCATCCCACACCATCGCCCCGGGGCATTTTTGGTACGCCTCACCCCGGGTCTCGCCCTAGAAATGCCTTTTAAAATAGAGGATGCCCATACTCACAGACTTTCTACTCAAAGCATCAGCCACCACATTGGCCTTTCCAGGGTGATACAAAATGGTGATATCATAGTCTTTCAACACCTCCAACCATCTTCTCTGCCTCAAATTGAGATCTTTTTTTTAACAAATACTATAAGCTACGATGATCAATAAATACTTCACACGAGACACTGTAAAGGTAATGCCTCCAAATTTTCAGGGCATGAATAATGGCTGCCAATTCTAAGTCATGAACAGGATATTTCTTCTCGTGAACTTTAAACTGTCGTGATGCATATGCAATTACCCTGCCATCTTGCATCAATACTGCACCAAGCCCAACGCGAGATACATCACAATACACTGTTTAAGATCCTGAACCTATGGGTAATACCAACACTGGCGATGTAGTCAAAGAGGTCTTGAGCTTCTGAAAGCTCTACTCACACTCGCCTGGCCATCTAAATGGGGCACCCTTCTGGGTCAATCTGGTCTTAATAGTTGTTTATAATCAATTACAGAATTGCCAATTAACCTTATGTTAACAAAAATCTTATTGCAAGTATGGTTGAACTCATTATTTTGGGCTATTCTCATGACATTGTGAGCCCATAAGAGAGAGACTGGAGAGATTGATGACTGAGGGAGGCCGAGGGCCTGATTGTGAAGATATTTTTTGTGGGATCGGGCTGCATGCCACAGCATGTCATGTTGGCTTTATATATATTATACTATTGCATGTGAGTTGGCCGTGCAGCACGTGAGTTGGCCGTGTGGATCCAGATATTATTATAGCACGTGAGTTGTCCGTGCAACACGTGAGTTGTCTGTGCGGATCCAGATATGATATTATAGCACGTGAGTTGTCCATGCAGCACGTGAGTTGTCCGTGCTTGTAGCGCTTGGGCTGTAGGATCCCCTCATGAGTCTGTACACACCCCCAATGAGCGCAGTCGACTATAAACGGGGATCGGGCTGCATGCCGTAGCAGGTATTGTAGAGCTGTCATGACCCAAAAATCTCACCACATGCGTCGTGATGGCACCTAGTCTCTAAGACTAGGTAAGCTGATTTCAATTACATTTTTTTGGATCCATTTTGTTTTTAATTAAATACGTAACCAAAACTAACAGCGAAACTGTAATGACCCGGCCAGTCGTTTTGAGAATTTAAGTCTCGTCCGGCGGCATAAGGCCCTGAGCAGCTTCGTATTATGTGCCTTGTCTTGCGTGCGTGGTTGAATTCAATTATCGGGTGATTCGAAGTGATTTGGGACACTTAGTCCCTAAATGAGAGCTTAAGTCTTAGAATTTGGACCGTAGTCGAAACTGTGTGAAGACGGATCTGGAATGGAATTCTTTTGACTCCGTTAGCTTCGTTGAGTGATTTTGAGCTTAGGAGCGCATCCAGAATGTGTTTTGGAGGTCTGTAGTAGATTTAGGCTTGAATTGGCAAAACTTAGATTTTCGGCAATTTCGGCCGATAGTGAAAATTTTGATATCGAGCTCGGAATGGATTTCCGAAAGTGACTGTGAGTTCGTAGTGTCATTTGTGACCTGTGTGCAAATTTTGAGGTCATTCGGACGTGGTTTGATAGGTTTCGGCATCGGTTGTAGGAATTTAAAGTTTCAAGTTCTTTAAGTTTGAATTGGAAGGTGATTCATGATTTTAGCATTAGTTGACGTGATTTGAGGGCTCGACTAAGTTCGTATGGTATTTTAGGATTGGTTGGTATGTTTGATTGAGGTCCGGGGGGGCTCGGGTGAGTTTCGAGTGCTTAACAGATCAAAAGTTGGATTTGTGTTGCTGCTGAAGTCTTCAGGCATCTGTCATTTTCGCACCTGCGGTGGAGAGACCGCAGGTGCATGATCGCACATGCGGGGAGGCAAGCACAGAAGCAGAAAAATGGAAGAGTGCCCGGGGTTGCAGGTGCAAGATGAATTCCACATCTGCGATGCCCGCAGATGCGTTAGGGTCACGCATGCGCGAAGGAGATCGCAGAAGCGGACAATAGTCCGCAGGCACGCACTCACAGGTGCGGCCCTTTTTTCGCAGAATCGGACCCAGCCCTCTTAAGTCATTTCCGCACCTGCGAAGGAAATTCCGCAGGTGCGGCGTCGCAGGTGCGGCCCAAGGTCCGCAGATGCGGAATAACTGGGCAGAAAAGGGGCATATTCGAGGGTTTGAAGTTCACTTCACAAATTTGATTGAGAGCTCGGTAGAAGGCAGAATTTGGAGAGATTTTTGGAGGAAATTTTTGGGTAATGATTCTTAACTCCCTTATGGTTATATTCTACTAATCTAAGCTAGAATTCATCGTTTAAATTCGGATTTGGGGTGAAAAATTGAGAAAAGTTCTTAGGCCAAATTTTGGGGTTTTGATCGAAATTTTGGTGTCGGATTTTAGTAAATTTGATATGGTTAGACTCGTGAGTGAATGAGCTTTCGTATTTTATGACTTTTACCCGATTCTGAGACGTGGGACCGTGTCGACTTTTTAGGGCGAATTTCGGAATTTTTGTTAAAGTATTGTTTTAATTAATTAGATGAGTCTATTATGATTGTAAATATGATATGTAATTGCTTTTGGCTAGATTTAGGTCATTCAGAGCCGGATACTTATGGAAAGTGCATTCTTACGGATTGATTGAGCTTGACTCGAGGTAAGTATCTTGCCTAACCTTGTGTGGGGGAACTACCCCTTAGGATTTGAGTCATCTATGTTGATTGTAGTCTGTGTACGCGAGGTGACGAGTTCGTGCTCGGACTTATTTGTGGAAAGTTGGACTTTTAGGGTTCTTATGTCCTTATATTCACTGTGTATGATGTTGTTTTTGATACGTTTGAATTCCTGTTTGCTAGTTTTACCTCTACATGCTTTGATTAGAGATAATTGCTTTAGGATTCACTCTTACAGTCTATTTGACCCTTATTTGACTTAACCAAAGATTTTACCTCTTCTATCGGCGTGCTATATTTTTCATAACTGCTTATCTTTTATTGAAATCATTATTTTCTCATCCTATAATTGTTTAGTCTTAATTGGAGTTATGATTATCTTTCGCTGCTTATCCTTACTTGAATTGTTGAATTTTTCTCGTAATTGCTCAACCTCAAAAGGAGTTTAGATAACCTATATCTTAGTTGACTTGCCATTATTTGGAACTATTTGACTCGTGTTGGCTTCTTATTGTTGACTTGAATATTGTGGAATTGTTGCTACATTTTTGTTTTGTTTTTCCTTGTTAAGTTGTTCTCCTTGTGCCTAGCATTCTTTACTATGGTTATTCCTTGTGAATGAGTTCTACCGTTCTTGTGATTTAAATTCTTGAGTTGATTTGCTCGCCGTACCTTGCATTTCTGTCATTGTTGCTTTTGTACTCGTTGTGGTGATGCACGAGGTTTCTGTCGTGTTATAGTTGTTATCTCTGTTGTTTGCGCTGCATATTTAAATTGGGACTACGGACGTATTCCGGGAGATCCCCCAGCACTGCATATTTAAATTGGGACTACGGACGTATTCCGGGAGATCCCCCAGCACTGCATATTTATTTTGGGACTACGGATGTATTCCGGGAGATCCCCCAACACTGCATATTTAAATAGGGACTACGGACATATTTCGGGAGATCCCCCAGCACTGCATATTTAAATTAGGACTACAGACGTATTCCGGGAGATCCCAACACTGCATATTTAAATTGGGACTACGGACATATTCCGGGAGATCCCCTTGTCTTGCATAATTAATTTCGGACTACGGGACGATATCCCGATAGATTTCCCTTGTGGTTATATCTGTATTCGGAGTTGCTAATCTTCCATGCTTAGGTGTCACAGGGTGACTTATACCCGAAGGATATTACTTGAAGAGTTTATATTTGAAAAGTATTTATCTTGAAGGAACTATGTTTGAAGATATTTATTTGAAAGGGTTATACTTGAAAAGTATTTATCTTGAAAGAACTATGTTTGAAGGCTAATTATTTGAAAAGTTTATATTTGAAAGGTTTTATCTTGAAAGAACTATGTTTGAAAGATATTTATTTGAAGAAAGTATATTTCAAAAATAATTTTTTATTGGAAAGGATTATATTCTAAAGACCTCAATTTAAAAACTTACGGGTGAAAGTTTACACTTGAAGGATTTGACTAATATATTGGGGTTGTTGGCTGAGACCTGATGTGAAAACTATTGCAGCTGCTGAGTTACTACTTGCCTTTACTGTATTGTGATTTCTGGATTTGGATTGTGTTTTCATTCATTCTTCTGTGTCTTATTCTGGTGTTCCGCTGTTACATCCTGTTTTTCCTTCCTTATTGCATTTGCTATGTTGTTAGCCATATCATGGGGTCCTTAGATAGATGTCATGTTCTGTCATCCCTATACTTATGCTTGTTCAGTTTATTAGACCAGTGGGTGTCTTGACTAGTCTTTGTCACTACTTCACCGAGGTTAGTCTTTATACTTACTGGGCACCGATATGGTGTGCTCATTCTACTCTTCTGCACATTTTTTTGTGCAGATCCAGGTAATTGTTCGTTAGCTAGCTGTGTGGACTGTTGTTGCGGAGACTCAAGGTAAACCTGCCGCTGCGTTCGCAAGCTTCGCAGTCACCTTCAACTTTTCATTTTGCACTGTTTATTCTTATTTCTGGACAGTTGTATTTAGAAGTTTTCTAGCAAACACTCTATAGAGCTTATGACTTATACTACCGGTTTTGGGAACTATAAGAGATTCTATTTAAATAATGCTGTTGTTTTAATTATTGTTAGGCTTACCTAGTCCTTAAGACTAGGTGCCATCACGATACCCAAACGGAGGGGAAATTGGGTCGTGATAGGAACAAATATGAATGTACAACCTCCCAAGACTGGTAGTACTAAGTCACGAACTCTAACTGAATACATGGAATGATCACGAGGACCGAATATACAATATTGTTTGATTAAAACTGAACAGTACAATGAAATGAAAAGACTCCAAGGGACTACGACGACCAAGCAGCTCTACCTTGAATCCTTACGATCCCGCTTTAACTCTTCTCAAGCCCAATAACTCCAATACCTGGCTCTGCACAAAAATGTGCAGAAGTGTAGTATGAGTACACCATGGTCGGTACCCAGTAAGTATCAAGACTAACCTCAGTGGAGTAGAGACGAGGTACAGTCAAGACACTCACTAGTCTAATAGCCTGTGCATTATAATATACAAAATAATAGGAAGCAGATAACAATAAGGGCAACATAAAACAACCAGTAATATGCACAGAAGACAACAAGAATACCATTAATATCGCTTAACAATTAATAAATACAATTACACACAATAAATCAAATCCTTCAAATAAATGTCTTTCACATATAATTCTTTCAAATAACTCTCTTTCAAATATAATTTTCTCAAATAATTACCTTTCAAATATAATTCTTTCATATAATACCTTCTACATAAAAATACTTTCAAATAAATATTTTGAATATAATCCTTTCAATTAAAAAGTCACCATGTGACACCTCGTTTCATAATCATAAAAATACGGGTCTCAGCCCATTTTCATATTTTTCGTAAATACGGGTCTCAACCTATTTTTCATATTTTCACGGCACCTCGTGCCCATAATTAAATCATCATATTTTCCCCGGCACCTCGTGCCCTCATTTTATATCACGACTGCACGGACAATTCATGTGCCAAATATCATTATCATTTAATCACAGCACCTCGTGCCCACAATTCATATCACAACTGCACGGACAATTCACGTGCCAATATCCTCATTATTTATTCACGGCACCTCGTGCCCACATTTTATTTTATAATCTGCCTGGCAATAGCCACATGCTCTCAATTTCAACATAAATCAGATTGTCATCAATTTATCAACAACAAGAAAAATTGGACAAGGTATAAAAATAAACACAAGAATATCACAACATCACATGAAAATCATCAACCCCACGACCCAACATCATCACATATCATCCCTGACAATAGCCACCCTTATCGCTCCTATTGCCACCCTTATCACTCCTATAGCCACCCTTATCGTTCCGCCTAGACAATATCAATAGCCACCCTTATCGCTCCTATTGCCACCCTTATCGCTCCGCCCAGACAATATTCCAACAAACACAACCACAATGAAATGCCACCCTTATACCCATATAATATCAACGGTGAAATGCCATCTTTATATCTTCAAAATAATAATTAACACAACACAACAATTTACACGAGAAATTATCCCGGCAACATAACAAAATCAATTCATATCACAATTTGCCCAATGGCTACAACCAAAATTTCAAAGATATAACCAAGTAAATTAATTTCACAACAAATAGTTGAAGGCTCCACACAATGTGTACAACACCCAAAAACAATCAACAGAGATAGAAATTACTTAACATAAAGCAAAGTCTTTATTAACTCCAAATTTTCGATAATTATATAAACACCTCTTCTTAAGCTCATTTAATTAATTATTTGCAGAGGGAAAAATCCAAAATGAAATTAAATTCCAATAATTATCAAACCAGCAAATTCACGAAATTTCATAAATAATAAAATAACAATCACATCAACTTGTCATATGACAACAGAGTCAACAACAAGGATTTAGGCACGACAAATAGATGATTAAATATATGCCAACAATTATCCAATTTACTACACAATATGCTCAAGACTTTAACTTAATAAAATTTGCACATATAAACCAAGTACGTACTCGTCACCTCGTGTACATGGTTTTCAATTATACAAATTGCACATAAGACTCAATACATAAGGGGAAATTCCCCCACTCGAGGTTAAACAAGACACTTACCTTTTTGAAGTTAGGTCGATATTCCAAAATAGCTTTCTCATGTGAATTGATCTCCAGACGGCTCCAATCTTTCTTGAGCCTTCCTTACATTACTACGAGGTTCCAGAAATCCTAGCAACTTCAATCTATTTATAAACATAACAAAAGTGAACCATAATTAGGAAGATTTTCATGGTTTCAGCTCATTTGAGCATTTTATCAAACACTAGATATGCAAATTTGGTTACAAGGTTCTTCTACAAGATTTTCTTCATTCCAAAACCCAATCTTTACTTATTTGATCTCAAAAATATTTCCACAAACCTTATTGGTACAAGCATATATATATAATACTCTTACACCCAAGAATCATACTCCCAATCACCAATCTTTTACCCCAAACTCGAAATTGAAGACTAGGGGTTGAATCTTACCTCTTTGATAAAGATCTTGTGATTAGCTTCCTTGATTCTTGAAGATTGGATGATTAGAATGTTAGGTTCCCTCCTTCTCTCTCTAAAATGCTCTTATCTCTCTCTAAAACCCTCATAAAAACAACCTAAAATAAGCCCCAAAGCCAATTTATCAAAATGGGGTCGGGTTATGAAAATAAACAAATTAACCCTCCGAAAGCAGGTCTGCGGTCGCATAATGGACCGTAGAATGGGTATGCGGGTCGCAAAATGCACCGCTAAATCGATGCCCAAAAATTACCTTCAATGGTCAGGTTTGCGACCATTTTGTGGTCGTATAACTACTTCTGCGATCGTATAATGGTTCTGCTAACGCAGAATTGGTCGCAGAATCGCATTTTTTCAGCCTTTGGTAATTTGGTCATAACTTCTTGTAGGAGTGTCCAAATGACGAACGGTTTGAAGCGTTGGAAACTAGAAACATATACCTTTCATTTAACTCTTCATATAAAGATAGGTATGCTTGTTTTAAGATAGGTCTTGTGCGAACTCACTTGAAACTTTAGTCTATTATGAAATTTTCAACTTCAACATTCGATGCTGAAACCTATCGAAACAAGTCCGATTGACCTCAAATTTTGTACACAAGTCATAATTGACATAACGGACCTATTCCAATTTCCATAATCGGATTCTGACCTCGTTATCAAAAATTTAACCTTCGATTGAACTTTCCGAAAATCGTCTATTTTCCATCTTTTGCCAAAATGCGTCGAATTGTCCTACGGACTTCCAAATCCAAATCCGAACATGCGCCTAAGTACAAAATCACCATACGTAGCTATTGAAATCATCAAAATTCTATTCCGAGGTCGTTTGCTCAAAAGTCAACTCTTTGGTCAACTCTTTCCATTTAAACTTCAAAATGAGAATTCCTCTTTCAATTAAATTCTAAATCTTCCGAAAATCAAACTCGACCACACTCGCGGGTCATAATATATATTATGAAGTTGCCCGGGACCTTAAGTCATTGAACGGGATATTAATTCTTAAAATGACAAGTCGGGTCATTACAATATCGCCGAGTGATTGAGTGTGCTGAGCACAGTGAGAGAGAATATGAGACAGTGAGATTGAGTACTCTGAGAGTGTGAGTACATGAGTACAATCTCTGAGATACATTGCATTGACATGCACACATGACATATATGCACAGAGATGTATTTTCCTCATGCTGTACGGTATCACATTATTCATGATTTCTCACACATGTTGACAGATGGGCATAGTGATGCATTTGTTTTATATGGGTTATCTAGAAAGAAAATGAAACATATCATTATTATTGAAAGGATTTTGGGAAAATTATTGCTTTCAAACTTATTCATATTTTAGGAAATTTCGGTAAACGATTTGGGTTTTTCACTGATGTACTTGAAAGGAAGAACTATTATTTTTGAAATCATGATTTGGCTGAGCAATTTATCTCTGAGTTACTTATGGTATTATTTGCTTTATGTTGTTATGGACTGTTGTGGACTAGTGGTTTTGGACCCGACCTTGGTAGAAGCTCGTCATTACTTTCAACCTAAGGCTAGGTTTGTTACTTACTCAGTACATGGGGTCGGTTGTACTGATACTACATTTCTGCACATTGCGTGAAGATGTTGGCTGTTGTTGTTGTTGTGCTCGATGGTTGCGGGATTTGAAGATGTACATGCGTTTCCTGTTGTAGCTGCCTCTTGTTCAGGGTAGCCTTAGATTTATAAAAGCTCTATTTATGTATTATTCAAACAGACTATGTATTTATTTTATTTTCGCTTTGTATACTCTATTCTTAGAAGCTCATGATTTGTACTACCAGTTCTTGGGGAAAAGTATTGGATTAAGATCTTATTCACTTAAATTGCTTTAATAATTATTATTGGAATTGGATAATTGAAAGTTGGCTTACCTAGCGGGTTGGATTAGGTGCCATCACGACTAGTTGGATTTTGGGTCGTGACAAAAATTCATTTAAATATTCGACAGTGGGACCCACGTCTCAAAACTCGAAAAACTCGCGAAATCCGAACTCCCGTTCCGCTACAAATTCAACCATACAAAAATTATCCAATTCCGATGTCAAATGGACCTTCAAATCTTAAATTAAAGTCTTTGAAGGTTTCTACCATTTTCAACCCAATCTTTACCCATTTGAACTCAAAAATCTTCCTACAAACCTTATTGGTATAAGCATATATAAATAATACTCTTACACCCAAGAATCATACTTCTAATCAACCATCTTCTCCCCAAATCCGAAATTGAAAAACTAGGATATGAAACCTTACCTCTTAGATGAAGAACTTGAGAGATTTCTTGTTGGATTTCAAGGTTTGAGCAAGATTTGATGAACAAAACACTTGAGCTTCTTCCTCTCTCTAGAACACTCTCACTTCTCTCCAAAATATTAGTTTTAGCTCAAAATTGACTTAACCCCGCTCCCTACCCAGCCTTGGGGGTATTAAATGAGCTTCTATGTGCGCGGCCGCGCACCTGGGCAAGTGGCCATGCATCAGCCGCGCACCTGAGGCAGAAAGTCTCAAATATGTGCGGCCGCGCACCTGACACAGGACAAGTAAAATGGACATAACTTTCTGTATACATATTCAAATGACGAACGGTTTGAAGAGTTAGAAATTAGACTCGAAGATCTTTCATTTGATAGGCTGTCCATCACATAACTCCTTATATATATATATGTAGATATACTCATCCAAATTTTAGTCTTGTGCGTAATCATTTGGAACTTTAGTCTATTATGAAATTTTCCAATTTGGCTTAGACTTAGGACTTTCCTTAGAGCCCATATCACTTTTAATATGCCTTGTACACTTATTATCATATCCAATAGGTGTCCATCATGTTAATAGTTCTCGAATGAGAAGTAGAATCTATCCCCAAACACATAACATAACTTATCTCTTCTTTCGCACATTTGAATTTCTCTAATTTTACTAACTCCCAAAATTTTCAAAACTTTCGCCAGAGTTTCCTTTGTAACTGGGCCTATCCATCTTCCATAGAATCCCAGAAACCAATCCTAACAACACATACATAATCCGATCAACGTAACATAACATGAAAACAATACTAACAGTGGTCTTATAAGCAATATATTTCTAGAAAATGAACGACATTAACATCAACTATTCAGGTGATACGTAACTCATAGCAGGTAAGCTCCCAACATCTTCATAAAACACATAAATGAATGTTTAAATTAAAGATGACATTTTTGGGTCATTACAGGTATTGATCTAATCATGCATTGCATGTCTTTATTCATTACTTTTATCGCATATTGCCACATTCACCTTTAGGAATGGGTTTGCATTCTCAATGCTTATCACAAGTCACATTCTCTTCAAGGAATGGATCATAATCAGCGGCGTACTTTATTATTTTTCATACCAATTTGATGGTAAACATTGCCTTCACATTTTGAAGGACTATTTTAAGAACCCATATTGTTCTCTTATAATAATAGTGATTATTATTATTATTTTGATCTTTGGAACGCCCACATTTATTGTTCAACCACTTGTCTTCATTTAGACTTATTATGCGCCGCTACCACATTCACTTCAAGAATGGAGCAAATCAAGTGGGACAATATTCATCCCTTTACATGAAAAGTATATTATTTTTCTTTAGTCATCATTATATCATCAATATGGTATAGTGGGACTCAAACCCAATGTCTTACCAATATAAAGGCATATTAGGCCATAATAAATTGGTACTCAAACCCAACTCTTATCATCATGGAGCATCAAGACTTGATCTTGATGTCTTACCCTCATGATGCATTGCGACTTGAACTCATTGAAGTTAATATCATTAATAGCAAAGGAAAAAATAATTTCAAATACGAAAGAAATGCTTACCTCTTGAGTTAAACTTCATAATGTCATTTGGATATAATTCTCAACAATAGACTTTCGTTTACTCAAATCGGCTAAGTAATTAGTGTCAAACAGATATATAAAAATATAAAATAATATTAAAAATTCACATGTGGTCTTTGCTGCAATAAGCTTACTTCAAGATGAAAGTGATATGACCAGAACATTAAGAAAAAATTATGTATCAAACAGAATAATAGTACTACTAGTTACCATGCACTTTTATGGAAACTAAGTATTATGCTCTCTAGAAAAATAAAAGGATATAACAGAATCTTTAAGTCAATCAGGGAATCAAAAAAATAGTGGACAAATCTCTGTCTACTATCTACTACTATATGCTTTCCATATAGAAATGATTCAACATGTTAATTTGATAAGAACATGTAGATATATGTTAAGTTAGAGTGTTAAGACTATCAGATATAGGATCACTTTAATCTATTTAACCTGCAGTTGTTTAATCCACCGATTCAAGAAACAAAAATTATCCGATATGTTATTCTAGAAAATCTTGTCTTATTGACATGATCAATGTGATAGTGTCACGATCCGAAATTCCCACCTTCAGAACCATGATGGCGTCTAACATTTCACTTGCTAGGCAAGCCAATGTTAGAATATAATTATCCATTTTAATATAATTTTAAATTAATTATGTAATATAGTGAATAATCCATAATAATCGCGATATCTAAATACCATCCCAGAACTGGAGTCACAAGTACACGAGTTTCTAGAATAATACAAATAAAGGTCTGAATAAAGTTCAAGCTGTTTGAAATATAATACACAGCCGAGATAAGATAGAAGGGGACTTCAGAACTGCGAATGTTGTGCAGTTATCCCTCAAGTATCCATTGGTAACTGTATCCGGGCAAATCTACGGTATGCCGGCGGGACCAACTCCAAAATTTGCACAAGAAGTGCAGACTAGTATCAGTACAACCGACCCCATGTACTGGTAAGTGTAGAGCCTAACCTCGACGAAGTAGTGACGAGGCTAAGGCAGGTCGCTTACATTAACCTGTACACAATAATAATAATAATAATAATAATAATAATAATAATAATAATAATAATAATAATAATAATAATAATAATAATAATAATAATAATAATAATAATAATAATAATAATAATAATAATAATAACAACAACAATAATAGAAATAAATCAGGCAACTCATTTTAACAGTTGAAGTCAACTCAGCAGTCATAACCAATTATTATTTCAATCAACTTCCGTTGCGGCGCGCAACCCTCCCCAACAATATAATTCCTCAATAAATTTTCGTTATGGCGTGCAACCCACTCCAACAATATAAACTTTAAATAAATTTATTGCGGTGTACAACCCGATCCCCCAATATAATTTTAAATAACTCTGTTGCGACGTGCAACCCGATCCCCTAATATATTTATTTTTATTTTTGTTGCGGTGTGCAACCCGATCCCCCCATATATTTTAACAACTCTTAAATGTAATAAAAATACTCCAATAAATACCACGCTCAATGAGAAACTATTAAGCATCAAGGCATACAATAATTATAATTCATTTATGAAACAAACAATGACAAGTAGAAATTAATTGTGAAAATTAGGGAGAAAATAGGCAGTATAATATTTAATATGCTAAATTTCAAGTAGCAGTTAAGGCACATAAATCAAATAAGCATGTGACAATTATTACAGAAATTCAAGAATTAATATTTGACAAGGAATAAGAGAGAAACAATTATTATAACAATTAATTTGTGTCTTAAAACAATTTAAGATGTTTAAATAATAAAGCAAATAATTAAATTGACAAAGTATATGCACTCGTCACCTTGCCTATACATCGTTACACATGAAATTCACATAGCAAATAATTCAAGGGTTATATTCCCTCAAGTCAAGGTTAACCACGACACTTACCTCGCTTTGCAACCAAATTCGCGAATCCAATAAACCTTTGTCTCGCAAATTCGTGTCCAAAATCCTCAAATCTAGTCATAAACAATTCAATATACTCAATATAAATTGTAGGAATTAATTCCATATGAATTTACTAATTTTTCGGATAAAAATCCAAAATTTATTTCAAAATCAATAGTGGGACCCACGTCTCGAATCCCAGAAAAATTCACGAAATCCGAACATCCGTTTCGATACGAGTTCAACTATATAAAAATTATCGAATTCTGACATCAGATTGGCTTTCAAATCTTCATTTTATATTTTTGGAAGATTTTCTAAAAATCTGATTTTTCTTTCATAAATTCACGCATTAATGTAAATAAGTATGGAATCATAAAATATAATCAATATAGGATACGGAATACTTACCCCAATTTTCCCCGGTGAAAATCGCCCAAAAATCGCCTTAACCGAGCTCAAAATCGTGAATAATGAAAAATGGGGCGAAATCCCATTTCCAGAACTTAAGTTCTATTGTCCAGATATTTACTCATCGCGATCGCGAGAATTCGTTCGCGATCGCATAGAACAATTTCTGCCCAAGTCCATTTTACTCTTCGTGATCGCGGGAATGGCTTCGCGATCGTGAAGCACAATTTGCACAGGCTGCCAATTTGCACTACGCGAACGCGACATCCCATACGCGAAGCATAACCCCGTAGACCTTCGCGATCGCAGACCGCGTCATGCGAACGTGAAGAACAAATTTGAGTGCTCCAACTTGTGCCTCATTTCCTCTTCGCGGACGCGATCAACTCTACGCGTTCGCGATGCACTGGGAGCTAACCTTCCGCGATCGCGTGCCTATCTTCGCGAACACGAAGGGTAAAAACCACAGCTCAAAATTTCCTCTTCGCGATCACGGGAATGGCTTCGCGATCGCGAAGCACCATGCACCAGATGACAGCTGAAGCTCAAAAACCAGATTTTTTTTTCAAAAGATCCGCAGGCTATCCGAAACTCACCCGAGCCCTCGAGGCTCTAAACCGTACATGCACACAAGTCCAAAAATATCATACGAACTAGCTCGCACAATCAAAACACCAAACAAATGCCTAAAAATACGAATCGGGCACCAAATCAATGAAAGTTTTAAGAAAACTTTAGAATTTCTATTTTAACAACCGGACGCCCAAACCACATCAAACCAGCTCCGTTTCTCACCAAATTTGGCAGACAAGTCATAAATATAGTTATGGAGCTACACCGAGTTCCGAAACTAAAATAAGGACCCGGTATCAACAAAGTCAAATATTAGTCAAATCTCTTAAGTCATTAAACCTTTAAACTTAAAATTTTCGACAACATGTGATAACTCGAGCTAGGAACCTCCGAATTCGATTCCGGGCATACGCCCAGGTCCCAAATCACGATACAGATCTATCGAAACTGTCAAAATACTGAAACGAGCCCGTTTACTCAAAATGTTGACCAAAGTCAACTCGGTTGAGTTTTAAGGCTCTATTTCTCATTTTAATCAATTTTTCATATAAAAACTTTTCGAAAAATTATACGGACTGCGCACGCAATTAGAGAAATGATGAATAGTATTGTTTGAGGTCTTAGAACACAGAAATAATTATTAAATTTAAATATGACCTTTTGGGTCATCACAGATAGAAAACTATGCAGTTTGATAGGGTATTCCACATTACCAATACATCTATCTGACCTAAGGAATTAACCAACATGTTTTCAGGTACAGTGCTATAACTTGATAGGTATGTCTGATATCAAAATTTAAAAGAATTGTTAGGCTTGATAATTTTGACAATAGATTATCGAGATATACTTTACCAGAAGTTGAATTCAACCTTGAGGTTAGAGACTTCGTGCTGATAACGTATTGTGAAATAAAAGCAATTTAGTAAAACATGAACAAGAAATGCTATTATGAAATAAAAGCAATTTAGTAAAACATGAACAAGAAATGGAGATAGAGAGAAGAAAGAGAGGAGAAATTCTTATTTCTTCTTCAATTGTGTATATTTTTCTATCTATCACAAGGCCTTTATATAGACATGAAAAGTGAATAATCACTATTTCAAAATATGTCATTGAACATGTTATTAAGCATTTGAGAGGAAGATCATGGAGGAGGTTATGGAGTTACAATCATAACTCCATAATTATTAGAGTATTGGGAGATATGAAAATAATGGAGAAGAGTAGACATCCACCATAATTTAATTTTGTTATAACATTCCTCAACTATTAGTGATTTTTCTGTTTAAAGTAGGATTTATATAGTTTATTTTCAAGCTAAAAGTCTTTCCATCCACTTAAATATTTTATATTTAGAAAATGTTGCATTGTACTATTTAACATTTATATACCTTAATAAACTAGAAAAACTCAGTCTAACTTCATCAGCTTTGATCCTATTCTCCCAGTAATAAATTAATGAAACGTGAAATTGTTTCAATATATTTTTATTCAGAAAATACTTCATACGCACAACTGTATAGGGTAAAATATGTTTATATTAAATGCTCGCATAATAAAGTGACAGGCGGCGCCGAAGGCAGATGGAAAGCGAGGCAAATGACAATCAAGTCCGAAGGCAGCAATCTCGTTTGTTCCTGAAAGGAATGTTGCTCATAAAGACAAAATAAATGCCTGCCATCCGATAACATTTAATGGAGAATATTCAATAGCATTAAGTACGTAGCCCGTTACAAAGAATATGACATTCATAGCCTGTCGTTACACATTCTTCAATGGCCTCCATAATTGTCATTTAAGAGGGGCTTGATCCTAGGACCTTATTTCCTAGGAGCAACTATAAATAGTGAGTTCAACAACCATTGTACAAGACATAAATTTTCTAACAAGCTTATACTATATACTATTCAAAGCTCAATAATATTTTATCTTCTTGCTTACTAAGATCGCTATTATTGCCTCTGAAAGCTCTCTCCCAGAACCAAGATTTCTGCTGTCTTATCTCGATTTCAATGCTAAGTCTTACATTCTTATTTAATTTATCTATCATTTTGGGATCAAATCGATTTACTTGCCTATAAACCACATATAAATTTAACTGTATCATTTTACGGGTAAATAGTTTGACACCCACCGTGGGGCTTAGAGAGTTGTGTAATTGAGTTGATCCTTGTATCTATTACTAACCTGTTTGATTCTTTGTTCTTAGCAAAAATCATAAAAAAATGGCAGATAATAATGTCAACATTGCACACGAGGCCTAAGGAAATTAGCCTCAGCACAAAGACTCGATCAGTGATACTCGCAACGAGGGGGATGAGGCCGCGGCAGTCCATGGTGGGAAATATCCACGACATGTTCGAGAGGTAACTACTGATGATGCTGAAGACGAGCATGTTGCTGAAACAGTAAGGATCCTGAGGGGGCAACAAAAGGCTATTATGGGCCCCCTCTCACGACAAGATCGGTTTATGACGGAATTGAGGCAAGCATTGTTAGTCGCTTCCAACAACGTGAATGGACGGGGTCCAGTTCCTCTTGGTGCTCCCGCAAACCAAACAACGCAGATGATCGACAACAACACTCTGAGAGGCGAAGTCAGCTTCGATGGGGCCGGGGGGAATGGTAGCTGATCCGGTAACAACAATGAGATTGATCCTTTTAAAACCTAACTCATGCAGTTTATAAGGGAAATAAATGACCGAATGGATCAAATTCCAGGTGCACCACTAGTATTGAAAGGACCGGACTTAAAGAAATACACCTAGTTGTCGTTCAAACCAAGCACGTCACTAGAATTGATCCCGAAGTGGTTCAAGATGCTAGAATAGGTGGTGATGTGCCAGATGTGCAAGATGGTAATCCTCCTTATCTTTAGTAAGACTGACGTAATCTCGTGCGGAGCTAAGTCATTTCCCTTCACTTCCGTTGTATAGGTGGTGATGTGCTCCATCTCAGAGAATTCTTAAGCAACCGAGCTAAAAAAACTACGGTCGTAATCGTTATAACGAGAACCCTCAAAAGCAGGAGAATATCCTCCTTATCTGACGATCAACATGATTTTCGGGGGGAACGAGATTAACGGTGTGACATTTTCGACGATAAAAAAGATGAAGGTGTCAGTAACCTACAGTAAGAGACTCTGGGAAGTCGCTAATGACTACATTACTTTCACGGAGGAGGAATCAGATGGACTACTGCTACCGCACAACGATGCCTTGGTAATTTCTCTTAATGTTTTAGATTATAAAATTAAACGTATTTTGGTGGACCTAGGAAGTTTGGCCAATAGTATCCAGTGGAGAGTGCTGGAGAAATCCTAGCTGACCGAAAGTATCATTCCGTCCACAAAACTCCTCGCCAGGTTCAATTTGGCAAGCGTGACAACCCGAGGACAGATCCTTTTTCCCACGAATGTCGACGGGGTAATGAAGACGGCTCTTTTTGAAGTAGTAGACGGCAATATGGGTTACAATATTATACTGGGAAGACCATGGTTGCACGATATGAAGGTTGTGCCGTTAACATATCATCAATTACTGAAATTCCTAACTCCCGAAATAATTAAACAAATAAAAGGAGACCAACCGGCGGCAAGGGAGATGAATATAATCTCAATTTCTAGTAGTAAAGGGAAGGAGCATGAAGTATAGCAATTACAGTAACCGACGCCTGCTCCTGAGCTGAGCAAAGTCAAATAGGGGGAGGAGTCGTCGGAATTCTATCAAGTACAAAGATATTTCCAGGTAACAGAAGAAACGGACGCAACAAAGTCCACAGTGGAAGAACTCGAGCAAGTCGCGTTGTTCGAAAAGTTCTTGGAGAGGAAGTTCCACTTGGGGACAGGACTAAACCCTGAGCTCAGAAAAAATGTCCTATTGCCGAGGTCATAAACAAATTTGTCAAAGAAGAGGTGGTCATCTTAAACACATGCAAGAAAACCTTTGACATCCCGAGGAAGTACAACATAAAGCTTAATCCCGAAAAATGTGCATTCGGAGTCAACTCCGGTAAGTTCTTGGGATTCCAGATGTTGCAAAGAGGGATCGAAGTCAACCCCGATAAAATTAAAGCCATCAAAGACGTACCTGACCAGCTATCAAGCGTGAAAGAGGTTCAAAGGTTGACTTAAAAATTGGCCTCTTTAAGCAGATTCATTTCTCGGTCTTCGAAAAATGTCATTATTTGTTTTCACTTCTCAAAAAGAAGAATAACTTTGAATGGACACCGGAATGCCAGCAGGCTCTGAAGGATTTGAAAAAGGTATTTATCGAGCCCTATATTACTATCAAAACCAGAGAAAGGCGAACAACTGCTGATTTATTTACCAAACTCGGAGGTAGCAGTAAGTGCTATTTTAGTCCGTGAGGATGAAGGTACGTAGTCTCCTATCTATTATGTTAGTAAAATTTTAACGGGAGCGGAAACTCGCTACCCATATTTGGAAATTTTGGCCTTAGCTTTCGTGGTCGCCACTCATAAGCTTAGGCCTTATTTTCTATGTCATCCGATAGTCGTGGTGACAACCTTTCCCCTGAGGAATATCCTTCACAAACCTGAACTTTTAGGTAAGCTGGCCAAGTGGGCAGTCAAAATGAGTGAATTTCACATAGAGTATAAACCTAGAACTACATTTTGGCCAACTTTGTGGCCGATTTCAGTCCGGGGCTGATACCTTTGGCTACCAAAGAAGCAGTGATGATGTCAGAATTGACATCAGAAGTTTGGACCTTGTTCACGGATGGAGCTTCCAATGTGAAAGGGTCCGGGCTCGGCGTAGTGCTAATCATGCCTTCGGGGTAAACCCTAAGGCATGCCATAAGAACTGTACCTCTAACTAACAATGAAGCCTAGTATGAAGCTTTGATTGCAAGACTCGAGATGGCCCGGGGACTGGATTTCGAGGTCATAGAAATCAAATGTGATTCCCAATTAGTAGTAAATCAGGTCTACGGGATCTTCGAATACAAATAGGAATGCATGCAACAATATGTAGTGAAAGTCCAGGCTCTGCTCACATGGTTCAGGGAATGGTCATTTACGCACATCCTGAGGGAAGAAAATGTGAAAGCAGATGCACTAGCCAATCTAGGATTGTCCACGGAAATGAAGGGAACGGACTCCGGTACGGTCGTGCAGATTATGTATTTGGTATTGGATGTAGATGACTATTGCGAAGTAAACGTGACCAATTTGGTCTGGGATTGTAGAAATGAGATCATTGACTATCTCGAGCACGGAAAGCTACCTGAAGATCCCAAGGCATCTCGGGCGTTGCGCACTAAAGCAGCTCGATACAACTTTAAGGGAGGTCAATTGCATAGAAGATCTTTCCAAGGCCTGTTGGCCCGATGTTTGGGAGCTTCCGAAGCTAACTATGTCACGAGAGAAGTCCACGGAGGGATATGTGGAAATCACTCTGGCACGGATTCCTTAGTATTAAAGCTAATTAGGGAAGGATATTATTGGCCCCGGATGGAACAAGACGCTAAGGCTTATGTTCAAAAATGTGATAAGTGTCAACGCCACATACCATTGGTACATCAACTGACAGAGCTACTGCACCCGATATTGTCACCCTTGCTATTCATGAAGTGGGGAATGGATATTGTCGGTCTGCTGTTGCTGACCCTCGGTAAGGTAAGATTTCTTTTGATTTTGACTAACTATTTTTCTAGGTAGGTTGAAGCAGGTCCTTACCAGAAAATCGGTGAGCGCGAAGTGGTAGATTTCTTGTGGGAGAATATAGTTTGCAGATTCGGGATACCAAAAAAGATAGCCTGCAACAACGGACCACAATTTATAGACGTAAAGGTCACAAAATTCCTTGAAGACCTGATAATTAAAAGTATCACATCATCACCTTATCACCCAAGTGTAAACGGTCAAGCGGAATCAACAAACAAGGTGATCATCCAAAATCTCAAAAAGAGATTGGAAACAGCCAAAGGCGAATGGCCCGAAAAGCTACCAAGAGTACTGTGGGCGTATCGAACAACGACCAAATCAAGCACGGGGGAAGTTGAGAACCTACCCTAAGATACTTCCGGACAGATGAAGAAATAGACAACGAAGCGTTATTGGTCAAATTGGAGCTGCTCGATGAACACAGGGACTTGGCGCATATAAGGATAGCAGCCCAAAAATTGAGAATGGCAAAATATTACAATCGAAGAGCCAACCTGCGTTATTTCAAAGTAGGAGACTTGGTTTTAAGGAAAGTAACTCAGAACACCCAGGAACTCAATGCAAGAAAGCCAGGTCAGACATGGGAAGGCCCCTACCGAGTTTCAACTATCACCGGGAAATGGTCATACGAATTGGAAAATCAAGACGGAGAAAAGTTGTCGAGCAACTAGAATGTGGCACACCTCAAAAGGTACTATTGCTGATGAGCACCGCCTATACTGAAAGTAGGTGCTGAACTCTTTTTCCCTTCGTCGACTTTTTGTCCCAATTGGATTTTTCTAGCAAGGTTTTTAATGAGGCAGCAACAGAGGGCATACTATGAAGAAAGCTTCGTTAGTAGAAGTAAGATCATTAAATGATAAGTCATGTAAGCAACGAGTCACTACAGAATGATTAGATAGTATATTGCTCGATAGTAAAGTTCCTATCGGGAAACAAATCTTGCTATGTGCCAAAGGTTACCCGACCATTCACAAGTGCAAGTCACTAGGGGGTGCTTAGGTAATCTTTGGCTCTGTAGCAAACTTCCTAATGGGAAACAAAGTTTGCTATCGAACTAAAGATTATCCAACCATTCACTAGTGGAATGTTCAAAGGAGAACGACTTCCAGTGTTCAAATTCGCATTCTTCACATTCGAACACTGGGGGAGAAATGATACGAGAATACGGCAACATGACTGCCACATCGATCGGGATTACGAAATCCGGGAAGAAAGTTGTATCATCGAGACCGAAGACTGTGCGGCCAGCCCTGTAGAAACAAGTCGTACAAATTAGCCACAAGTAATTGCAGTTTCTTTTTAGCACAACGAATGCTTATGTACATTTGAAAATGGAAGGAATAAAGTAAAGTCCTTTATTTTTATCCTGTTTCTTGTTCGAACGATGAATTAATTTTATCATTTGAAAGTTAAACAAGTACTTCAAATGCTAGTGTTGTAATGAATGGGAGACGTCCTCTTTAAGAGAATCGTAAACATAAGAGGACCCTCTCTTATGAAACCCTCACGGTAAAGGGTTGATTCCGGAAGAACTTATGCCCTGAATCCCAATGTTATCGGGGAAAATGCACCCGAAGCCTTGCATAATTCGACGCAAAGAGAAAAACTTGTGAAATACTTAAACGAAAAAGTACTTCTATATAATAAAGTGCCAAGCAACACAATTACCAAAGTATAATGTAAAAAATAAGAAGGAGAAAAAGCAAAAAGCTAAAGTACTGCATCCCAGAATCTAGGGGAAGAGAAGCATCCACGCCCCAAAGAGAAGTAGGTGGATCTGCCGCCGGCTCGAGGTCTTGAGCTTCAGCATAATCCCCTTCAAGTTCTGCTTCAGTTCCCGAGAACTTGGAACCAAAACCAGAGGAATCAGTCACATCAGTTTGGACCGGAAGGCCCTTTCGGGTAGTTGACTCCAGCTCACGGGCCTTGGCGATCTTGGCATCAAACTCAATGACACCCGCTTTGTCCTCTTCCAAGGTTTTTCTCCTCATGCGATACATAGATTATGTTGTTTCATCAATGAGGAAAGCCGCTCGGCGCTGAAGCTCTTCTTTAAGGTGGTCAACCTCGGTCGAAAGGTTATTCCTCTAAGACCTAATGGCTTGAAGGCTGACGTCGAGGTCACAGATAGTGGAGTTGTAAATTTTATTATGTTTCTTGACCTTCTTATATTTCTCCTTCATCTGGGCATACTTCTCCGCATCAACACCAGCTTCTTCAGCTTTGGAGTTCAAGGCTGCCTCCAAATTATTCAATCCTTTGATAGAGGCAGCCTCGCGATAGGCAGCAGCAAGAATGACATTTTGGAACTCAACCCACTTTGCCTTGGATTCTTCAAATTGTACCCTTAATAGGGCGGCCTCTTGGTCGAGGGTCACTACTTCTTGCTCGCTTTGCTGTAATCGAGCCTCCAACTCAACGGCCTCAGTGGCTTGTGCTTCCAGTTCGAGGAGGCGAGCAACAATTTGATCCTGCTCGGCCAATAATTGATCTCGCTCGGAGGTAAGTTTCTCTTTGTTAAGGATCAACCTCTGAAGGCCCTTGGAATCAAGGAAGTTAGCCTGTAAAACAGAAGTACAAATTAAAAACCATGTCATAACAAAGATAGAAGGAACAATAGAGGGAACAAAGATCTTACTGCCGCTGCGTTGTGCATGGAATTATTCACCATACACTCTCCCGAGAGAGTCTATCTTTTATTCCTATCCTTCTATGAAGCCAGAGGCTTGAGATAATTATTAAGTTCCACCGGCCGAGAGAATAGGTGGCATCTAGTAGAAACCAAGAGGGAAACACTTCTCCTACCCTGAGGATCTTCGGAGGAGGCAGAATAGTTATGTCCTAAATTCCCGTGAACTGGGACTTGGGAAGAGGGACATCCTCCTCTCGGATGACTGCGGCCGGTGGATATGATGTAGCAATTGCTGGTGGCGAAGGCAAAGTTGGCGAAGAAGGAGATGAAGTTGATGGCATTGTAGGTTGAGAAGCAACTGCGACAAAAGTAGTGCTAGTTATTGGTTGCTCATCAAACGAAGACGGAAGAGACCCGGTACCCAGCCTCATGGTATCAGAACATTGACTGGGACTTGGAAGCGAGAGTTGGCATCTTCTATTATATTATATTCCCCCTAGAGCGCTTGGACGTCGTCCTCGATGGGTGTAACTAGCTCAACATATTGAGCATTTTGTTGAGCTGATGAAGGTCATCATCTTCTATGTAGAGAATCTCCCTCATCACTGGCTCCTCTATCATCATCGATCACAACAGTCTTTGTTGCTGGCTCAGGCACGGCGCTCTTCGCCTTTTTGTTTTTGCCCTTGACCGTGGAGGAACGTCGCTTTTTTGTTGCTTGTTCTCCGACTGGGGACTCCGAGAGGAAGCATTTACACTGGAAGAAGGCCTTATGACACCCGTTCGGGTGAAAGCCTCCTGCAGCAACCTGGCCGTATCAGCAGGATCAACTAAAACGTCCTCCTAGGTGACGGTAACAGAGCCCTGCGGAAGACCTGAATTCAACTGGAAAATAAAGGTTAACCGGTTTTCCTATATGTAAGGTAAAAATAAGAGAATTTCAACCTACCATGATTTTTGCCTTTCACCCGTATTTAAGGGTCAGTTCTTTCCATCGGCGGGTCTCAACTGTGGATGAGCTTAAGAAACTCAATTTAGGCACTCTAGAAGATCCACGCCCACCTTTATTAGTGCTATTCTTAAGCCTCAGGAGGAGGAGGAATACTCCAACTTATTGACCGAGTACAAAGATGTCTTCGATTTGTCGTCTAAAGAAATGTCTGGTCTTAGTCCTAAGGTAGTCATTCATCATTTAGGGATCAAAAGTGGAGCATGCCCTGTGAAGCAGTCACAAAGCATGTTTCGACCCGAGCTAGTACCACAAATTGAAGTCGAAGTCAACAAGCTCATCGAGGCGGGATTTATTCGAGAGGTGAAGTACCCATCATGGATATCCAATATTGTACCTATTTAAAGAAGAATGGTCAAATGCATGATTGTGTTGACTTTCGAGACCTAAACAAGGCATATCCGAAAAATGACTTTCCGCTACCAATTATTGAACTCACGGTTGATGCTACAATAGAGCATGAAGCTATGTCGTTCATGGATGGGTTCTCTAGATACAATCAAATTAGAATGTCTCCAAAAGATGTAGAGTGTACTGCTTTCCGAACTCCAAAAGGGATATACCGCTACAAAATGATTACCTTCGGTCTGAAGAATGATGGTGCCACCTACCAACGTGCGATGCAAAATACCTTTGATGACATGCTTCATAAGAGAGTTGAATTCTACGTCGATGACTTGGTGGTAAAGACGAAGAGTAGGTGTTACCACCTTGAAGACCTTTGAATTGTTTTTGAAAGGTTAAGAAAATTCGACCTGGAGATGAATCCACTCAAGTGTGCATTTAGAGTTACCTCAGGAAAGTTTCTTGGCTTCATTGTGCGTCATCGTTAAATTGAAGTTGATCCTACAAAGATTGATGCCATTCAGAAAATGCCCAAGCCAAAGAACTGGAGGGAGCTTCGAAGTCTCCAAGGAAACTTAACATTCATCCGGAGGTTCATCTCTAATTTGGCTGGACGGTGTCAATCCTTCAATTATCTATTGAGGAAGGATATCCCTTTTATTGGGATCAGTCATGTCAAAATGCTTTTGAAAGCATCAAAATATACTTGCTGAATCCACCTGTGTTAGGGGAACCAATGCTTGGGAAGCCATTGATACTCTACATCGCGGCACAGGAACGTTCACTTGGAGAACTACTTGCTCAAGAGAATGAGGAAGGAAAGGAACAAGCCTTGTACTACCTTAGTCGAACTCTGATAGGAGTTGAGTTGAACTATACGCCTGTTGAGAAAATATGCTTACCGTTACTTTATGCGATAAAGAAGCTAAGGCATTATTTTGAAGTATGCACTATCAAACTCATCTCTCGAGCAGATACCGTGAAGTTTGTGATGACTCGACCTGTTCTTTCTGGACACCTAGAAAGATCGTCCATATTGTTTAACCAGTATGAGATCACTTACACACCTCAAAAAGTTGTGAAAGGACAAGCACTAGCCAATTTTCTGGACCCTTTGAGCTCCTTCGCGACTGTGCAAAAGGAATAAACAAGGGATAAGATTTGTGAAGCATGGTATTTGAAGTTACTATATGCAAGAATGTAGAGTCAATTTCAAAGTAGGACAACTCGAAAAGAATGTAGCCCAAGCTAGGAATGTTTCTGCAGGAGTGCGCAAATTTGGAGAGCGAGCTCAACGGACATCTGGATCGAATTCGAAAAGCCCCGACAGTCCATCTAAAAGCTATTCTACTGCTAAATTTTCACATGTTGTATCTATGTATATCTAATGTCAAACAACACAAACCATTTGTGATTTAGAGTCTCTTAGCTCAAGATATGATTTTTTTCGCCGGAAGTACACGGATCTGAAAGTTTACTGCAGCTAGGTGAACTTTGAGAATTTTCTATTTCCAGCTCGAAATGAGTTATTCCATGAAATTAATATGTGTTGCAGGTCTCTGATTTTATTTCTAAAGGCACAAACGGATAGCAATTTGGAGATTCCGACACCATACCTTGAGATATGAATTTTTCTACAAAAGTGCTCAAAGCTGGATCGCAAGTTCGGCACACATGAGGAGCAACTTTAAAATATTATTGCAGCCAATATAAGGGAATTCTGTTATTTAATCTTCAGGTGTTATAGGTATCAGAGTACTCTTTCCAATGCCACAGATAACTCACAATTTTGACACGCATAGTTCGAGATATGAATTTTTCCATAAGAGCGCATGAAGCTGAATAGCAAGTTCGGCAGACAGATGGGTCAATTTCAAAATATTGTTGCGGACAATCTGCTTGGAATCCTTCTACTATATTTTGGGGATTTACTTATCTCTGATCTTATTTTCAGTGGCATATACGGCTCGCAATTTGGACGTTCCTAGTTTGAGATATGTACTTTTCAATGACAATATATAGTGCTGTGAAGTCAAAACAGCAAACAAGTGCATCAGTTTCAAAAATTAATTCCTGCGTGTTCTAATGGAATTTGGCCCTAAATTTTGGATATGTTGCAAGTGTATGAAGTTCTAATTCTACAGAATCAAACGGATTACAATTGGAGCGCTCCGATCTCGAGATGTAGATCTGTTGGTGAGATTGCACTGCAAAGTCACAATGCGGAACATGTGTATCTATTTTTAAAAAATATTTGCGGCTAGTCCTTAATGAACTTGGTTATGAATTTTTTATATGATTCATCCCTTTGAGTTTTGATTCTTTAGTGATAAATGGACATTGGGCCTAACTCAACCCCAAAAGCTAGCTTATGATGTGAGGATTGCCCAAGACCATATAAGGAGACCAAGGACCTCAACTCCCTCCGATGTGGGACAACTCAACACCCCCATTACGGCCAGACCTGCAAACTGGAGTGTGGACAATATAAATGGAGGCCCAATAACAATAATTGGGATGGTCCTGACTTTGATACCATGTTAGATTTTAGCCATTGAAGAACAGTTTTGAGAGAAGAAAATGTCGGTTCTTCATTAATTGAAAAATGAACCTTTTTACGGATACTTATAACTAAACAAAATAACCGATGTCCACCTCTAACTTCTAAACATGTACAAATTGACCCCTATACTAACTAATGTAAATACACAGCGCTCCAACATTTAGGGAGAAGCGGCTTGTTTTTCGTCGCACCTACATCAAATGATGGATATTTTGCAGAGATTCGCCAAGTACTTGCTCGTCGAGGTTGGAAAGGACTGCTCCAAGTAGTGTCAATTTCGCCAAGCCGCAATAATGAGATGCGCCGCATATCTCACTTTCAAAGAAGAATACAGTCGCTCCAACTTTAAGCCTTTCTGTGCCAATCCGCAAGGATGAGATGTGTGCTCGCTCGTCAAGGATGGAACACGGTCGCCGCAAGCCTCTTTCTCACCAAGCCTCAAAGAGGGGACACACACCAAGTAGTACATTGTCGATCACATGGACATTCTCAGTGGTATCAAAGATCGTTTACACTCTCGTGCAGATCTGCAAAACGCAAAAAAAGAAAAGAGATGGCTCATGGAACCTGCTGGCCAGAGGCACGATGTGCGGATTCTAAAGACAACTTCAAAAAGCTTTCTGGGTCAATCCAAGTTTCTATCTTTGGCATAGACATGGTGCAGCGAGTCTGGTTCCTTTAGGATTTTGCAATTTGCATTTCAGAAACTCCTATATCAAGATACGAATCTTCTTTTTGAAGGTGCACAAGGCTATCTCCTAAGAGTGGCGCGAGCAAAAGCGTTGACTGCATCTGAAGGAGGTTACTCGATTCGGAACCTTTCGAAACTATATTCTAGCTGGATTTTTAGCATGTTCATGTGCTAACGAAGATAAGAGACATGCATCGCTTGATGGATGTATTTTGTATTCGGCTCGAAAACTGGAGTTGGTGCTCGATCGAATGCTTCTCTAATCTCACGACCTCTGCGAGAAAAGAAAGAAAAAAATCAGCATCAAAGTCCAGGCCGGACTGCATCTCCATGAGTTACGTCGGCTCTCCAACAATGATTCCGACCAGTAACAGAAAAAGTAAAAGCTTGGCGAAGCCGATTTCAAGCATAGCATCATCATCACTAGTCACTAGACATGGCGGCTAAACTCTAGTGGTCGTGTTTGGGGAAGCTTTGGATGATGATAAGTCTAACTGGAAAGTCAAAGAAAAAGTTCTCTTTCTCGACTCACTAGTTGCACCTGTAATTATCTGTTGCAGCTAGTGAGCGCATATCATACGCAGAAGGTGTTCTTTATCTGTTGGTCCTAACTACATGCATATCAATGAAACTTGCTCGAGTTGGGAATTAATTTGGTGGTGAAACTAAATTTTAGTGCACATGGCCTTGTCCCTAGTCACTATCCAGTGCAAGCTTAAATCTTCAAAGTTAAAATATTCATGTTCAAGTTCTTCTCTGTGTCACAACAAGGGCACAAAACATGAGACTTTGTTAATTATGCTTGAATTTGTTTGGAAAAAGAAAAAAATGGATGCATGGTACTTCAAGACTCATCCTTAATATCGAACAAGCCTTGAAGTAGGGAGGGGCATCTGTAGACGTATAAAATTTATTGGCTCTAATCCATACAAAATTTGGATTAAATTTAATTGGGTTAAATAATTAATTTGGACTTTACAAATTAAATTAGCCCATTTTATTATTTTCAAGCCCAAGGTCCATTTCATCTTAAGGTCCAGACTCATGCCACGTGTCAAGTGACATGGTATATCCAGTCAAACTGCAAGCCAACAAGATGACGCCACGTGTTAAATGATGTGGCAATCCAAGTCAAAAGGCAAGAACCAACCACAGGTCGCCAAGTGGCTAAAATGACATGTCTTAGCCAATCACAAGCAAGTTTATCACATAGCTTGTGAGATAAGTTTGACGATTCACATGAGCCAATCAGAATCAAGCAAGGGAGTTCCTATGTAACTTGACTGTCCATCCTCTGCAACTATAAATAGAGGGGTTACATAACTCTCTGGGGACATTGAGAGTTGAAGAACAGTATTCCGCAATTGGTGAAGGCGTCCACAAACGGAGAGATCAATCATCAAGTGCAAAGATCTTCAACAAAGGAGTGATCAGCGGAGTTCTTCCTGGAGATCAATCCGAAACAACGAAGTGCTGCTCGACTTTCTTGGCGATTAAATACATCACAAGGAGGTCTACATCATCCTACATTCGAAAAAGACGCTTCTCAAGGCCTCGAATCACGGAGAATTTTAGAGAGGAGAATCAAGGTATACATAGAATTGTACTCACAAATATTCATCAATAAAATCTCTTTTTCTTCATACTCCCTCTGTTCCAGTTTATGTGAACCTATTTTCTTTTTGGTCTGTTCCAAAAAGAATGACCCCTCTAAATTTGGAAACAATTTAGCTTAAACTTTTAATTCTACCCATAATGAGAAATTTTTATAACCACACAAATACTCTACACCCCTTTCTGACATGTTTAGGACCACAAATTCCAAACCTTTTCATTTTTTCTTAAGCTTCGTACCCAGTCAAACAGGTTCACATAAATTGGAACGCAATGAGTATTAATTTTATTGCCGTTTATTTTCCGTACTACAAAACTTTGCTGCCAACATATGGTTCCTAAGATGGTTGTGTTTTTCTCCGCGGAATAGTGTTCGTGTGTATGTACTGATTTGAATATGGAGGAGGGTGTTACAAGTGGCTGCTGTGGAAAAAAATAATAGGTGGGACGGGAAATATAGAACGGTTGGGGGTTTCTAGCGTGAAGGCCAGGGAAGTGGTGGCGTTGTAGGTGTCGATGGTGACAGTTAAGGTTAGGGCCGTGCATAATTTGATAAATAAAGAATTACCATATCGAAATCGAAAATTTTGGTATTCGGTATTCGATATTTTGGTATTCGGTATGGTATTTAGTTTAAGTTTTTAAAAAAATTGTATTAGGTATGGTATTTGGTATTTTAAAATAAAATATCGAAATACCGATATCGTACCGAAATATATATTATATTACACAATACACATTTTATTAATTATAACATAAATATAAGAAATCTAAAATTTTACTTTCCTTTATTCTCTAAGTTAATCAATTAATTCTAAGCAAGTAACAAGATATTTCTCTAAGTTTTTCTCTCTCTAGGTTGGTATTTGCTGGTTTTGGACAAAAATTTTATCAACAAACATTTTTAGTTTAGTACTTTTGAGTACCTTAATTAAGAATATTACCGTCTATGACTCTATACACTAGTTAGTATTCAAACCGAATAAACCGAAAATACTGAACCGAATAAATCAAAACCGAAAGGAGAAAAATCGAACCATACCGAATTTAATTAAGTACGGTATTGGTATAGCATTTTACGAAACCGAATACCAAAAATATCGAACCGAAATGTCTAAATACCGTACCGTACCGACCGACGAACACCCATAATTAAGATGGGATGATCTGTGTTACTGTGGTGGAGAAAGGTTTTCTATGGTTGATGGGAGGTGGTGGTGTTAGATATGAGTTAGGCGAGCTATGCTGTAAAGGAAAGAAAGAAAAAAAAAATAGAAATTTGTTAAATTCATTTTTCAAAAAATGCGGGACTTAAAAATTACTCATGTCAAACGATAAAAGGCTAAGTATGCAATGTGTCTTTTAAGTCTGGTGATTGAGGATGTTCTCATTCCATTGAGTAAAAGTGTTAAAATAACCAAGAATCTAAAGTTGAATGACGGACTTTAAAATCTTGTGCAAGTTTAGAAAACACTATGAAATTTTAGCTAAGAATATTTTAAGGATTACATCTAAATTTATTTATTTTTATTTTTCTTCATAGATAATGTAAGGCTCGATTGAAAAGAGCTAAGTTCAGCAGAAACCAAAATTTGATTATGGAATTGAAATTCACTATTGCCTCGTCACTTTCTACCACTATTCTCGGGCCTCCTGCTGTCACTCATGGACAAAAATATTAAGCATATTTAATATAATTACTAGGATAGTAATTACACAATGTAATAATATAATAATTATACCTATTTGTTTGGCGCAACATATTATAATGTAATTTTATGTGCCATAATTGGTTGTACAAGTGCAGTTATATAGTTAAATATTTTAAATAAAAATTAAATAAACTCTTAAATTTAATTTTTATAAATGGACAAATAAATAAAATTTAATGTGAAACTGTTTACCCGTAAAACGTTATAGTTGAATTTATAATGTGGTTCATAGACAAACGAATCGATTTGATCCCAAAATAAAGATTGAATAAAATGCGAGACTTCACGTTGAAATCGAGATAAGACAGCAAATAGCTTGGTTCCGGAAGCAGGGTTTCCGAAGATAGCAATAAAAATATTGATAGACAGAAAATAAAGTATTATTGAGCTTAGAATAATGTATAGCATAAGTTTGTCAGAATTTTCGTATCTTACAATAGTTGTTGAAGTCATTATTTATAGCTACTCCTAGGGAATGAGGTCCTAGGATCAAGCCCCTCTTAAATGACAATTATAGGGGCCATTGATGAATATATAATGGCAGGCTATGAATACCAAAATTCTCTGTAACAGATGATGTATTTAATAGTGAGGAATATTATTCATTGAATGTCATCGGGTGAAATTTTACTCATAAGTTCTTTTCTCTAAAATCAGTGCTCCAATCATAACACCAGTTCAACTTCATTAGCATATTTTATGTTTTCATACCACCTAAAAATTAGAAATTGATGTATATTTTATACCACTTGGAAGTTTGTGCATTTATGTATAGCATTTTTACATTTTACCATTTTTTCACAGTGGTTCTGCATTTTTTTCACTTAAATTTTTTATGGTTACTATGATCGTTTAATCTCATTCCTTAGATCATCTCTGAGGACATTCATAGGGCGAAGTGTAAAGCATCTTGCCTAGATATCTTTTAAATGAAATGAATTATTTTCATGTATAAAGAAGATAAAATTATCAAGTATTATGCAAGAGAGGCCACACATACATTCAAAAATTACTTCTTTCTAACAAAGATAAGGTGTACGAATACCTTCCAAAAGTCATCTTCTATGTTGATAATATTGTGCATCTATATCATGATTGCGTTGAACTTGGGATTCTCCAATGAGAAGTGTGCTAAGTCGAATAGTTTGTCATTACATATTATGTCAGAAGCTCACTATTAAGTTTATAGTCCTAAATGATGAGGCCAACTTAAACAGGATTGTATAAAATTACTCGTCCCGGATGGTGTAAAGTGCTCTTTGTCAACTATTCACTGAAACTTATACGAAATTATTTTGAGATAGCATGAATAAATATGTAGTATAGGTGTTTCTATTTGTCCCCTTATCTATTGTCTCCTGCTTTGATAGTGTTACTTTTACTCTGTTAAGTGTTGTGCTTTTGATTGTTAAAAATATGGGTGAAATCTTTTGATTTGACTTTTCACTTGCATACTATCTAACTTTTAATTCAATTTTAAATATGTAGGAAAATTTTGGGGTTGAAATTGAAAATGATGTCCAAAAGTCAAATTGATTTACCGGAAGCAAATGATGAAGAGTTTTGGACAATTACGATGTTTGTGATACACTATGGATATATATATATATATAGTTTTGTAAAGTTAATGGCTAGCGGGCACCTTGAAGCAATTGATGTTATTATTTGATGTCGTATATGAAATATTTGTTTTTTGAAGTTCATTTCAAGTATATGCATCTGAAATATTTTTTATTACTTCTTAGTTAATTAAATTAATTACTGTAGTGTTTGAGATCTCCATACTAAAGTTAATGTGTTTGAAATAAATGTGATTATCAAATATATGTAAAAAAAAAAAATTTAAACACAAAATTGTGGTTTGTATATTAGTTATAATACACGCTTCAAAGTGTGGCCTTAGGGTATGACAAAAATGTGGCGTGTATAGTAATAAAGGCCACACATGGCAACTGTTGCTATAGGAGCAACACTTGAAAATGGTGGCCTATAAGATAACAAAGGACACACTTCAAAAGTGTAGCTATAAGATAAGAAAAGGGTGGCACATTGTAAACCGTGGCCTTTGCCTAATGAAAAGCGTTACCTTAGGGCAAAGGTTACGCTTGCTTAGGTCACTCCCTAAAAAGTGTTGTCTTAGGTCAAAAAGTGTGGTAGTTGATCAAAGGCCACACTTTTTGGGTGTGGTTAAAGACCTAAAATGTTGTAGTGAATATTCCCTTCAGAGTCTGCCCGGTATCAACTGAAGCTGCTATCCTCGGTTGGTTTCCACTTGCTTCGTCTTCTGTCTATCTCCGCTTCCACGTGTCGCTCTATTATTCGAGTATTTAATATGAACCAATTTTACCCTATACAGAAACATATATATGTATATAAAATATTAAATTTTATTTATTAGTATTAGATATTAAAAATTACCTTATGATTACACCATTTAATTGCCACCAAGAGTATAATTGGTCTTCGTTAATTGTATTAAATTACATGTTGATTAGGTAATTGTGTGGCGAGACTAGAGGTGATAAAATGGTTAAATAAAAATAGTTATCCACCCATATTATCCATTAGAAAATGGGTTGGATAATGAACATTTTAAAAACGGATCGAATATGGATAAGAACCATATTATCCACTTAGAAAATGGATAACTAATGGATTTAACTTTTACATTTCTAAAGCCTCAAATTGGGGGCTACTCAAGGTTGGGAGACTAGGAATTCTCCCAAGAGTGACTATATTCAAGAAGCAATGGATAATATATATAACCATATTATTGGTCGGATAACCCATTTTTTATCCGTATTAAATATGAATTGAGTAAGATAATTTATTCATTTTTTGAATTATCTAGTTTTGACCCGCTCATATCCTACCCGACCCGCCCGTTTGCCACTCATAGGCGAGACAAACAATCCAAAGCTATATAGTTATACTAAATTACAATTGCAAGATAGACTTTCCAAACAGGCAATATCCAGGTTAGCACCTTTATAGCCTGTGTTGACCAAGCTTTTTTTGGGCTAGAAGTGATTTTTTTAAACAAAAAGTATTTTTTTCCCAAAATTGATGTGTTTGGCCAAATTTTGGAATGAAAAAAGTGCTTTTTAAGAGAAGCAAAAGCAGTTTTGGAGAAGAAAAAAAATAGCTTCTCTCCAAAATTATTTTTTTGAAAAATACTTTTGAGAAAAATACACTTAGAATGAGTTTTTAAAAGCTTGGTCAAATATTAATTATTGCTCAGAAGTGCTTTTCAAATTAATTAGCCAAATACAAATTACTTCTCACCGAAAGTACTTTTGAGAAAAACGCTTTTAAGAAAAAACGACTGGCTGAACTGGTTTAGACCTTCTTTGCCGTTCACTTCATTGTCATTGTCTGCCGTTGACCTTTTTGCACTATAAACGAAATTTAGGGGAAAGACGTGAAGGGATGGACATTTATCTAGGGGCGTTTGTCGGTCGGTACGATACGGTATTTAAATATTTCGATTTGATATTTTTGGTATTCGATTTTTTAAAATATTATTATAATACCGTACCTAATTAAATTCGGTATGATTCGGTTTTTCTCCTTTCGGTTTCAGTTTATTCAGTTCAGTAACTTCGGTTTATTCAACTTGAATACTAACTAGTGCATAGAGTCATAGACTGTAATATTCTTAATTACAGTACTCAAAAGTACAAAACTAAAAATATTTGTTTTCAAAAGTTTTGTCCAAAACCAGCAAATATCAACCCAGAGAGAAAATTGTACATAAAAGAATAAATTTGATCATTAGAAATGTCTTGTTACTTACTTAGAGTTAATTGATGAACTTAGAGAATAAAAGAACGTAAAATTTTAGATTTTTTATATCTATGTTATAGTTAATAATATGTGTATTGTGTAATATAATATATATACTCCCTTTGTTCCAGTTTATGTGAACCTATTTCCTTTTTGGTCCGTTCCAAAAAGAATGACCCCTTTCTAAATTTGGTAATAATTTAACTTAAACTTACAATTTTACTTTTAATGAGAAACTTTTATAACCACACAAATACTCCGGGCCCCTTTTTAATTTGTTTAGAACCACAAATTCTAAAAGTCTTCATTTTTTCTTAAACTCCGTATCCAGTCAAATAGGTTCACATAAATTGAAACGGAGGAAGTATTTCGGTATGGTATCGATATTTCGGTATTTTATTTAAAAATACCAAATGCCATACCAAATACCAATTTTTTTAAAACTTAAACCAAATGTCATACTGAATACCAAAATATCGAATACCAAATACCAAAATTTTCGATTTCGGTACGGTAATTCGATATTTACCGTGCAAAACCCTACATTTATCCCTTCTCATTGCTTTGTAGAAATAGTATAAAATAAAGTAAATTACTCCGTCAATTTCATTTAATGTGATTCTATTTTTCTATAGTTTGTGTAAACAATAATGATTTATTTTAAAATTTTAGCACATAATGTAACTTAATTTTTTGTTTTATCTTAATGAAAAATTAATTTTATAGCTATATAAATGATATATTTAAGATCGTACATTATAAAATCTTACAGCTTTCCTAACTTCATTATGTAGGGGTAAGGTCTGCGTAACTTATTTCACTGGACTTATTATATTTTAAAATCTTATAATCACACAAATATTATATTTAGTTAGCATCACAAATTTCAAAATTTTCTTTTTATTTTGAATATACAAACCTCACTTAAAATGAACGGCATATATATATTTTCGTTTTGACGAATTTTACCCGCCCCGATGCCAATTCAACAGGTTTTTCTAGTATAGAGACTTATCTATCTGCAGTTAATCTTGCATGTAAAAAAAGGTTTTGCCATCTCTTTCTCCTCTATTTTCTCTTTATTTACCTTCTCTTTATTTTCCCAAACAAGGTCAGTTGGAGCCTTAATTAATAGAATCAGTCTTTCTACTGAAATGCCTGTTAATCGGTAAGTAAACATCTTTCATTTTTCTCCCTAAAACAAGCAAAATGAGATATGAAGAACAAGTGAAAGTCAACATCAGCCTGCCCTTGCCTCTTTTCTTTTAGTTGACCAATATTCATTATCATGCCCCTTTTGGATAATTTCTATTTTTTGTACTCAACTTTGGTCCAGCTGATTTACACAAAGTTGAAGTCTTTTCTTCTTTTGAAAGTATTCTTTGTATTTGAAGATGTCAAGTATTTCTGGGTATAGTTCAACTTCCTCTGAATAAGAAAAATTAATGAAAAGATTGATTTTTTGTTTGTTTGTAAGTGATGAAAATGTTAATTTTCATTAATAGCATTAGATCCCCACAACCCCACATGTGTTCTTGTTTGGTTGTTTTGACATTGTTTCATGAATTTGCTGGCTAATGTTTAGAGTTGGTAATTCTATTGAGGAGTTAACATTTGTCCAGCTTATTTTTATTAAGTTGTAGTAGCTTTTTTTTCCTCTTCTTGCCTGTTGAAAATATTTTTGGTTTTGAAGATGTCCATTGTTATTTGGGTGTGGTTGAACTTCGTTTGGTTGACAAAAATTAATGAAAAGATTGTTAGCTATTTTTTATAATGGTTAATTTCATTGTATAGCATTAGATCCCACAACAGTACATTTCCGGTTGACTTGTTTTGACTTTGTTTCATGAATTCAGAGGCAATACGTAGAGTTGGTAATTCTTTTAGAAGACTCAACTTTGATCCAGCTGATCTTCACATTATTTTCAGTCGTCTTATATGCCTTTTGAAAGTGTTGCATATTTGAGGATATCATAATTATCTCATTGCGAAGGATAGCTAATGTCATCATTTAGCATTAGATACCCCCCCCCCCCCCCAAAAAAAAAAAAAAAAAACAAAAACCCCATAACTAGTTTGGTTGCTTTGACATTGTTTCATGAACTTATGCATAATGCTTATAGTTGGTAAATATCAATAGAAAATATAGAGAACTTCTAGTGTTGGATACCAATAATTTTTTTTCTAAATCTAATTATTGAGTAGTAGAATGAAACAAGCCCAGATAGAGCAGAACTGATATTAAAGATTCATACAGTCAACCCTTACTAGTTTTGAATCGAGGCACAGTTGCTCTTTGTGCTTAGAAGTTTTTAAGGTTTAAGAATTCATCAGTTTATTGCTGGATAAAGACATTGTTTTTTCAGAAAGTTGTCCTCTTTATTAGTAGTCATTTGCACCTTTACCCTTCTTACTTCTAGTTTATCTGAAATAGGTTGATTTCATTAATTTTATCGCTCATTTATTGAGTTACGTGACAATGTATATGGGAATTGTCTTTTATTACTCGTTTTTTTTTTTTTTCGAGGCTTAGAATGAAATGTTGTGTACTCAAACACCTCTATTTGTTTCTCTCTTATTTTATTGCCATTAATCTGATGCTTACTGAACATTCTTCTACTGACGATAAGACTAATTTCCAGATTCTAATATCAATAATCAATCTTTATCAAATATGCTGCCTCCACGTCCCAGTGGGTTACATCCATCCTTGTTTCTTGCATCTTCAGATGTCAGGGCATCATCTGATAATCATGAAACCAGGTTGAACTCTGATCAAATTCGTGAATCGCCTACTGAGAGTGCTAGCTCAAGAGATACTTGGCCAGCTGCTGATGCCGTGACTCATGTAAAGCTTGAGAATGGGAAAGCTGAGAAGGGTTATTATGAGCAGTCTGTAATTCACCAGCTTTCTGGTTCAACTAAGATTTATCTTCTTGATATAGCTAGAGAACGAGTGGATATAATTTCTGAGAAAATGCATTTGCTCCCCAACGAGCATTTAGAAGAGCTAAAAGGTAGGCTTCGGAGGATGCTTGAGGGGGGTGGGGGCTCTCAGCAAAAAGATGAATTTTTGGTTTTGCAGAGGGTCATTCGGAGTAGGTCTGATTTAACTGCCAAGACACTGATTAGAGCTCATCGAGTTCAGTTGGAAATTCTTGTCGCTATTAACTCTGGAATTCAGGCGTTCCTGCACCCAAGTGTCAGTATTTCTCAGACTTCCCTGATTGAGGTTTTTGTGTACAAGAGATGTCGGAATATAGCATGCCAAAGTCAGTTGCCGGCTGATGATTGCTACTGTGAGATATGCACTAATAGGAAGGGTTTCTGCAGCCTATGTATGTGTATAATCTGCAACAAATTTGATTTTGAAGTGAATACGTGCCGGTGGATTGGTTGCGACTCGTGTGCTCATTGGACTCACACAGACTGTGCAATTCGCGATAAACAAATTGGAATGGGCTCTTCCCCATCAAATGGACTGGACTCTTCTGAATTGCTATTCAGGTGCAGAGCATGCAATCGCACGTCTGAGCTTTTAGGTTGAGTGAAAGATGTCTTCCAACACTGTGCACCGACCTGGGACAGAGAATCTTTGCTGAGAGAACTCAATGTTGTAAGTAAGATCTTCTGTGTAAGCGAGGACGCAAAAGGGAGACGACTATTTTGGAAGTCTGAGGAGCTCATAGAAAAATTCAAGAGCGGAGTGGCAGAAACAACAGCTTGCAGGGCCATATTAACTTTTTTCCAAGGTATATCTCACGACTTAATGCTAGTGCAATTGGTCTTTCTGGAAATGTATGTGCTCTTTTTAGAAATGTATGCACGGGGAGGTAGAATCTATAATGTGGTTGGGCGGTTTGTTAAGGGAAAGTGTTTGCTCCTGTGAGCTATTAGGAAAAACTACAAACATGTCAAATAAGGACTGGGGCCTTGGAAGATTTAATTTCCGCCATTAGGGAATTGTCACATCCTGCATTTATGGAAGTTGTGCTAGAAATATCAGATGTTTTCACAACCATGTGATGAAACCTATCAACCTAAGGTTACAAACCTTTATTTGGCCTCTATGTACAATAATCTGTCTTAGGTGGACAGGGTTACCTCATAGTTATCCTCTAAAAGCCTAAGAGACTTGCCAAATACTGACTTTGCAGTTTCTGGCTCGAAGCTGAATCAAATATTTTCATCCTAGTCTAAGTGATATAGGACCAGCTTCTAGTGATACCTCACGACAAAGTGTTGAACATATATTTTCACAATCGGCTTTAGAATTTTGGAAACGTAATAAATCTGCGTTCATGATAAGAGAGAGAGAGGGAGAGAGAGAGAGAAGAAAAGGTACGCATTGTTTCCTTTTCGTGCTCTTTCTTCTTTATCTCTTCATTTTTTCCTGGATTATGAAAAAGTATTCTATTGATAAAGAGGAGAAAGAGAAAATTATACGACCAGAGGTCCTCCTAGCAAAAAGTTGTAACAAAATTGAAAAGGAAAAGAAAACAAAGCACCGATAAAACTGTTTTAGCAATGCAGTCTGATTCTGATGTAGATCTCTAAGTGTTAAAGATCCCTGAAAGACCATTGTTCTTATACCATATATTACCTTTTTTCATAAAAGATATTCCAGAATATTGTATTACCTAACTCGCTATGCTTGGTGCCGTCTCGTGCTACGCTATTTGATTGAGAGCCTTCCTGTGCTACGCTATTTGATTGAGATTCGAAATAACCCTATTGATCCTTCAATAATCTTGGATTCTTTTCCATCCAAATACATTGTCTTACTCTGAATCATGGTAAATGCTACAATTTTCCCTTCCCTCTTCCTCGCTGATACCCAAACTCTGGTATTCAACATAGAACTGAGTGAAGCTGTGATACAACAGATTTTCCGATGCTGCAAATAACCTACTCCATAATGCAATAGAAAGGGGAAATGTGAGAAGGTATGGTATGCCTCTCATCTCTTCGCTTACTATGCAAACATCAGAGACGATGAACCTTCATTTTGTGAACCTGCAACAATTGGTCGTGTTTTACTTTAGGACGAAAGACCGTATGAAACCCTTAACTCGTAGATAAGAGGGTTATGTTTCAGTTCTTGAAATGAGAAATAGGATTTACATGAGAAATAACCTGAACTATGCAAGTTGCACACCCTTTTATTCAACATGGGTATGATAACAAATGGAAAGGACATCATGCAATGGAATAAATTATTACTATTTTGTTTGTTCTCTCCTCAAATTCATTGTATCTGCTCTTATTTCCTCAGACGCTCTTATGGTATTCTAAAATCGTCCCTCGTGTCACTCTGAATAGTCATTCCATCTTTGAACCAAACTCACTATTCCTCTATCAACTCTGAAGGAATCATATGGATCCTGTATGGTCCATACTTTTTAGCATTTGAGATACCATACTCTCTGCAGAAGGGCCAACTGGTCAAGACTGCTAGCCAAATACACTAGCTGCGCCTAACATTTTAATAAACGCTTTGATGCTTTTCTCATCATTTTGTTTTTGTGTTTAAGTTCCATGGTCTCGCTCCCAATTATTTTATCTTTCTTCTTCCTTGATAGTGAACTCTTCTATGAGTGATTTGTTTTCGGTCCTATTTTGATTTTGGAGCTTATCCGCATTTTCGGGGACATCATGGATGGAGACCAGGGACTAATTTGAAGGAGGAAAACATGGTAGATTTCCGATTATTCGTCCTAGCAAAAATTTGGGGTGTTCCTTCTTCCCAGCAAGTATTATCCAGCCAAGTTTTTGTGGCAAATTGTTTTTTTTTTTTTTGGGGGGGGGGGGGGAGGTGGGGTTGGCGGGAATGAGAAGAGTTGGTACATACACTTAAAACAATTGACAATTATGGAAATCCTGCGCAAATGAATGGATAGATTGGTGTTAATCGAAAGGAAGAATATCTAGATTAAAGCTTATCTTTTATTTCGTAGTTAAAGATCATCTCACTGCCACTGATCAGCAAAATATTTCTACTTGCTTGGTTTAAGAAAATAAATAATAATAAACAGGCATACAAATTGAAAGGTAAAGGTAAGTTCCTTAAAACAATTATAAGACCAACAATGTTATTGGAAGTGAATGTTGGGTTGCTAAAATCCAACAGATCCACAAGATAAGTGTCGCAAAGATACAAATGGTAAGATGGATACACGGTCATACAAGATTAGACAACATTAAAAATGACCATATTCACTGGAAGGTGCAAATAGCACACATTGAGGATAAAATGAGAGAAGATCGCTTGACATGGTGTGGTCATGTCCTGCTTTGACCTCCATATGCACCGATCCATAGGTGTGAAACCATGGTGAATGAAGGTGTTAAATGGGAACGAGGTAGACCTAAAATCATATGGAGGAAATTGTTTTGGAAGACCTACAACCTCTTAGAATCAATATACCAATTAGTTGGGAATATATTTTAGTCTTGCTATATAAGTTTACCTTAGGTCCTAGGCTTTCTAGGAGTTTTAACCTTATTAGAGATTCTTATGCCAGTAGAGATTACACAGAACTTTTGGCATTTCCCATTTTTATTTTGTATAATGTTGGCTTGAGATGAATTTAAATGGGGAACACAGTCAATGAAGATTCATATAGTTGACCCCAACTTGTTTGGAACTGAGCCGTAGTAATTTTTGCTCTAATAATAACCGGGCCAAGACTTGAGTGGGCTTGTTAAAATTCTTAAATTTAGGAGTATTCTCTCTCTCAGTTTAAGATTTTACATTCCGTGGTTCATATAATTCAGCATTGATCTCATAGCCTTCGTAGCCAGATGACAAAAAAAATCCAGTCTTCTCATTTCTGATGGTTCATCAAGCAGAAAAGGATTTAAGGGCCTCTTTTCCAATCACATCTACCTTAAATGGATTACAGTTTGATTCCTCTTGTCCTTTTTTTCAGTTTGCCGTCCCAAAAATTTGAAATAAGTAAACTTCTAGAATGTCGGAAAATTCTTCTTTATATCTGTTGTCTATTTTCTAGAAGAATGATTTTGGCTAGTATTGATTCATTTACTCTTTGGGCAAAGAGTTTGAGTTGGACTCACCAAAGAGCTCTGAGGCTGGAAATAGTAGTATGCAGCTGCCACCGCAGGAGGCATGCAACCGAATTGCCCAAGTGGTACAAGAGGCAGTGCAGAAAATGGAATTGGTGGCTGACGAAAAGATGAGAATGCTAAAGAAAGCTCGCGTAGCTCTTGCGGCTTGTGATCATGAACTGGAAGAAAAAGCAAAGGAAGTTGCAGAAATAAAAATGGAGAGGCAGCAGAAAGGGCAACAGATAGATGAATTGGAGAGCATTGTTAGGCTTAAACAAGCAGAGGCTGATATGTTCCAGCTTAAGGCTGATGAGGCTAGACGAGAAGCGGACAGGTTGCATATGATTGCTCTTTCAAAATTAGGGAAATGTGAAGAAGACTATGCCAGCAGATACCTAAAACAACGCCTTAGTGAGGCTGAGGCTGAGAGGCAATTCCTTCTCGAGAAGATTAAACTTCAAGATCACGGTTCGGGTTCATCACAAAGTAATGGCATGGCGGACCCCCCGCAAGCACTCTTATCTAAAATACAAGAGATTCTCAAGAGTGTACAATAGCTCGGAGCTCTCACTAAAGCTACACAACCAACCAAATGAACGTCTTTGTAGATGGCCTTGTTACTATTATTGGCTTGTATTGTGTGTAGTTGCAACTCCAGAAACAATGTGAAACAATGTGGAGTAATTTGGTATTAGGATTCCGCTTATGACTGTATTGTGGACTAGTAGATGTATATCTCATGCACACACTCATATTAATTGTTGTTTCCTCGACCTACTTCATTGAAACACGGGTAAAGAAAGGATCAACTCGATTTTAACCTTTCGGGGTCGTTTGGCATGATGCATTAGAGAAAATATCTCTAATGCATGCATTAGCTTTTGGTAATACTAATTCCTTGTTTGGTACACTTTTTCAATCTATGTATAACTAATGCAATATTTGGTATTATCTTATGTATTACTAATACATAGCTAACCATGGTATTAGCAATACCAACGCTATTAGGGGTCGCTTGGTAGGGTGCATAAGAATAATGTTGAATAGGGTGTGTTAGTAATGCTGGTATTAGTATGCTGGCATATTTTTTATCCATTGATTGGTTTGATGTATTAAAGCATTGCACAATTTCTAAAAGAATTTTATTTACAAAAATACCCTCATAACCAGTCCATCACTTTATCTTTTTAAAAGAAACATATGTTGTGGAATGTTTTTATATGAAAAAATTATTTGATTTATCTACCTATATTGTAGTATAGAACTGAATATTTATTTATAAAAAGAAAATATGCTAAGTATTTATTTATCTACTAGGGGTATAATTTTATTTTCCACTTTCTTGGATTATTAGGCAAAGAAAGTTTGAATTAAAAAATAAAAGAAAAATAAGTTGAATGCAAGTGCATTCCAGTACGTAGTAGTAGAGTACAGATTTTATAAATTTACAATGAAAAATTGGCGGAGTATAGATATAAATAGCATGAGTAATTTCAGTATCAAACTTGCATTAATAAGCGGAATTATTTTCGCAGGTGCGAGAGTGCGACTGGGCAGTGGGCTTCGCAGAAGCGATGATGGCATCGCAGAAGCAACGTCGCATATGCGCCAATCTGTCCGCAGAGCAAAACTGGGCAGATTATTAAGGGATCGAACTTGGTCATTTTTCTCATTTCGTTTTGGATTTTTGGAGCTCGGTTTTGGGCGATTTTGGAGGAGTTCTTCACGACTTCGACTTGGGTAAGTGTTCTATATCCGAAAGTGATTATATCTCATAAATTCATGGTTATATTCATCATTTATTTCAAATTTAATGGAAGAAATTGAGAAAAATTGTGAAATCTTCCGAAAGTGTAAATTGGAGATTTGGAGGACGATTTGTTGTTGGAATTTAATAATATTTTGGTATGGTTGAACTCGTATCAAATGGGGGTTTGGATTTCGTGAATTTTCGTCGGGTTCCGAGACGTGGGCCCGAGGGTTGACTTTGTTGACTTTTCGAGCGGAGTTGAGAATTATTATAAATTGTTAAGTTACACGCATCGGAGTATATTTTGATTGTTTTGCACATTGTTTGATTAGTTTCAGATCGTTTGGCTTTGAATTGAAGAGGCATTGGAGCCGGTTATGGAATTTCGGAGCGAGGTAAGTCTCCTGTCTAACTCTGTGGGGGAAACTACCCCTAGGTGATGTATTTGATGTGTGCTACTTGTTGCGGGGGTTACGTACGCACGAGGTGACGAGAGTTCGTACGTAGCTAGGTTCATGTTATGTCCGGATAGACTTAGGTTCCCACCATGCTATAACTGTACTATTCGAGTTGTCCCTTGCCTATGAAATTCCTTTATTTTACGTTGCGACGTGAGGCTAGACTCGCGTAGAGTGATAGACTTGCTATTATAGAGATATGACGGGCTTTATGATTAGCCGCGGAATAATTGTACTCTTACAAATTTCTTCCGTGCTATGCGTTTTCCTCGAAAGACTTTCCTTAAATATTTATATATCACACATTTATTCGTGAGTGGGGTCAAGGACCCATTAAAGCTTCTTATTCTAATGAGATCGAGTCGTTCGCCTCGACAGTATAATAGATGCATCTATGGTTCGTGCCGTTCGACCCTCGGCAATGCGCACAATATGATGTGATCGGGCCGTTCGCCTCGGCAGGATTTTTGTATCATATCTCATGGGAGCGCGCCGTTCGCCTCGGCAATATAATAGATATATCTATGGTTCGTACCGTTCGACCCTCGGCGGTGCACACAGTATGATGGGATCGGGCCGTACGCCTCGACATTTCTATAAAATACTTTTACGGAATCGTGCGTAATAATTTACAAGAAACCAATGTATCTGCGATTTTTCCTGATTTGGATTGTGACAATCTATTTGGTGAGGTCTGTCACACTCCTTTTTTCCCCCTCACTAACCCTTTTTAAAATAGATAAAGTGGTTTTAAAGCTCAAAGGGTTTTCAATCATGAAAGTGACAAAAAGATTGCGTTTCGAAGGATTTTCAGAGTCGCCACCTGACATTTGGTTTCGGTGTGCCAAGTCACCATTTTTAAAATAATAATTTTTCTTCAAAACACATTTGACTCTAAAACTGACTGCATCAGAGATTCTAGATAAGGGGGTTCATTTGACTCGGGGAGAAGGTGTTAGGCATTCCCCGAGTCCCGTAACCAGTACGGTTGCATATATGATCCGGTTGGCTTTTAAGAATATTTGGACTAAGGTAAGAAACACACAAAAGGAAAATAAATAGCAAAAGAGGTTTGAGGTCGTCCCTTCCTAATAAAAGAAAAGAAAATAAAATAAAATAAGTCTTACTAGCCTATACTATGCCTCTACTGACGATGCCACAGCCTCCGTTTACATTCAATACGGGGCATGCCCCGAATAAAATATATACCAAATTTACGGGGAATTCCCCTGAATATAAACTAAAGGGAACGACCTCTCGCCTCGAATAAAATAAAATAGAAGATCTAAAATTTGCCTACCCAAGTGTGGTCGGCCTAAGCATGCTCCTAACGGATAAGTAGTAGAATAAAATAAAACTAAAAAAAACAATTCATGGCATGCTTTTCTTTTAATTTCTCATTTCATGTATTTAGACCGAGCTCGATCCTAAAGCATGTAGATGAAATTAATACTAATGAGCTCGATCTTTCCCAATTCCCACGACCCAATTTACTCAACGAAAGCGAGTTCATTTTGAAGCCTCGAAACAGATAGAAAGCAATCAGGCAAACAAGTGCAAAGCCACGTAAACGAAAATAACAAAATGAATAAAGAAGAGGTGGATTGAAGCATGATGAGAGCCATGACCCTCCTACGGACTAATCTGTGTAACTTCCCCTACTTCACTGTTCATACTTGAATTGTTCTTTTTGAACTTCTCCTAAACCAATTTCCCAATACATTAAGGATCTTACACGTACGGTCTTTCACACCAGGAGCATTTGAACACAATTCCTTCACAAAGTCAGGCCAATGGTTCACGCATTCAGAGTCAGACAGACACTCAAAGAAAGTTGGCCACCAATTTCATTTTTGACAACATAAAAGCTGGAGTTCTTAGCAGACAATTAAACTCATTTTTTACACTTTACAGCTTTAGTTTACTCATTGAAACACAAATGTAATTTTTGAAAAAAATAATGTTACGAACACAGACCAACATATCAAACGATCACTTTTCCAGTCACATACCAATTAATAAATGTCACAACCTGCTTTTAAATCGTGCCAACTCAATGCACCTAACTCGCTTCATGATTTACTAAACTCATGACAAAACTGATCATGCAGGGAAACAACTCACAAATTCAAGTAAGCAACAGAGAATTCTATCACATAACATTTAACGCGACGAAGTTTAGGATCAGTTAACACATATGCCTTTGAAAATATCAGATTAACCATTCGCTTAGCTTGATACTAGGAACATTAACAAATCCCCTTTCATGAAGAAACTAACTTCAACCGGATAACAAAGGGATTATTGATCAACATAGCCTTTTAGAGTTAAATGCTCACATGAATATTGGTGGTTACAACCTAACACTCTAACAAAATCCAAAAGGAAATCATGATTCAGTCAAGAAAGCCAACATATGTGCCATCGACCAGAATTAACAAAGACGCGATTTAAAACCAAGAGAGATAATTGAATGAGTGTAAACAGATACAACTGGTCGGTCTTTTACTTGTCCATGGGTCCACATTGAATTTGAGTTTCTAATACATAGTCCAACTGATTCTTTCAGTTAAACACATGGAATTTATATGAAGTTGCAAGCATTTCATTCCAAAGGATATAACAAAATCAGTTTTCACACACAATTGTCACGAACGAAATAGAGGCAGACACGATGAGAATTCCACAAAATAAGCACTTGGAACACCTAAAAATGGACTTTAGAACATGGATACTAATCGACTACTGGTGAATGAGTCGAAATGCACGTCGATTTACAATTTATATAGGAAATCAGCATAAGCTAGCAGGTATAAACAACAGACCAAAGCACCAATGAAAAAAGATCATTCAGAACGGGGCAGATTAGTGAAACATTCAGCAAGATTCAAGTATTTTTGTTCACATCAATCATTCCTACATCAAACAACAAGAACATAGAACTAACATTCTTCCCAAAGCGAAACTAAATCTGAAGCTAACCTATAGACGCAATTCTTTAAAAACTAAATGTTAAGAACCTAAAGGTGTTAATAAATCCCACACCCGACTGCCATGGCTCTTGTCATACTTTCAATCAACACCAAAACAGAAGTAAAGGGAAGAAGAATGAACCTTGAATGACAAGATCGTTTTCAATGTATTCCGTTGAAAGACGCAAATACAAGCGGATTCAGCAACCGAAATTTGAAATGAACGATACTACAGCAACAGGAACCAAGAGCCACGAACGGACCTCATAACGGCAACTCGATCACTCGGACCTCGAATAGCAATCAACAAACAGCTCAAAATAAACTCGACTCAATCAAACTCTATAGTCGAAATCCAAATCCGAAATCGGAACTGATGAAGCAGATTTTTTTTTCATATTTTTTATTGAGAATTTAGAGTTAAAAATCGGTGGAAGGTGAAAAATGAAGAACAATCCCTAAAAGAAACCTAGCTCTTTTCTTTTCTCACTGTTTTCTCTTTTCTCCCCTCGAACTCCAGAAAAATAATCCCCATATTTATAGGAACTCTAGAAACTTCTATTCTTTTCCTCCAAGAAAACCAGAAAATCCTCTAAAAATCTCCAAATTCGTTTGTTAAAACAAGTAGAGGACAAATGGAAGGAGTAGATTGAGCCGAAACTCAATCCTACGCTCACCATTCGTCCTCCCTTGCCTTAAACGAACCGTGTGAGTGAAGAGTGTGTGAGTGAAGAGTGCGTGAGAGAGATGAAATATTCTTGTCAGAAGTTCGTTAGGCTAGGGCTACGTGGCAAAGAGAGGAAAGAGGGGACCATTGGAGCGGGTTCCGGCGGGTTTGGGTAGTGAAGCGGCAGATGGTTGAGAGAAGAGGGGTGGTGCGGCTAGGTTAGAGTGAACTAGGGTTAGGGGATTTTAGGATTATAATTGGGGTTTTATGTGTTAGGGGGAATTAATGGTAGCCCTTGGATTAGATGGGATGGAAGGCTAAGATTAAGTAGGGAGATGGGGCGGATCAGCTGGTGGGTCAGCGGGTCATCGGATTGGGCTGCCCGAATTTGGGCCAAATCCCAACCCAAAATCTTAATCCTTCTTCTACAAATAATGTAAAATCTATACTATGAAATACAAAACTAATTCTAATTAATTAAAATAAATAATATTATATTGTGAAACTATTTTTGGTATTTTCAAATATTACTCTTAATATAATAGTAGAGGAAAATAGGCTAAAAGCACATCAATTATTAAAATAATATTCCTACAAAAATACTAATACAAATATGTAATAAGATGAAAAACATCATAAAAGTAAAATTATTTTTGTATTTTCAAAACTTAATATAAAAGGAGAGAAAAATATAACAATCATGGTAAAATCAAGATAACACTACTATATATGAAAATACTGATGACCTTACTAAAAATGAAAATTTATGATAAGATAAAATAAAAATACTTTTGTGTTTTTAAATTGTAATTTGAAGTAAAAGTTTACTAAAACTCCATAAAAATTAAAGTTATATTAAATAAGTATTTTAAACACTAAAATAACTCAAAAACGTGATGGGTCAAAATTTATGTGCTTACAAGGTCCATTATATATATATATATATATATATATATATATATATATATATATATATATATATATATATATATATATATATATATATATATATATATATGCGCTCCGGTTGAGGAGGTAACTGCTAATTAATTGAGAGCTCGAGTTCATTATGGAGAGGTGGATTGTACCAAGTATTTATACTTGCTTATTTCGTTTATTTACTCTGCCTCACCTATATTTACTTCTTACTGTACATGATTTATTGGACCACTAGTAAGTGTCGATGTCGACCCCTCGTCACTACTTTTTCGGGGTTAGGCTAGATACTTATTGGGTACGCGTTGATTTACGTACTCATGTTGCACTTGCTGTACTTATTGTGCAGGTACATATATGTCTGGTGGTCTTTTGGGCGCAAAGGCGCGACTATTGCAGAGATTTTATCGTGAGTTGCATTCCATGTTACGACCTGCAGCATGCAGAGTCTCCATCAGAGTTATTTATATTCTCATGTCTAATATGTATTCCAGAAAGATGTTGTATTCTATTATATTTCCTAGTTGATGCTCATGCACTTGTGACACCGAGTTTTGGGGGTTCCTACGGGTTGTTCATTATTGTAGTTCGTGTAAATATTATCATTTACCCTGTAAGTTCTATTTTATACTATTTAATTAATGAAAATTATGATTTCAAAGTAATAAAATGAGTAAACAAGTTGATCAATCACCGTTGGCTTGCGTGACGGTGGTGTTAGGAGCCATCACGACCTTGAGTGGATTTCGGGTTATGACAGCTTATAATATCATATTTTAATCAAGCATAAACTTTGAAGAACAATTTTATCTTTAACTAAACTAATGTATGCATTAAAAAATATTGCATTGTTAATACCATAGTTTCCTATGCATTAGTTAAGCATAGAATAATACAAAATTGGGTGTATAACTAATACTTGCACAACTAATGTAGGTTCAAAAAGTGTACCAAACAAGGTACTATTAATACACAAAGTTAATGCATATATTATTTTATCTAATGCATCCTACCAAACAACCACTTAGTGTATGTATTAGCATGGTTAAAGACAAAATTGTCCTTAAAGTCAGTTAAAGCTAAAGAATATGGAGGGCATTTTTATAAATACCTAATTTTCTTAAAAATTATACAATGCATTTTAATTTTTAATACACCACACCAAACAGTGACACGAAGAAGACATGCATCAAATTAATATAAGGATTTTAAATTTATGTTAAGTTCAATAATCAAAAAAGAAATATTATTAAATGTTGGTGCTTTTCATGTTGCTAACAATTTGTTCTCTAATTAAACTGATTCTTTTCGTATTCTCTAATTAAATTGGATATTAATGTGTAATAATAATCATATCCTATAATGAAGTATATCTTTATTCACTATTTTTAAATCTTTTTTATAGTTTATGTTGTAACTTGAGAATTATTATCTTTTGGTTAGTTATCGTTATTATTAAGAGGTTGAAGAAATAAAAAGAGATTCGATATTTTTTAAAGAAAGTGAACGGTTAGAGAAGTAAGAAAGGGGAAGGGGGAAAAGGAAAATTTAAAGATAAAATGGTTAAAAAGGGAAAGAAATGGAAATAAAAGGCAAAACTTACAGAACAGATTCATATAATTAGATATTTATATGCACATAATAAATGTACAAAGAACTAACCATATCTTAAATTTGTTGAACATATGCACAGAAACTGTTTTTCTTGAAATTCTTTTCCTTCTTTACTTTATTTTAAGAAAAATAAAAGTATTGTTTCACTTATATAGATTATACAAAAATCAAGTATTATTGGAAGACTAAAAACTCTAAGTGATGGAAAATTATGAAAAATGTATAAAGTTAAGTGTAGATAATATAATTGGTTAAAACTTGAAATATTTGAATTTGTAGACAAAAGAAATTTTAAATTTTTTGGCATTCGTAAAATCTAATAATCCGTGCGAAGCGCGGGTGGATTTACTAGTTTATTATAGTAGAGGGATATATCAAACCCTTTTCGATTTTATATTTTCTTGACCGCTTCTCTAAGTTTCAGAGAAGAGTCTATTCCTCTTGTGCCATATTTCATTGCATCTCTTTAAGTTTGATATCCTTTTGCTCAATCCTTCCAAGTATGATTATTTTTCATGCATATATCATTGGCCCGTTGTTTGCCAACATAATCAATGACCAGACGGGCGACACATATTGGCTAGTGCGGCCTGCCGGCAGCGAAAACTACTTGATTCTCTCCAAAGATCATAGAAGCTCTGATACTGATATGAAGGAAAAATATTTTATTATAAATTTTGAAAGCTCTCTACAATTTTTTTAAATCTTCACACATAAAATAAGCTACTAATATCCTTATTTATAAAAGTACGAAACTTATTTCAACTAGAAACATGCAGACATATTCCTATGTAATTCTGACTACAAATCCTATTTAGATATGAATTAAATAAATTAAATTCTAAATAATTAAGGTTTTCTACTACAATTTTGAATTAGTTTTCCAATATTAGAGGAAAAATGCACTAGAGTTAATTCATTCAATTATTAAGTTGTAGCCTAAAATTACTCTTTGAAGTTAGTAAATTTTTTAGGCACATCCAAGTAGGGCAAATCGTGATTGTTTACTCCCTTGAGTAAGGAGGTTTTCACGTAAAATTGCTTGCATAGTTTAATTTTCATATTTTACTTTCAGTTTTATGTCAGAATTCTTAGGTTAAAGTATTAAGTTCTTTAACATGCAAAATCGGACAAGACACAATTCATCTTTTCCCCTTTATGTTTCGGTGCCAATCTTAAAATAACAAAAACAAAACTTCAAAATAGCTTTAGTTACTCATTATCAATGATTGGCCAAACGTTTATTAAAAAGACAACATTTATTCCATCACATTCTGGAGTTTTATTATCATCTATATCCTTTATAGCTGCATAAACTTTCTCTCTTATTACTGGTTCAATTAGCATTAATTGTTGACTTCCATTTATAACATAACCTTCTTTCATGTTCCTAAAAGTTTTAACCTGTGACCTCCATTTCAATTTCTCCCTCTGATCTTAGAATTTCTCTGGTAGTCACATGCAGACTCCTCATTTGATTGTTTGCATATATGTTCTTCATGCTTGCAAAAAAGTAAGCTGAATTGGCATCTTCCAACTTGAACTATTGCACCCTTAATTTCTGCTTTAGTATAATCTCCTCAATCAATGACTATTTCTCCAATTCCATCTTCAATGTTTTTTCAGTAGCAAATAATTTAGACTATTGGTAACAAACTCTAAGCTGGACTTGTACCTTATAAAGTTATTGCATGATGCCCTTTATTTTGTCATCTACCGTAGCAAGTTCTCTAGTGTGGAGCTTCTTTAATTTAGTTTTCACCCTTTTTAGCTTTTGCCAAATCCTTTTCATGTAATAGTAGACGGTATTGTATTTGTAACGATCCAATCGGTTGTTTTGAGCATTTGAATTCCGTTTAGCTATTTGAAGTCTTGAGTAGTTTCAGAAGTGATTTGGAAGAAAGATTCTCAACTACGAAGCTTTAAGTTGGAACAGTTGACCAAATCTTACAACTTAAAGCTTCCTAGTTGAGAATCTTTCTTCCAAATCAATTCCGAATAACCTGAAAACCAAAATCGACTATTCAGACAGTCATAATACATCATACGAAACTACTCAAGGCTTCAAATAGCTTAACGGAATGCAAATGCTCAAAACAACCGGTCGGGTCATTATATTCTCCCCCACTTAAATATAAGTTCGTCCTCGAACGCTCCAAGAGTCGTTCCAAAGCCATCAAATCACTGTGTAACCTTACCATGCACATACCCGGGGGTGATCCCACGTCACCTCAATCCATGTAAGCCTGTCAACACAACATAACTGAAGATCATTACTTTAACCTTAGTCCGTAAGCCTTAGAACCCAATTTCCAACATCCGAAATTCATTAAAAGACCCAAATCTTGCACCTACACTGTATAAGTCTGAACAAGCTGCATCAAATCATTAGCATAACCCAAGATGTAATCACATGATATACCACATAACTCGCATGCTTGTAGCAATAATTCCTGATCACAGTAGCTGCTCAAAACAAACCCAATACTGGTAATAAACCTCATATCAAATAAAACCTCATTCAAAATCTTCGTACACTGCCGATGATGAAAGAAACATACAGAAACTCATAACCACCCATCAGATTAGCAAGTCTTGGAGCTCTCCCACTCGTCTGACTAGAACCAAAGCTAAATTCTTAACCGACTTCTGATATTATTCTTCCAAACATACCGTAATCTAATCCGATAGTATCTATTCTAGGTCCAATGACCTTATCTCATCAAACAAAACTATTCTATTGACATGCCACACCAATACAACTTAAAGTGACAACCGTGCAATCTGTGCACCAATAAGCAATAATTCAAATGTACTCAACTTGGAAAATGACTCAGATAAGAGAACTGTGCCGCAAGGTCAACAAGTGCCACCACAAACGCAATGCTACAAACCCATCACACATAGTAGAACCAAAACACACGAATCTAACCCCAAAGATCATATCTCAACATAACTCCGCTGCGACGCGTGACCCCATCCAAACACCGGTCATATGAAATATCTTAAGCCACAATACTCAAAATCAACAACCACACGCAATTCGACATCAAGTACACGAAGTGCATGACCATAACCATGACGAAGTAAGTAACACAATATACCACAGCCATGAAAGACCATAACTAAGGCGGAATCAACTATTCAACACCCCAATAACCATCTCGCTCAAATTCTTCTATAAGGCCCAAACAGAACTGCACCATGTGTGCATATAACCAACGAATCACCACCCTTCGTATCATAGAAGAGTAACATATAGAACATATCAGAACATGAACAAGCTCAACTCTAACCGAATGACTCACCCCTCAACACTAACAGTTCTGAGTCAACAAATCCGACCCGGTATAGAATTCACATCCCCCTCGGGCCTACCAATGGGCCCAAATCAACTCCGGTCATCCCTAAATGGATAAATAGCCCTCCAACGGTCCACAAGGATTTAACCATAACACATACCACCATCTGGCTTACTTGGCCACATCTTCACAGTCCACAACCACGAAACAATCTGCTTCTGAAAACTCCCTCTCTCCAAATTCATAGAACACACAGATCACCCTATCTGATCCCAACTCCATCACCCGAATGACTAACACATCCCCCATATGCAATAATCTCACAAGAAATACTTCTATAATTTCCCCCCCGTGCCATATGAAAAAATCTGAAAATCAGATGTCGATCAACCAGACGGGTATCGCAATACCAATGAAGCCTCGAAGTCAGAACATAGTGCGCCTTCTCAAATGTGCACCCTTCTCAGGAAATATGAACTAGTAATAACATTCATCTAAATATCTGAAACCGCCGATGCTGCCTAAGAATTCATGACTACCCTTTTGAAACTGATCTGTATACTCGCACATACAAATCCCAATCTCACTATCAGGACATCATATAAAAACATGAGAACCTCATTATCAACTCCGAGTCACCAGCAGAATACATACCCGATTAGTCAGAAACTGTCCATTTGATTCCATCCAGGAGAAAATCACAATACACAACATGCTCCTCACGCCGGTAGAAAATATCCATCTCAAACTATGGTAGAAACTATCGAGAACTCTTCGAAACCCATTTGCACATAACCAAGCCATCAGAACTGAATCTCTCTAACTCAACCAAGCCACGTAGGTCGCCAAACCCAAGAGTATTGCCACACAACACCTGTAGAGACTCACCACATCATAAGTACCCGAAGAACTGATCATATCCATTACCGTGCTGATCCACCCTACTACCAAGCTGTCCTATTTCTCCGAGTTCCTTCCGAATTACCCTCAAATTGACACTTCTCCTTGCCAGAACACCACGATATTTACCCAAAGCTCACCAAACGAGATCCTACCATAAAACCACACTGCCTTAAGGCCCATAAGCCAATGTATTCCCTTTTAAGCACCCCAAAAGTACCACAATAGAGACACCCACATTGAAGAGGCCTTCTGTGAATCTAAAGTCGTTTCCTTCACCTCCCTGATACTGAAACGTAGAATCCATAATGATATAGAAATACTACGAGTCTCGACACCATCCAATGTAAATCTCAAATTCTAGCCATATACAAATTCGAAGAATTCTCAATTGCTACGTATAAATCTTAAATCCATTAGAACCTTCTCGAGAGTTATCCATTCTGCTCAAATCTCAATTGCACCGCCCAAACGGGCCGAATGACCTGTGCCCCATTAGCACAACAAAACCCAAAGGAGTAACCCCGCCTTAACGCAACCGAGCAAATTCCTACTCCATGCGCATTACATCCTTCACGAATACCAACTCAATCATTCCATGATTCCCATATACCCATAAAGTGTAATACACCATGCATCCGGAAATTTTCTTGCTTAAGTCATCCTCAAAACTAGCCTCTACAAGTCATAACTGATCCACAAGAATGCCTCAGACCAAAACCAATAAAACACATAACCATGCAATCAAATCTTTGATAACAGACTCTCCCACTTGGCTCAAAGCCATAGATAAAAAATTCGGTAACTCACAATACCCATACTTTATTACTCCCATAATACCGCTGTGAGATTCAACTAAATTCTTCACAAGCTCATGCAACACCAACCATAAAATACTTCAAATCATCCGCTAAGCTCGCATTCATCCTCGTGACAATTAGTTCAACTTCCTCAAGCGATCCAAACCAATTAATGTATTTGCGAGTTTTCCTGATTTGGATTGTGACAACCTATTTGGTGAGGTCCATTATATATATATATGCTCCGGTTGAGGAGGTAACTGCTAATTAATTGAGAGCTCGAGTTCATTATGGAGAGGTGGATTGTACCAAGTATTTATACTTACTTATTTCGTTTATTTACTCTGCCTCACCTATGTTTACTTCTTACTGTATATGATTTATTGGACCACTAGTAAGTGTCGATGTCGACCCCTCGTTACTATTTTTCCGGGGTTAGGCTAGATACTTACTGGGTACACGTTGATTTACGTACTCATGTTGCACTTGCTGCACTTATTGTGCAGGTACATATATGTCTAGTGGTCTTTTGGGCTCAAAGGCACGACTATTGCAGAGATTTTACTGTGAACTGCGTTCCATGTTACGACCTGCAGCCTGCAGAGTCTCCATCAGAGTTATTTATATTCTCATGTCTAATATGTATTCCAGACAGATATTGTATTTTATTATATTTTCTAGTTGATGCTCATGCACTTGTGACACCGGATTTTGGGGGTTCCTAAGGGTTGTTCATTATCGTAGTTTGTGTAAATATTATCATTTACCCTGTAAGTTCTATTTTATACTATTTAATTAATAGAAATTATGATTTCAAAGTAATAAAATGAGTAAACAAATTGATCAATCACCGTTGGCTTGCCTGACAGTGGTGTTAGGCGCCATCACGACCTTGAGTGGATTTCGGGTTGTGATAACTTATAATATCATATTTTAATCAAGCATAAACTTTGAAGGGCAATTTTATCTTTAACTAAACTAATATATGCATTAAAACTCATTGCATTGTTAATACCATAGTTTCCTATGCATTAGTTATGCATAGAATAATACCAAATCGGGTGTATAACTAATACTTGCACAACTAATGTAGGTTCAAAAAGTGTACCAAACAAGGTACTATTAATACACAAAGTTAATGCATGTATTATTTTATCTAATGCATCCTACCAAACAACCACTTAATGTATGTATTAGCATGGTTAAAGATAAAATTGTCCTTAAAGTCGGTTAAAGCTAAAGAATATGGAGGGCATTTTTGTAAACACCTAATTTTCTTAAAAATTATACAATGCATTTTAATTTTTAATATACCACACCAAACAGTGACACGAAGAAGACATGCATCAAATTAATATAAGGATTTTAAATTTATGTTAAGTTCAATAATCAAAAAAGAAATATTATTAAATGTTGGTGCTTTTCATGTTGCTAACAATTTGTTCTCTAATTAAACTGATTCTTTTCGTATTCTCTAATTAAATTGGATATTAATGCGTAATAATAATCATATCCTATAATGAAGTATATCTTTATTCACTATTTTTAAATCTTTTTTATAGTTTATGTTGTAACTTGAGAATTATTATCTTTTGGTTAGTTATCGTTATTATTAAGAAGTTGAAGAAATAAAAAGAGATTCGATATTTTTTAAAGAAAGTGAACGGTTAGAGAAGTAAGAAAGGGGAAGGGGAAAAAGGGAAATTTAAAGATAAAATGGTTATAAAGGGAAAGAAATGGAAATAAAAGGCAAAACTTACAGAACAGATTCATATAATTAGATATTTATATGCACATAATAAATGTACAAAGAACTAACCATATCTTAAATTTGTTGAACATATGCACAGAAACCGTTTTTCTTGAAATTCTTTTCCTTCTTTACTTTATTTTAAGAAAAATAAAAGTATTGTTTCACTTATATAGATTATACAAAAATCAAGTATTGTTGGAAGACTAAAAACTCTAAGTGATGGAAAATTATGAAAAATGTATAAAGTTAAGTGTAGATAATATAATTGGTTAAAATTTGAAATATTTGAATTTGAAGACAAAAGAAATTTTAAAATTTTTGGCATTCGTAAAATCTAATAATTCGCGCGAAGCGCGGGTGGATTTACTAGTTTATCATAGTAGAGGGATATATCAAACCCTTTCTGATTTTATATTTTCTTGACCGCTTCTCTAAGTTTCAGAGAAGAGTCTATTCCTCTTGTGCCATATTTCATTGCACCTCTTTAAGTTTGATATCCTTTTTCTCTATCCTTCTTAGTATGATTATTTTTTATGCATATATCATTGGCCCGTTGTTTGCCAACATACTCAATGACCAGACGGGCGACATATATTGGCTAGTGCCGCCTGCCGGCAGCGGAAACTACTTGATTCTCTCCCAAGATCGTAGAAGCTATGATACTGATATGAAGGAAAAATATTTTATTATTAAAAGCTCTCTACAATTTTTTCAAATCTTCACACATAAAATAAGCTACTAATATCCTTATTTATGAAAGTACGAAACTTATTTCAACTAGAAACATGCAAACATATTCCTATGTAATTCTGACTACAAATCCTATTTAGATATGAATTAAATAAATCAAATTTTAAATAATTAAGGATTTCTACTATAACTTTGAATTAGTTTTTCAATATTAGAGGAAAAATGGACTAGAGTTAATCCATTTAATTATTAAGTTGTAGCCTAAAATTACTTTTTGAAGTTAGTAAATATTCTAGGCACATCCAACTAGGGCAGGTCGTGATTGTTTACTCCCTTGAGTAAGGAGGTTTTTACGTAAAATTGCTTGCGTAGTTTAATTTTCACATTTTACTTTCAGTTTTATGTCAAATTCTTAGGTTAAAGTATTAGGTTCTTTAACACGCAAAATCGGACAAAACACAATTCATCTTTCCCCTTTATGTCTCGGTGCCAATCTTAAGATAACAAAAAAAAAACTTCAAAATAGCTTTAGTTACTCATTATCAATGATTGGCCAAACGTTTATGAAAAAGACAACATTTATTCCATCACATTCTGGAGTTTTATTATCATCTATATCCTTTATAGCTGCATAAACTTCCTCTCTTATTACTGGTTCAATTAGCATTAATTGTTGACAGTGGCGAAGTTAGAAAATATTTTAAGGGTGTTCAAACTTGAACAAGAAAAATAAAAATTGTGGAGAGTGAAGCTCGAATCCGCACACATGAGGCCCTCTTGACCACCCTTTGCCATTGAGCTATGACTCTTCATAGCTATAAGGGTGTTCAATATGTATTAAATGCATGTAAATCCAAACTTTTACCTATATACACAGTGCTAATTGACCACCCTTGCTACACTGTAGCTTCGCCCCTGATTGTTGACTTCCATTTATAACATAACCTTCTTTCATGATGGCTAGATTGATAGCTTGAAGGTTATTTACATATGTTCCTAAAAGTTGTAACCTGTGACCTCCATTTCAATTTCTTCCTCTGATCTTAGAATTTCTCTGGTAGTCACATGCAGACTCCTCATTTGATTGTTTGCATATATGTTCTTCATGCTTGCAAAAAAGTAAGCTGAATTGGCATCTTCCAACTTGAACTATTGCACCCTTAATTTCTGCTTTAATATACTCTCCTCAATCAATGACTATTTCTCCAATTCCATCTTCAATGTTTTTTCAGTAGCAAATAATTTAGACTATTGGTAACAAACTCTAAGCTGGACTTGTACCTTATAAAGTTATTGCATGATGCCCTTTATTTTGTCATATACCGTAGCAAGTTCTCTAGTGTAGAGCTTCTTTAATTTAGTTTTCACCCCTTTTAGCTTTTGCCAAATCCTTTTCATGTAATAGTAGACGGTATTGTATTTATAACGATCCAATCAGTTGTTTTGAGCATTTGAATTTCGTTTAGCTATTTGAAGTCTTGAGTAGTTTCGAAAGTGATTTGGAAGAAAGATTCTCAACTACGAAGCTTTAAGTTGGAACAGTTGACCAAGTCTTCCAACTTAAAGCTTCCTAGTTGAGAATCTTTCTTCCAAATCAATTCCGAATAACCTGAAAACCAAAATCGACTATTCAGACAAGTCATAATACATCATACGAAACTACTCAAGACTTCAAATAGCTTAACAGAATGCAAATGCTCAAAATAACCGGTCGGGTCGTTATATTCTCCCCCACTTAAATATAAGTTCGTCCTCGAATGCTCCAAGAGTCGTTCCAAAGCCGTCAAATCACTGTGTAACCTTACCATGCACATACCCGGGGGTGATCCCATATCACCTCAATCCATGTAAGCCTGTCAACACAACATAACTGAAGATCATTACTTTAACCTTAGTCCGTAAGTCTTAGAACCCAATTTCCAACATTCGAAATTCATTAAAAGACCCAAATCTCGCACCTACACTGTATAAGTTTGAACAAGCTGCATCAAGTCATTAGCATAACCCAAGATGTAATCACATGATATACCACATACCTCGCATGCTCGTAGCAATAATTCCTGATCACAGTAGCTGCTCAAAACAAACCCAATACCGGTAATAAACCTCATATCAAATAAAACCTTATTCAAAACCTTCGTACACTGCCGATGATGAAAGAAACATACAAAAATTCATAACTACCCATCAGATTAGCAAGTCGTGGAGCTTTCCCACTCGTCCAACTAGAACCAAAGCTAAATTCTTAGCCGACTTCTGATATTATTCTTCTAAACATACCGTAATCTAATCCGATAGTATCTATTCTAGGTCCAATGACCTCATCTCATCAAACACAACTATTCTATTGACATGCCACACCAATACAACTTAAAGTGACAACCGTGCAATCTGTGCACCAATAAGCAATAATTCAAATGTACTCAACTTTGAAAATGACTCAGATAAGAGAACTGTGCCGCAAGGTCAACAAGTGCCACCACAAACGCAATGCTACAAACCCATCACACATAGTAGAACCAAAACACACGAATCTAACCCCAAAGATCATATCTCAACATAACTCCGCTGCGACGCGTGACCCCATCCAAACACCGGTCATATGAAATATCTTAAGCCACAATACTCAAAATCAACAACCACACGCAATTCGACATCAAGTACACGAAGTGCATGACCATAACCATGACGAAGTAAGTAACACAATATACCACAACCATGAAATACCATAACTAAGGCGGAATCAACCATTCAACACCCCAATAACCATCTCGCTCAAATTCTTCTATAAGGCCCAAACAGAACTGCACCATGTGTGCATATAACCAACGAATCACCACCCTTCGTAGCATAGAAGAGTAACATATAGAACATATCAGAACATGAACAAGCTCAACTCTAACCGAATGACTCACCCCTCAACACTAACAGTTCTGAGTCAACAAATCCGACCCGGCGTAGAATTCACATCCCCCTCGGGCCTACCAATGGGCCCAAATCAACTCCGGTCATCCCCAAATAGATAAATAGCCCTCCAACAGTCCACAAGGATTTAACCATAACACATACCACCTTCTGGCTAACTTAGCCACATCTTTACAGTCCACAACCACGAAACAATCTGCTTCTGAAAACTCCCTCTCTCTGAATCCATAGAACACACGAATCACCCTATCTGATCCCAACTCCACCACCCGAATGACTAACACATCCCCCATATGCTATCATCTCATAAGAAATACTTCTATAATTTCCCTCCGTGCCATATGAAAAAATCTGACTATCAGATATCGATCAACCAGACGGGTATCGCAATACTAATGAAGCATCGAAGTCAGAACATAGTGCGCCTTCTCAAATGTGCACCCTTCTCAGGCAATACGAACTAGTAATAACATTTATCTAAATATCTGAAACCGCCGATGCTGCCTAAGAATTCATGACTACTCTTTTGAAACTGATCTGTATACTCGCACATACAAATCCCAATCTCACACTATGCACCTCCTCTATCAGGCCATCATATAAAAACATGAGAACCTCATTATCAACTCTGAGTCACCAGCAGAATACATACCCGATCTGTCAGAAACTTTCCATTTGATTCCATCCAGGAAAAAATCACAATACACAACATGCTCCTCACGCCGGTAGGAAAGATCCATCTTAAACTATGGTAGAAACTATCGAGAACTCTTCGAAACCCATTTGCACATAACCAAGCCATCAGAACTGAATCTCTCTAACTCAACCTAGCCACGTAGGTCGTCAAACCCAAGAGTATTGCCACACAACACCTGTAGAGACTCACCACATCATAAGTACCCGAAGAACTGATCATATCCATTACCGTGCTGATCCACCCTACTACCAAGCTGTCCTATTTCTCTGAGTTCCTTCCGAATTACCCTCAAATTGACACTTCTCCTTGCCAGAACACCACGATATTTACCCAAAGCTCACCAAACGAGATCCTACCATAAAACCACACTGCCTTAAGGCCCATAAGCCAATGTATTCCCTTTTAAGAACCCCAAAAGTACCACAATAGAGACACCCACATTGAAGATGCCTTCTGTGAATCTAAAGTCGTTTCCTTCACCTCCCTGATACTGAAACGTAGAATCCATAATGATATAGAAATACTACGAGTCTCGACACCATCCAATGTAAATCTCAAATTCTAGCCATATACAAATTCGAAGAATTCTCAATTGCTACGTATAAATCTTAAATCCATTAGAACCTTCTCGAGAGTTATCCATTCTGCTCAAATCTCAATTGCACCGCCCAAACGGGCCGAATGACCTGTGCCCCATTAGCACAACAAAACCCAAAGGAGTAACCCCGCCTTAACGCAACCGAGCAAATTCCTACTCCATGCGCACTACATCCTTCACGAATACCAACTCAATCATTCCATGATTCCCATATACCCATAAAGTGTAATACACCATGCATCCGGAAATTTTCTTGCTTAAGTCATCCTCAAAACCAGCCTCTACAAGTCATAACTGATCCACAAGAATGCCTCAGACCAAAACCAATAAAACACGTAACTATGCAATCAAATCTTTGATAACAGACTCCCTCACTTGGCTCAAAGCCATAGATAAAAAATTCGGTAACTCACAATACTCATACTTTATTACTCCCATAATACCGCTGTGAGATTCAACTAAATTCTTCACAAGCTCATGCAACACCAACCATAAAATACTTCAAATCATCCACTAAGCTCGCATTCATCCTCGTGACAATCAGTTCAACTTCCTCAAGCGATCCAAACCAAATCGCAACAAATATAACCCACTTCTATAAAGAAAATATCCACACAACCATCATAAGGATCACACATCTGTAGATTACCTCGCAGGTGATAACCCACCTACTTAGCCTCAAACTGATATCTCCCTATACCCTTTCGTAGCCACAACTACTATGCAATGACTTAATCTTCCCGAGTCTGAACTCATCAACAAGACATGAGAATCTACTTCGTTCCACAAGTGAAATGACACAAAAGAATCTCTCAAAAACCTTCATAACTCAAGACTGTATGACACATCTACACAAATCAAGCATCCAATACTTCTTTTCACATCTCAAGCAAACTCTTCCCATCACATTCAAACCATCTAAACACATCCCGCATTCACATCTTACTCATCATATAGCCATCCAACCACTCACCGAGCCACCAGTCCAATTCATAGGGACAACACTAGACATAAAAGTCTAAAAGCACATGCTCATACAACTGAAACTACCGAGCCTAAGTGGCCGTCCAAACTTAGCGTCAAGTCCTCCAGACTGGACCATCACTAAAACACAGAAAACGTATCTCGTACCTTATCAATGGAATCCACAAGACGTTGATGTACAGCTGATACCGAGCGCTCACATGCGCATAGGAGTGAGTGGAAGGAATTCAAAGAGATACGCTTCAAGCTGAATCAATGCCTCACGATAAGGAAAGAAAGATGGGAAGTGTATCCTAAATGTCCTGTAGCCTCTCGAAGATAGGTATGGATGTCATCATACCGACCCGCAAGACTCTACTAGACACTTGTTCTTGACTTGTAGAACCTATCAACCTAGAGCTCTGATACCAACTAGTCACGACCCAAAATCTAACTAGTCATGATGGCACCTAACCTAACCCACTAAGTAAGCCAATTAATAATAAACCACAATACAATGACAATGACAAGAGTCAAAAAATGAAATAATTGAATTTTGTATAATTTTTCAAGGACTGGTAGTACAAATCATGAGCTTCTAAGACTTAGAGTTTACAAAGCCGGTATGAAATAAATACATCATCTGTTCAAAACGTACATAAACAGATTTATAAATCTAAAGCTACCAAGAACAAGAGGCAGCTATAACCGGAACGCATGTACGTCTTCAATGCCAGCTCTCGCCACTCGCAGCAGCATCAACTCCAAAATTTGCACGCAAGGTGCATAAGTATAGTATGAGTACAACTGACCCAATGTACTCAATAAGTAACAAACCTAACCTTAGGATGAAAGCAGTGACGAGCTTGGACAACGGTCAGAGTCCAACACCAATAGCAAAGAACAACTCGTAACAATATAATAAAAGTAGCACAAGTAATAACTCAAAGATATGATGCTCAGATCATTCACAGTCACGGAAAAATAGGCATCCTTTTCAAGTGTAACAGTAAAATCTAAATCTTTCACCGAAATCACCAAAATATGAGTAAATCAGAAAACTGTGATTTTTCCCAAAAACTTTCAACAACAGATGCGATATTTCATTCTCAGATAGCATGAGGAAAGTAAATCTCTATGCCTACATGTCAAGGTGCATGTGAAATCATGAATGTCACAAAACCGTGTAACATAAGGAAATGCATCTCTATACCTGTATGTCAAGTATGCATGTCGAATGCAATGCATCACAATGATGAAGTCATGTACTCACACTCTCAAAGTACTCAATCTCACTATCTCACACTCCCACTCATCATGCTCAATCACTCAGCACACTCAGTCACTCAGCACTGTACGGTACCTGCGCTCATTGCTGGTATGTCAGACTCCGGAGGGGTGGATCCTGCCCAAGCAACTAATAAAACCTGCTACGGCGAGTAGTTCGATCCCATCATGAATCAATAATACCTATTTCGGCATGAAGCACGATCCCACGCGTTCGCGTAGTGTTTGGGCCGAGCTGGGCAGATGTAACGACCCGACCAGTCATTTTGAGAGTTGTAGCCTCGTTCTCCCATTTACTGCTCATTTTGTACTTTATAGCTATTATGTGAGTTACCGGGGTAGTCGGTTAAGGTCATGAGAGATTTCAAAATAAATTGAGACACTTAGTCTCCAAAATGAAAACTTAAGTTGAAAAGATTAACCGGATATTGACTTATGTGTAAACGACCTCAGAATAGATTTTTGATGATTTTAACAGCTTCGTATGGTGAATTTGGACTTAGGAGAGTGTACGAAATTTTATTTGGAAGTCCGTAGTTAAATTAGGCTTGAAATGGCTAAAATAGGAATTTAAGTTTGGAAGTTTGACCGGGGAGTTGACTTTTTGATATCGGGGTCGGAATCCAGTTTTGAAAATTTTTATAGTTCCATTATGTCATTTATGACTTGTGTGCAAAATTTGAGGTCAATCAGAATTGATTTGTTTGGTAATGTAGAAGTTGGAAATTCTTAAGTTTCATTAAGCTTGAATTGGGGTATGATTTATGGTTTTAGCATTGTTTGATATAATTTGAGGTTTTGACTAAATTCGTATGATGTTTTAGGATTTGTTGGTGTATTTGGTTTAGGTCCCAAGGGCCTTGGGTGAGTTTCGGATGGTTAACGGATCAAAATTTGGACTTAAATAGCTGTTGGAATTTTTTCCTGATGCCTGTATCGGGGGCAGTAATCGGGGGCAGCGACCGGGGGCAGGCCTAGACAGAAATTTTAAGTTATAAAAAGAGGACTTCGTCCCATTTTCCAATTTTGACAAATTGGAGCTTGTGGAAAGGCGATTGTTGAGAGAGTTTTAAGGAAAAACATCGGGGTAAGTGATTCTAACTCAGATTTGGTCAATATACACGAATATATCATTGTTTTTATTATTTAATTAGTGTTTTGAGATGAAAATTTTGGAAAAATTGTAGAAATCTCATAAAACGAATTTTTGAGATTTCGATGTCGATTCGGAGTCGAATTTGAGTGAAGCTAGTATGGTTGGACTCGTAATTGAATGGGTTGTTGGATTTTATGAGTTTCATCGGATTCCGAGACGTGGTTCCCACGGGCGATTTTTGAGTTAAATTTCGGATTTTTGTTGGAAAATTTGTATTTTCATATGGAATAAATTCCAATAAATTGTATTGACTGAATTGAATTAATTATGACTAGATATGAGACTTTTGGACGCTAATTCGCAAGGCAAAGGCATAGCAGAGTAAAGAATTACACAAGTCGAGATAAATGACTTGTCTAACCTTGTGTGAGGGAAATTCCCCTTAGGATTGGTATTGATATAAAAATATTGATGTGTTGAAAGTCGTGTATACGAGGTGACGAGTGTGTACACGGGCTAAATGTCACGACCCAAAATCTACTAGTCATGATGGCACCTAACCTAACCCGCTAGGTAAGCCAATTAACCACTAACCAGTTCCAATAACAATTAATAAAATGATTAAGTAAAGAAATATCTGAATCTTATACATTCCCCAAGAACTGGTAGTACAAATCATGATCTTCTAAGAATAGACTTTACAAAGCGGAAATGAAATAAATACATAGTCTGTTTGAATAGTACATAAACAGAGTTTTACAGATCTAAAGCTACCACGAACAAGAGGCAGCTACAGCCGGGACGCAGGTACATCTTCAATCTAGCTCCCATCGAACATAACAACATCAGCAACCAACATCTGCACGCAAGGTGCAGAAGTGTAGTATGAGTACAACCGATCCCATGTACTCAATAAGTAACAAACCTAACCTTAGGTTGAAAGTAGTGACGAGCAAACAAAAAGGTTGGTCCAACACAAATATTCCACAATAGTTCATAACATCATAGTACACGTAATAAAAGAGTATCTCAGAAATAAAAGGCTCAGTCCGTTCATAGTTCCAGAAAAATAGGCATTTCTTTTCAAGTATCTTAGTGGAAATCCAAATCTTTTACCGAAAAAGCCAAAATACGAGTAAGTTTGAAAACTGTGATTTTTTTCCCAAAACTCCTTTCAACAAATAGTAAGATGCTTCATTTTCAGGTAGCATGAGGAAAGTACTTCTCTATGCCTACATGTGAAGATACAGGTAAAATCATAAATGTCCCCAATCCGGGTAGCAGAAGAAAATGCACCTCTATGCATGTATCTCAAGTACGCATGTCAAATGCAATGCATCTCGATGCTGAGCTCATTTATTCTCACTCTCAGAGTACACAATGTCACCGTCTCGCATCCTCTCTCACTATGCTCAATGCTCAGCACATTCAATCACTCAGCATTGTACAATACCCGCTCCGGTGTGCAGCCCGATCCATATATATATATAGTCGACTGCGCTCACTGGGGGTGTGCAGACTCCGAAGGGGCTTCTTCAGCCCAAGCGCTATATCACTACAACGTGCAGCCCGATCCCATAACATATAAATAGCCATAAGTCTTGTTGCGGCGTGCAACCCGATCCATATATATATATATATATATATATATATATATATATATATATATATATATATATATATATATATATATATATATATACACACACACACACTTGCGGCATGCAACCCGACCCATATAAAATATAATCAATATAATATGCTGCGGCATGCAGTCCGATCCCAAAATATCACTATCACTCAGGCCCTCGGCCTCACTCAGTCATCAATCTCTCCAGTCTCACTCACGGGATCCCAATGTCATGAAACTAGCCCGTCAACAATGATATGATGTATCAATAAAATAATATCTGAGACTGAGATATGGTATGAATGCATGGATATGACTGAGTATGAAATATCGATGAAATCAGTGAGATGACAGTAAGAAACGACCACTATGGGTCCAAATAGTATCGGCATAAGGCCAAAACATGATATCTAGCACGATTGATAGCTCCATTACTTTATCACATGGTGAAAACACGAATATCAACAAAATAGGACCACTATACAGTGCCATAGAAATAATAGAGTCTCCATTTATATGGTGCACGCCCATACGCCCGTCACCTAGCATGTGTGTCACCTCAATACCAATCACATAACACGTATTTTGGGGTTTCATTCCCTCAACACTAAGATTAGAAGAGTTACTTACCTCGCAAAAGCCAATTCCAACACCGAGCAAGCCAAGAGATACTCCAAATTGCCATCCCATGCGTTCTGACCTCCGAACAACTTGAAACTAACCAAAAACAACTCAAGTACATCAAACAATGCTAAAGGAACTAATCCCGATCGAAAAAGATCAAATCTTGATTCAAAAGCCCAAAATCGGCCAAAAGCCCAACCCGGGCCCGCACCTCAGAACCCAACAAAATTTATAAAATCCAACAACCCATTCAATTACGAGTCCAACCATACTAGTTTCACTCAAATCCGACTCCAATTCGATGTTCAAAACTCAAAATTTCACATTATGAAACTTTAGGCCAAAATCCCCAATTTCCTCTTTAAAATTCACAATCCAATTACCAAAAACGAAGGAAGATTAATGAAATATAACCAAAACCAAGTAGAGAACACTTACCCCAATCCTTGTGATAAAAATTGCTCCAAGAATCGCCTCAATCCGAGCTCCATAGCTCCCAAAATGTAAAAATGTCCGAAACCTTAGAAATAGAGTACTATATACACTGCCCAGACGTCCTCTTTCGCGAACGCGGGAAAACCATCGCGTTCGCAATGAACAAAATGAACAATGCCACAAAAGACTCTACGCGTTCGCGATGCACCCCACACGAACGCGATGAACACTGCTGCCAAAGCTTCATGAATGCGACTAACCATACGCGATCGCATAGAAGAACACTCAAATTCCCGGCTGCCAACCTCAATACTACACGAACGTGATCCTCCATACGCGAACGTGAAGAGGACTTGCCCCAACTCTACGTGAACACGATACATACTTCGCGATTGCGAAGAACAATTGCTGCTGCCATCAAAATACACAACGCGTTCGCGATACATGCCACGTGAACGCGATGAAGAAATGTGACACCAGACACCAAAACACACCAGCACTGAAAACATGAAGGAAAATAGCCCGAAATCGATCCGAACTACGCCCAAGCCCCTCGGGACCCCGTCCAAATATACCAACAAGTCCCACAACATAGCATGGACCTACTCGAGGCCTCAAAACACACAAAACAATATCAGAACGATGGATCACACCTCAATTCGGATTCAATGAACTTTGAAACTTTAAATTCCACAACCGATGCCGAAACCTATCAAATCACGTCCGATTGACCTAAAATTTTGTACACAAGTCACATTCGACATTACAGACATGCTCCAACTTCTGGAATCAGAATTCGACCCCGATGTCAAAAATTCCACTCCCGGTCAAACTTTTTAAAATTTCAACTTTCGCCATTTCGAGCCAAATTCAACCACGGACCTCCAAATCACAATCCGGATGCGCTCCTAAGTCTAAAATCACCCAACAGAGCTAATAGAACCATCAAAATTCCAATCCAAGGTCAAATGCTAAAAAGTCAAACTTGGTCAACTCTTTCAAATTTAAAGCTCCCTAGTTGAGAATCATTCTTCCAAATCAGTCCCGAATAACCTGAAAATCAAGACGACAATTCACACAAGTCAAAATACATCATACGGAGCTACTCACGCCGGTAAATTACCGAGCGAAGTGCAAATGCTCAAAACGACCGGTCGGGTCGTTACACTAAATGTGAAAGATTATGTCTTTAAATTGTGTAGAGCATTATTACATATTAATTAAACTATTTTCGGTTATATTTATCATCATTGATCTATTTTATATTTTAAATTTGCTTGACATTTTTCCTGCTAAATGCTTTACCTATTTAATTGAAATAATGTTTCTTTTATTCTGTGCTCAATATTTGAAAGTTGAATTTGTTAATTGGATTATTATTAATATGAATTATTTGACACTTTTAAATTTGGCATTGAGGCAACGTGCTAAAAATTGTGAAATATTATTTTTGCTGAGTTATTCATTTTTGAATATTTTTTGAGATTTCTATACTCATTCTGATTGAGCCATGGGCTCGTTATTGTGGAAAATATTGTTGTTGTTGATTTATTTTAGCAAGTCAAAATATTTGGGCACTTGAGGTACAAATTGTGATATATTGTGATATTGATACGTATGCGGTGGTATAATGTCTGGGTGTTAAAATGCATGCGGTGAGATAAGAGTGGCTTGATACGTGTGGCTAGTAGGGGAATTACTAGAAGTCATGCGATGTGATAAGGGTAGCTAAAACGCGGGATGCTATTTCAAAAAAAATTATTTTCTTTAAAATTAAATCTGAAGGCTCCAGTGGTGATATAAGAAAATGAGATAGTGTGAATTTACTTATGATTTGGGACTACGAGGCAGTACCTGAGGAGTGCCCTTGTTGTTATTTCTTTATGGCTGCATTTGCCTTTGGTTATTTTTGTGATTTCCTTAAAGTTGTAAATTTCTGGTTTTTCTTCCGCAAGTTATTATTTTCCCGTATTCTGTGTAGTTAAATTGTGACATAGTACTTACTTGATTTATTCTCATTGTCATTTTTATTAATATACTGTTAAACTTTCCACCATGTCTTTTATTATTCTAGTAGAGCCTGACCTGACCTCGTCACTACTCTACCGTGGTTAGGCTTGGCACTTACTGGGTACCACTGTGGTGTACTCATACTATGCTTCTGCACATATTTTTTTTATACAGATTTAGGTACTTCCTATCAGACCAGGCATCAGTGAATTAGACTGTACACGGATACTTCAAGGTACATCTGCTAGCGTCCACAGACCTCGGAGTCCCCTTCTATCCTTATTATGCCGTTTTCCTTATTTTCTTTAGACTCTGATGTATAGAGACACTGAGGATAAATTCTTAGAAGCTTGTGACTTATTCCTACCGGGTTTTGGGAGTTGTAATTGTTAAATTTGAAATTCTTATTTATTCGACTGTTAAGGATTAAATTTCAGTTTATATTCAGTTATTCCACATTGATAGGCTTACCTAGTCTTAGAGACTAGGTGCCATCAGGATATCCTACAGAGGAAATTTGGGGCCGTGACAAGTTGGTATCAGAGCTCTAGGTTCATAGGTGTTATCAGACACAAGCAGGTTTAGTAAAGTCTCACGAATCAGTACAGAGACGTTTGTACTTATTTTCGGGAGGCTATGGAACTGTTAGGAAAATGTTCACTTCTTTGATTCCTTATCGTGCGCATTTGTTGACTTCAAATTCTAAACCATTATTGTTCTATTCTCTCATAGATGGTGAGGACACGCACAACTGAATCCGATGATCAAACACCCGCGCCCCCTGTTGGAGCCGTAAGAGGCGGGGTCGGGGCAGAGGCTGAGCCAGAGGTTGAGGAAGACCACATGGTGCAGCTAGAGCACCTGCACGAGCTGCTGCAGAACCACCCGTAGCTCCAGTTGGAGAGCAGGCACCTGAGACTCCTGTTACTACCCCTCCACTTCAGGAGACTTTTGCCCAGTTTTTGAGCATGTTTGGCACTCTAGCTCAGGCAGGGTTGATTCCACTTGCTCCCATCATATCTCAGGCCGGGGGAGGAGCATAAACTCCAGGAGGTTATACCAGTGCATCCAGTTGTCCCAGTTCGGCCCGAGGCTAGAGCAACAGTTTTGGAGGGGGAGAAACTCAGGCTCGATAGGTACAAGAAGTACCACCCTCCCACTTTCAGCGGTTTAGCTTCAGAGGATGCTTAGGGTTTTCTTGGGGAATGCCACCGTATCCGCCGTACTATGAGTATTGTGGATTCTAGCGGGGTTTCTTTCACGGCATTCCATCTTAGAGGAGCGGCCTACTAGTGGTGTCTGGCATATGAGTTGGATAGTCCGGCTGGGCAGTTTCACTCACTTGGACTCAATTTTCAGATATCTTCTTGAAGGAATATGTTCCTCAGAGTCTTAGAGATGCATGGCGCGCAATGTTTGAGTAGTTGCGCCAGGGTTCTATGACCATGTTAGAGTATGCGGTATGATTCAGTGATTTGGCTAGGCATTCACCAGTCTTGGTTGCTACTGTTTGAGAGCGGATTCGTCGATTTATTCAGGAGCTCCACCCTAGTATCAGATTAAGTATGACCCGAGAACTGGAGATGGACATCACATACCAACAAGTGGTGTCAAGTGCTAGGAGATTGGAGGGTATGCAGACTCGGGAGAGAGAAGAGAGGGAAGCTAAGAGACCTCAGGATTCTGGCACATATAACAGTTCTCGTGCCCCAGCTGCAGCCCGTCATGGTAGAGTCTATGTGAGCCGTCCTATTCATTTAGAACTTCCAGCTTCCAGCGGTATTCCGGCTACTCCCAGACCCCAGGTTCCATATTATGCACCGCCAGTATCTACTGTACCTCCTGTATGGGGTGCTTTCAGCGGGCAGTCTAGTCGATCAGGCCCGAGCCAGTCCCAGCAGCCACGTCCTCTGAGGGCTTATTTTGAGTGTGGTGACACTCGTCATATCATGAGGGATTGCCCCAGATTTATGAGGGGTGCACCTCCACAGATTTCTTAGGCCCCACCTATTCCACAGGGCCCTCAGGCTTCTTAGGCCATAATTACTACACCAGCTACCACTCCACCTACACAGCCATCTAGAGGTGGAGGTCGGACAAGTAGGGGTCGCCCTTGAGGGGTAGGCTAGGCCAGATATTATGCCCTTCCTGCTAGGACGAAGGCAGTTGCATCTGATTCTATTATCACAGGTATTGTTCCGGTCTATTATAAAGATGTATCAGTCTTATTTGATCCTGATCCAAGTTCCACTTATTCTTATGTGTCATCTTATTTTGCCCCGTATTTGGGCATATCCCGTGATTCTTTGAGTTCTTCTGTTTATGTATCTACACCCGTGGGTGAACCTATTATTGTTGATTGTGTGTATCAGTCATGTTTGATTGTTATCAGTGGTTTTGAGACCAAATCTGATTTATTATTGCTTAGTATGGTGGATTTCGATATTATTTTGGGCATGGACTGGTTGTCTCCCTATCATGCTATACTTGATTGTCACGCCAAGACGTTGGCGTTAGCTATGCCAGGTCTACCGCAGCTAGAGTGGAGAGGTACCTTGGATCATGTTCCTAGTAGGGTTGTTTCATTTCTTAAAGTTCAGCGAATGGTTGAGAAGGGGTGTGATGCGTATCTGGCCTATGTGAGAGATGTTAGTGTTGATACTTCTACCGTGGAGTCAGTTCCTGTAGTAACGGATTTTCCTGATGTATTTCCAGCGGATCTTCCGGGTATGCCACCCGACAGGGATATTGAATTTGGCATTGATTTGTTACCGGGCACTTAGCCTATTTCTATTCCACCATATCATATGGCCCTAGCAGAATTGAAGGAATTAAAGAAGAAGTTATAGGAGCTGCTTGATAAGGGTTTTGTTCAGCCCAATGTATCGCCTTGGGGTGCTCCTGTCTTATTTGTGAAGAAGAAGGATGGTTCAATGTGGATGTGTATTAATTACCACTAGTTGAACAAGGTTACAGTGAAGAACAGGTATCCATTTCCATGTATTGATGACCTATTTGATCAGCTTCAGGGTGCCAGAGTGTTCTCTAAGATCGACTTGCGTTCAGGAAATCATCAGTTGAAGATTTGAGAGCTAGATATCCTGAAGACTGCCTTTAGAACTCGGTATGATCATTATGAGTTCCTTGTAATGTAATTTGGGCTAACCAACTCCCCAACAACATTTATGCACTTAATGAATAGTGTATTTCAGCCCTATCTTGATTCTTTCATCATTGTATTTATTGACGACATTCTGTTGTATTCTCGGAGCTGGGAAGATCATGAACAACACCTGAGGACTGTGCTTCACACTTTGAGAGAAAAGAAGTTGTATGCAAAATTTTCAAGTGTGAATTCTGGCTTGATTCAGTAGAAATTTTGGGTCATGTGGTAACAAACAAGGGGATCCAGGTAGATCCGAAGAAAAATTGAAGCAGTGCAGAGTTGGCCCAGACCATCATCAGCTACTAAGATCCTGAGTTTTCTTGGCTTGGCGGGGTATTATCGCCGATTTGTATAGAGTTTCTCTTCTATTGCTGCACCTATACCAAATTGACCCATAAGGGTGCTCCGTTCAAGTGGACCGAGGAATGTGAGGAGAGCTTTCAAAGATCAAGACAACTTTGACTACAGCCCTAGTATTGGTATTACCTACAGGTTCAGGGTCTTATACTATGTATTGTGATGCGTCGCGTATTGGTCTCGGCACAGTGTTGATGCAAGACGGTAGGGTGATTGCCTATACATCAAACAGTTAAAGGTACATGAGCAGAATTATCCGGTCCACGATCTTGATTTAGCAACTATTGTTCATGCTTTGAAGATTTGGCGGCATTATTTGTACGATGTCCATTGTGAGGTCTACACCGATCACCGGAGTCTACAGTATCTATTTAAACAGAAGGATCTTAATTTGCGGCAGCGGAGATGGTTGGAGTTGCTTAAGGATTATGATATCACCATTCTCTATCATCCCGGAAAGGCCAATGTAGTGTCCGATGCCTTGAGTCTTAAGGCGGAGAGTTTGGGCAGCTTAGCATATTTACCGGTAACAGAAAGGCTTTTAGCCTTGGATGTTCAGGCCTTGGCCAAACAGTTTGTTAGATTGGATGTTTCCGAGCCGAGCTAAGTTTTGGCTTGTGTGGTTTCTCAGTCTTCTCTGTATAATTGTATCAGGGAGCATCAGTATGATGAACCCCATCTGCTTGTCCTTATGGACACAATTTAGCACAGTGATGCCAAAGAAGTCACTATTGGAGATGATAGTGTATTACGGATGCAGGGCAGGCTATGTGTGCCTAATGTAGATGGTTTGCGTGAGTTATTCTCCAGGAGGCTCACAGTTTGTGGTACTCCATTCATCCAGGCGCCGCGAAGATGTATCAGGATTTGAGGCAACACTATTGGTGGATGCAGATGAAGAAATACATAGTGGAGTATGTCTCCCGGTGCCTAAATTGTCAACAGGTGAAATATGAGCATCAATGATCGGGTGGATTGCTTCAGAGGTTAGGGATTCTAGAATGGAAATGGGAGCGAATCACTATGGATTTTTTATTTGGGCTCCCACGGACTAAGAGGAAGTTTGATGAAGTTTGGGTGATTGTGGATAGATTGACCAAGTCAGCTCATTTCAAGCCTGTGGTTACTACTTACTCTTTGGAGCAGCTGACTCAGGTTTACATTCGCGAGATTGTTAGGCTTCATGGCGTATTGGTATCTATCATCTCTGACCGGGGTACACAATTTACATCACGGTTCTGGAGAGTCGTACAACGAGAGTTGGGTACTCGGGTAGAGTTGAGTACAATATTTCACCCTCAGACGGACGGGCACTCCGAGCGCACTATTCAGATACTGGAGGATATGCTTAGTGCTTGTGTGATAGATTTTGGGGGTGCTTGGGATCAATTCTTGCCACTTGCGGAGTTTTCTTACAACAACAGTTATCAGTTGAGCATTCAGATGGCACCGTATGAGGCCTTATATGGTAGGCGATGCCGGTCTCAAGTGGGTTGGTATGATCCGGGCGAAGCTAGACTATTGGGTACGAACTTGGTTCAAGATGCCTTGGAAAAGGTTAAATTGGTTCAGGATCAGCTTCGTACAGCCCAATCTAGACAAAAGAGTTATGCGGATCAGAAGGTTTGTGATGTTGCATTCATGGTTGGTGAGCGGGTCTTGATCCGGGTTTCGCCCATGAAGAGTGTTATGAGATTTGGGAAGAAGGGAAAGTTGAGCCCTAGGTATATTGGGCCTTTTGATATTTTTGAAAGAATTGGAGAGGTGGCTTATAGACTTGCACTACCACGTAATCTCTCTACAGTTCATCCAGTGTTTCATGTTTCAATGCTCCGAAAGTATCATGATAATCCGTCTCATTTGTTAGACTTCATCTCAGTCCAGTTGCATAAGGATCTATCTTATGTTGAAGAGCCAGTGGTCATTTTGAACAGACAAGTTAGAAAGCTAAGATCGAAGAGCATTGCTTCACTAAAAGTACAGTGGATGGGTTATCCGATTGAGGAGGCGACTTGGGAGACCAAGCATTATATGCTTAGCTGTTATCCTCATCTTTTCAAAACTCCAGGAATAATTCTAAATCCGTTCGAGGACGAACATTTGTTTAAGAGGGGGAGGATGTAACGACCCGACCAGTCGTTTTGAGAGTTGTAGCCCCATTCCCCCATTTACTGCTCATTTTATACTTTATAGCTGTTATATGACTTGCCGGGGTAGCCGGTTCTGGTCCGGAGAGATTTCAAAATAAATTGAGACACTTAGTCTCCAAAATGAAAACTTAAGTTGAAAAGGTTGACCGAATATTGACTTATGTGTAAACGACCCCGGAATAGAATTTTGATGAATTCAACAGCTCCGTATGGTAATTTTGGACTTAGGCGCTTGTCCGAAATTTTGTTTGGAAGTCCGTAGTTAAATTAGGCTTGAAATGGCTAAAATAGGAATTTAAGTTTGGAAGTTTGACCAGGGAGTTGACTTTTTTTTATCGGGGTTGGAATCTAGTTTTGAAAATTTTCATAGTTCCGTTAGGTCATTTATGACTTGTGTGCAAAATTTGAGGTCAATTGGAATTGATTTGTTTGGTTTCGGCATCAAATGTAGAAGTTGGAAATTCTTAAGTTTCATTAAGCTTGAATTGGGGTATGATTCGTAGTTTTAGCATTGTTTGATGTGATTTGAGATTTCGGCTATGTTCGTATGATGTTTTAGGATTTGTTGGTGTATTTGGTTGAGGTCTCGAGGGCCTCGGGTGAGTTTCGGATGGTTAACGGATCAAAATTTGGACTTAAATAGTTGTTGAAATTTTTTCCTAATGCCTGTATCGGGGGCAGAGACCGGGGGGCAGCGACGGGGGACAGGCCTGGACAGAAACTTTAAGTTATAAAAAGGGGACTTTGTCCCATTTTTCAATTTTGAAAAATTGGAGCTTGGGAAGAGGCGATGTTTGAGAGATTTTTAAGGAAAAACATCTCGGTAAGTAATTCTAACTCGGATTTGATCAATATACACGAATATATCATTGTTTTCATCATTTAATTAGTTTTTTGAGATGGAAATTTGAGGAAAATTGTAGAAATCTTGTAAAATGAATTTTTGAGATTCGACGTCGATTCAGAGTCGGATTTGAGTGAAACTAGTGTGGTTGCACTCGTAATTAAATGAGTTATCGGATTTTGTGAGTTTTGTCAGATTCTGAAATGTGGGTCCCACAAGCGATTTTTGAGTTAAATTTCAGATTTTTGTTGAAAAATTTGTATTTTCATATGGAATAAATTCCAATAAATTGTATTGACTGAATCAAATTAATTATGACTAGATAGAGACTTTCATAGCCTAATTCGCGAGGCAAAGGCATAGCAGAGTAAAGAATTACACAAGTCGAGGTAAGTGACTTCTCTTTTGTGTGGGAAAAATTTACCTTAGGATTGGTATTGATATGAAAATGTTGATGTGTTGAAAGTCATGTACACGAAGTGACGAGTGTGTACACGGGCTAAATGTGGAAGATTAATTCTTTAAATTGTGTAGAGCACCGTTGCATATTAATTAAATTATTTTATTCGGTAAAATTCATCATTATTGATCTATTTTTATATTTTAAATTTGCCTAACATTTTTCCTGCTAATTGCTTTACCTGTTTAATTGCAACTGTGTTTCTTTTATTCTGTACTTAATATTTGAAAGTTGAATTTCTTAATTGAATTATTATTAATATGAAATATTTGACACTTTTAAATTTGGTATTGAGGCAACGTGCTAAAAATTGTGAAATATTATTTTTGTTGAGTTATTCATTCCCGAATATTTTGTGAGATTTTTATACTCATTGTGATTGAGCCATGAGCTCCTTATTGTGAAAAATATTATTGTTGTTGATTTATTTTGGCAAGTCAAAATATTTGGACACTTGAGGTGCAAATTGTGATATTGATACGCAGGCGGTGGTATAAGGTCTGGGTGTTGAAACACATGCGGTGAGATAAGGTTGGCTTGATACGCGTGGCTAGTGGGGAAACTACTAGAAGTCATGCGGTGTGATAAGGGTGGCTAAAATGCGGGATGCTATTTCGGAAAAAATATTTTCTTTAAAATTAAATGTGAAGGCTTCCACAGTGATATAAGAAAATGAGATAGTGTGAATTTATTTATGATTTGGGACTACAAGGCGTTACCTCGGGAGTACCCTTGTTGATATTTCTTTATGGCTGCATTTGCCTTTGGTTATTTTGGTAATTTCCTTAAAGTTGTAAATTTCTGGTTTTTCTTCCGCGAGGTATTGTTTGCTCTTATTCTGTGTAGTTAAATTGTGACATAGTACTTACTTGATTTATTCTCTTTATCATTTTTATTATTATATTGTTAAACTTTCCACCATGTCTTTTATTATTCCAGTAGAGCCTGACCTGACCTCGTCACTACTCTACCGAGGTTAGGCTTGGCACTTACTGGGTACCGCTGTGGTATACTCATACTACGCTTCTGCACGTATTTTTATACAGATTCAGGTACTTCCTATCAGACCAGGCATCAATGAATTAGACTGTAAACGGAGAGTTCAAGGTACATCTGCCAGCGTCCGCAAACCCCGGAGTCCCCTTTTATCCTTATTATGTCGTTTTTCTTATTTTCTTTAGACTCTGATGTATAGAGACACTAAGGATAAATTCTTAGAAGCTTGTAACTTATTCCTACCGGGTTTTGGGAGTTGAAATTGTTAAATTTGCAGTTCTTATTTATTCGACTATTAAGGATTTAATTTCAGTTTATATACTGTTATTCCGCATTGATAGGCTTACCTAGTCTTAGAGACTAGGTGCCATCACGACATCTTACAGAGGAAATTTGGGGTCGTGACAGCAGGATGCTAGTTTCTTCTTCGCGTTTGCGACGTTGTTCCCGCGATCGTGTAGTTCTATCAGCATTGTGTATTGCGTTCGCGAGGCTTTTGCTGCGATCACGTGTAGTATTTCAGGGGCAGTGTATTTTTCTTCTTTGTGATCACAATGGTATTTCCGCGATCACGATTCATTGATTCATCTAGTGGTTATAAGTACTCTATTTTTGGAGGTTTCAGCTATTTTAGCATATTTTGAGCTATGGAGCTCGGATTGAAGCGATGTTTGAGATGATTTTCATCACACAAATTGGGGTAAGTATTCTCTACTCGGGTTTAATTATATTTCGTGAATATATCTTCATTTTTGGCATTTGGATTATGAATTTCAAAGAAAAATTTGTTGGTTTTGCCTAAAATTTCATAAAGTGAATTTTTGAGTTTTGAACATTGATTTGGAGTCGGATTTGAGTGAAACTAGTATGGTCGGACTCATAATTGAATGGGTTGTCGGATTTTATGAGTTTTATCGGGTTCGGAGGTACGGGCCCGAGTTTGATATTTTGGTTGACTTTGGGCTTTTGATTAAAGATTCAACCTTTATCTATTGGTTGTTTCTTTGGCATTATTTGATGTTTTGAGTTTGTTTTGGCTAGTTTTGAGCCGTTCGAAGGCCGATACGAGCGGGATGGCATTTTTAGAGTATTGGTTGGATTGCTTGGTATTGGATTCGGCTTGTTAGAGGTAAGCAACACTTTTAAGCTTGGTGTCGAGGGTATGAATCCTTGAATGTATATGTTATGTGTTGGTGTTGAGGTGACACACATGTTAGGTGACGGGCGTGTGAGCGTGCACCGTGAGAATTATGACTCGGTTGATTCTGTGATAGTGTGTAGTTACTTAATCTTGTTTCTATCCATGAAATTCCTACGTGCTAGAGTAATTGAGTTGTGATCCATGTTAGAAATCATGTTTAGGCTATATATTTATTCTGTTGGGACCCACTGAGGTCATTGTTGATGTTGAGTTATTTTCTTAAATTGTAATTACATACTCAGTCATATTCATTTATTTGCATATCATATCTCAGTTTCTGTTATCATTGTTTTGGATAATTGGCATGAGATTTGTGAGCCCAAGAGACTGGAGAGATTGATGACTGAGTTGAGGTCGAGGGCCTGATTGTGAGTGATATTGATGGGATCGGGCTGCATGCCGTAGCAAGTTTTATTGATTCATAATGGGATCGAGCTGCATGCCACAATGAGTTTTATGGATTCATGTTGGGATCGGGCTGCACGCCGCAACATGTATTATTGATTCATGATGGGATCGAGATGCATGCTACAACTTTTTTTTATTAGCGCTTGGGTAGGATCCGCCCCTCCGGAGTCTGACATACCAGCAGTGAGCGCAGGTACTGTACAATGCTATTTGACTGAGAGTGCGAGACAGTGAGATTGAGTACTCTGAGAGTGTGAGTACACGAGTTCATCACTATGATGCATTGCATTCGACATGCATACTTGACATACATGTATAGAGATGCATTTTCTCATGTTACACGGTTTTGTGACATTCATGATTTCACATGTACGTTGACATGTAGGCATAGAGATGTACTTTCCTCATACTATCTGAGAATGAAATATCTTATCTGTTGTTGAACGTTTTTCGAAAAAAGCACAGTTTTCTGATTTATTCATATTTTGTAATTTCGGCAAAAGATTTGAGTTTTACTGTTATTTCTGAAGAGCATGCCTATTTTTCCATGACCGTGAATGAGTTGAGCATCATATCTTTGAGTTATTACTTGTGCTACCTTTATTATATTGTTACGAGTTATTCTTGGTTATTGGTGTTAGACTCTGACTGTTGTCCAAGCTTGTCACTGCTTTCAATCTAAGGTTAGATTTGTTACTTAGTGAGTACATGGGATCGGTTGTACTCATACTATACTTCTGTACCTTGCGTACAGATTTTGGAGCTGATGTTGCTGCGAGTGGCGGGAGATGGCATTGAAGACGTATATGCGTTTCGGTTATAAATGCCTCTTGTTCTTGGTAGATTTAGATTTATAAATCTGTTTATGTACGTTTCGAACAGATGATGTATTTATTTCATACTAGCTTTGTAAACTTTAAGTCTTAGAAGCTCATGATTTGTACTACCAGTCCTTGGAAAATTGTACAAAATTCAATTATTTCATTTTTTTACTCTTATCATTATCATTATATTGTGGTTTATTATTAATTGGCTTACCTAACAGGTTGGGTTAGGTGTCATCACGACTAGTTTGATTTTGGATCGTGACAGTATTCTAGGCTGACTCCACTATCGATAGGAAAGTTTCGTGCTCAGACGAGTGATTCAAAATTTTGAAAGACTTCCTCCCACTCTCAGGCTGATTTGTATTGCTGGTAAATGGAAATGTAATTGGTCGTATAATAGATTTCTTGGGTCTAGCTTGATCATTGATAGAATTTCGTATAGTACGTCAGCATGGAGGATAAAAGATAGAATTTCTAATAGGTTTTATTCATCTTTATCCTATGATTTTTATGGATATTGGGAACGTTTAAGAAGTAGCATTGATTCAGTTAGATGGAAATTTTCCTGTTTCTGTCTATGCTTCTATGGAATTTATGTACCTATACCTAGAGCTATTGATTGTGATGTTTTAACATTAGCATTCATACAACTACTAGAGCAGTATGCTTACAATATTGATTCTGCGTATTTGAAATTTACTATTGGATATACAATGTAACTACCTTCATCCTGTGACACCTCATTTACTTTAGGTAAGGCTATTCTTTTGTGTGATCAAATTGGTAATCGTGTTTCAAAAAAAGAAGATATATGAGATGATTCCAATAGTAATGTTTAAAAGAAAATGGCCTAAGAAGGAAGGTGTTAAGCTAAGCTTAAATTGATTTTGATGATTAACAAACAGTGGTTAAAAACTCAAATATTTTGAAGATATTTATTGTACTAATAAATAGAGTTGATAACTTGTCAAGCAGATATCAAAGAACCAAATTTCTCGATGCACGTTGACCAAAGTCCCTGAAGCTTCAGTTATTCTTCTGCGGCCGCTTTCCATCTTCTACGGACCGCACTTGCTTTTGCGGCTGCATATGTAGTTCTACACACCACACTTTTCTTAGCACTTCTCCTCTTTGCTAAACTTGGCTACAACATCTCCTTTTTGAGTCATTTTTTATCATTGAGCTTACATTCTCCAGCACACATGCAATCCAACCATTTCTATTAGATTCAGAGATAAAAATAAGTACTTTCGGACAAAAAGCTATAGCAAAGAAGTACTAATAAGTGGTTAAAATCCATACTTATCACATACGCAAGAAAAGGGGCTTCGCATTTATGATTAGGCAGTTGCATTTGCGACACTGTGAATTTAGGGGCAGCTTCACATTTGTGAAATGTTTTTTGCATTTGCGGACCGCCCAGGGTTCGCATTTGCGAGGACTTCATCGCATTTTTGAACCATAGACTCTATAGAGGCGATTTTTTTAGAGCAATTTCTTCCCAAATTTATAAATTAGATTGGTTTAGAGGCTTGTTATGAAGGAAAAGTCATGTTGAGATTGTTGATTATGTTCCAGAAAGAGGTAAGTGTCTTAGTTAACCTTATTTTGAGGGAAATAAGGTAGAATCGAGTCTAATTGCTATGTGAACTATGTGTTGAGGATGGCGTATATGCAAGGTGATAAATGTATATGCGTTGGCTATGGGATAAACATGCAGGCAGAATTATCCTTACTCTTACCATGTTATCTTGTATATTATGTCTTCCATGCTTTAGATAGATTGTTTAATTCTTTGATTACTCTTTTTCATATCATTTCTCATGTTGAGATTATTGTGATATTGGGTGTTGAGATCGTGGAAATGTTGATTGGCTGTTGGGACTAATTGTTGGGAGATTCTCATATGACGAGTTATGTTCAAATATTATTGTTGATGTTGAATATCCTTCCTACCTTGTTTGGAAATGTGTTGTATATGATTGCTTGGTGAGGAAGAGTGAAATGCACAAAGGGTGTTGTCGTGCCTTATTTATATATTGATATTATTGCTTGAAGGAACGTAAGAATAAAGCATGAAGGGTGATTCCGTGCACTTACTTTATTATTATTATATAAGAATAAGAGTAAAAGCACGAAGGATGATGCCGTGTACTTGCTTTGTTATTATTATGTAAGTATGATAGTAAAAACACGAAGGGTAATATCGTGTACTTAATTTATATTGTTTTGCGAGAATGAAAGTAAAAACACGAAGGGTGATGCCGTGCAATTCTGTAGATTTCATTCCTCTTACTTTGATATTTGAAATAGGAACTTGGCTTTGTGACTTTGTGACTTTGTTACTTACTTAGAAAGAGACTTACTAAGTGACACCTTACTTTATGTTTTCGATTTATGCCCCTACACGTGTGTACTTGTAATCCTTTCCACTTGTCATTATTTCATTGTTAACTTTGATTCGTTATCTGTTATTTTGTTACTTCTTGATATATAACTGCACAAATTTATTGTAGGTGTCTTGTCTTAACCTCGTCATTACCTCGTTGGAATTAGGATCGACACTTACCAAACATATTGGGTCAATAGTACTCATTCTACACCTCTGTACTTCTTGTTTGGATCCGAATATCGGTACCAGCGGAGTCCTGTGTGGTGCTTAGCAAATATGGAGAAGGTGATTCGAGGTAGAGCTGCATTCCGTTTGCAGGCCTTGAGTCATCTTCTTATTTCTATGTACTGTTTTCATTCTTCGAACAATGTTGTATTTCATTTCAAAACAATGTATGCAGTAAATTCTAGAAGGTCATGTATATGTGACTCCACATCTTGAGAGGGTTGAACGTTATTATGGATTTTACATTTATCTTGTTCACTTTCGAGTTGCTCTTACTTGTTCTTATTATCTTGATGATTAGTCATTTGTTGCTATCCTTTCGTATTTATCTGTTGTGTGGTGGCTTGCCTAGCAAGCGTTGTTAGGCGCCATCATGATCCCGATTGGTTGGAATTTTGGGCCGTGACACATTCTCGATTTGCTTAGCATTAGTACATATAAAGATTCGATTGTACTCATCAGGTTCAATATCACAGATTAAGATCTCTTTTACCTTGGTATTCTTCTGGACAACCTTGATATTTTTATTAGTGTACTGCTCTCGAATTTTGGAGCCAGTTACTTCATCCTTATTATCAATTACCATGAGAATCTTAGGACCTCTCCGAAGAATATCTCAGAGTTCTAAATCTTTACCTTTGAGAAAATAATGCATACTTGAGTTTCACCATCCTTCTGAATACCTAGAGATGCAGCCATATGGATCCTTTCAAAGTTTTAACCTTCCTTTAAAAGAACATGCTTTGATACCAATTGTTATTTTATCTTTCCCTTTCAAGATTATAAAATCTAACCTAGAATGTTAAACAAACTCTTCAAATTTGATAATCTAATAATACATTTCTCAAAAGCAAAATATGTTAAAGAACAATAACTCAAACCTGAACAACTAAAGAACTTGAGCAAATCCGTCTTCTGGACCTAATTATTCAGTTGAGAAACTTGAATCCTTGAGAACACCTTTTTGCTATGATTGTTATTTGCCAAGAGTAATACCTTGATACTGTATGAATAACATTATTCCTCAATAGCACCAATTTGATGATTTATATAGGAGTGACATTAGCCGAATCCTTTTTTAATTTTAGCTCCAAAACCTAAAATAAATCAATTACCTCATAAGAAAAATAAATCCTAAGAGGATTTTATTTCTTTCCCTAAAAGACTCCTTCACGCGTTTTTCCGTTCCATCCAAGTACATCTATAATTAATGGATTCTGGCTGACCACGAATTCCTCTAACTTTTACCATGCTTTTAGCTTAGGAAATAATCCTTCAAGGAATCTGACTTGCATTAGGAATCGGCTTCCAGCTTCTGATTTTCAATTTCTGAATTGGTTCTTTCGATATTTGCTTGACACATTTGCAACCATATATATCACGACAATAAATATTTTAAGGTACCTAGTTCTTTAACATCATTTGTTAATCATCAAAACTAATTTAAATTTCGATTAAGAGTTTTAACCAAAATTGTCCCTTATGTTTGAGGTTAGGTTTAACTTTATCCCTTAGATATGCATCTGAGCACATATCGTCCCTTATGTATACCAAAGTTGAGTATGTTTGGTCTACTTAACGGAAGAACACAAACGAGAACAAAAAACTAACGGTCTAACCATGTGTTTACCTGTAAAACGGTATAATTAAATTTGTTACGTGGTTAATAGACAAGTGAATTGATTTGATCCAAAAAATGATAAAGAGATAAAATAAATATTAAGATTAGCAATCGAAATTGAAGAAGATGACGAGCCTAGCTCCGAATGCAATGTATCCGAGAGTAAAAATGAGAGTAACGATAAGTGTAAGAAAAGTTGTTAAATTGAGAGAAAAAGTAACGAGATAAAGCTTTAGTATGCGGAAAGTACTTCGTGTCCTTACAATGGCTATTGAGCCTGCTATTTATAGCTTTACCTATGGAAATAAGATTATAGGATCAAGCTCCTCTTAAATGACAATAAAAGAGTCATTGATAAGCGTGTAATGACCGACCACGAATGCAAATATTCTCTGCAATGGTCGCTCATTTATTGTTTGTGATGACCCAAAATGTCATCTTTAAATTTAATAAGAAATTCTATGTTCTAAGACCTCTAAAAGCACTAATTATTATTCCTCGACTTACGTGCGCAGTCCGTAAAATTTTCCAAAAAGTTGTTATGCGAAAAATGGATTAAAATATGAAACGGAGCCTTAAAACTCAACTGAGTTGACTTTGGTCAATATTTTGAGCAAACTGACCTGGATCACTGTTTTGACAGTTTTGGTAGCTCTGTATCGTGATTTGGGACTTGGGCGTATGCCCAAAATTTAATTTGGAGGTCTCTAGCTCAAGTTATGATCATTTAATGGAAACTAGTAATTTAAGGCTAAAGATTTTCAAGTTTGACTACGCGGTTGAATTTTTGATATCGGAGTCAGAATCAAGTTCCAAAAATTTTTATAACTCCGTTATATCATTTATTACTTGTGTGCAAAATTTTAGGTCAATCGGACTTGATTCGATAGGTTTCGGCAACTAATATAGAAGTTGGAAATTTCTTAAGATTAAAGTTTCAAGTGAGTTCGCACAAGACCTAACTTCAAATTAGCATAACTATCATGATATGAATTTGTATATGGTGTATTACCTATCAAATGAAATATCTTTGAGTCTAGTTTCTAACGCTATAAACCGTTCGTCATGTGGACATTTTTACAAGAAGTTATGATCAAATTACCAAAAGCTAGAAAAATGCGATTCTGCGACCACTATGCGACCATTATGCGATCGCAAAATGGTTATGCGATCGCAAACTGGCGGCAAAATGGTCCAAAACAGCCCTGTTCTGGGCACCGATTTGTGCGATCATTTTGCAACCCGCACACCAATTGTGCGGTCCATTGTGCGACCGCATAACTGAGTTTACAGGGTTAATTTTTCTATTTTCATAACTCGATCCTATTTTGATAAATAGGCTTTGGGGTTTATTTTGGAGCAATTATCTGAGGGTTTTTAAAGAGAAGTGAGAGTGTTCAAGAGAGAGGAAGTAGATGAAGTATTTTGTTCATCATATTCTTGTTCAAGTCTTGAAATCCAATAAGAAACCCCTCAAGTTCTTCATGAAAGAGGTAAGGTTCTAACCCCTAATTTTCAATTTCGAGTTTGGGTAATGATGGGTGATTAAGAGTATGATTCTTGGGGTAAGTATTTCTTATCCTATAATGATTATATTTTATGATTCCATACTCATTTACATCATGAATCCGTGAATTTAGGGAAGAAAAATCAGATTTTAATAAAATCTTCCAAAAACGAAAATTTAAGATTTGAAGATCCATTTGATATCAGAATTGGATAATTTTTGTATGGTTGAATTCATAGCGGAACGGGTGTTGGGATTTCGCAAGTTTTTCTGAGATTTGAGACGTGGGTCCCAATGTCGAATATTTAAATGAATTTCGAATTTTTATCCGAAAAATGAGTAAATTCATATGGAAATAATTCCTATGATTCGTATTGAGTATATCGAATTATTTGTGAATAAATTTGAAGCTTTTTGAGACAAATCTTAAAGGAAAAGTTGTGGTCGAGTAATTGATTGGAATTTGCAAAGCGAGGTAAGTGTCGTGGTTAACCTTGATTTGAGGGAAAAGAACCCTTAAATTATTTGTTATGTGAAATGCATGTGAACGACGTATAGGCGAGGTGACGAGTGTCTATATGTCGTCAAATTAATTGTTTGCCTACTTACTTGAAAAATCATAAATTATTTTAAATCATGAATTAATTATTATAATAATTATTTCTCTCCTATTCTTTATCAAATATTAATCTTTGAATTCTTGCATTAATTGTTACATGCTATTTTAATTATGTGTCTTAATTGTTATTTGACATTTAGCATTTTAAATATTAAACTGCCTATTTTCTCCCTGATTTTCATAATAATTCGCTATTTGTCATTGTTTGTTTCATAATTAAATCATAATTATTGTATGCTTGTTGTCTTATAATTTTATATTAATTGTTGCATTTATTGGGGAAATTTCTTCTATAAGAATTGGTAAATGAATATATTGGAGGATTGGGTTGCACGCCGCAACAGACTTATTAAAAAGTCCATATTGGAGGATCGGGTTGCACGCCGTAACAAACTTATTAAAAAGTCCATATTGGAGGATCGGGTTGCACGCTGCAACAAACTTATTAAAAAAAGTCCATATTGGAGGATCGGGTTGCACGCCGCAACAGACTTATTAAAAGTCCATATTGGAGGATCGGGTTGCACGCCGTAACAGACTTATTAAAAGTCAATATTTGGGGGATCGGATTGCACGCTGCAACAAACTTATTAAAAGTCAATATTTGGGGGATCGGATTGCACACCGCAATAGACTTATTTAAAAGTCAATATTGGGGGATCAGATTGCACGCCGCAACAGACTTATTTAAAAGTCTATATATACTTGATTGAAATAAATATAATGACAGACTTGATTAAAAGGAATATATTGGGAGAGCGGGTCGCACGCTGCAACCGAATTGAATGTGAATATATTGTGAGAGTGGGTTGCACGCTGCAACAGAATTGATGGAAATGATAATTGGTTATGACTGCTGAATTGGCTTCAATTATTATAAATGAGTTACCTGATTTATTTCTATTATTTGTTGTTATTACTACTATTGCGTACAGGTTAATGTAAGTGAACCGCCTTAGCCTCGTCACTACTTCTTCGAGGTTAGTCTAAGCACTTACCAATACATGGGGTCGGTTGTACTGATACTACACTCTGCACTTCTTGTGCATATTTCATAGTTGGTCCCAGCGGCGTACCATAGACTTGCTCGGATTTCATCTACTCAGAGTAGACTTGAGGTATAACTACACGACGTTCGCAGTTCTGAAGTCCCCGTCTACTTTACTTTAGCTGTGTGTTTGTTTCCAGACAACTTTATTTTATTCAGACTTTTATTTGTATTATTCTACAAGCTTGTGCACTTGTGACACCAATTCTGGGATGCTATTTAGACACCGTTGTTTTTAAGGATTATTCACTACATTTCAGACTTTATTCTAACTTTGGCTTGCCTAGCAAGTGAAATGTTAGGCGCCATCACGGTTCGAAGGTTGGAATTTCGGGTTGTGACAGTTGGTATCAGAGCACTAGGTTACATAGGTCTCACGAGTCACGAGCAAGCTTAGTAGAGTCTGAAGAATCGGTACGGAGACGTCTGTACTTATCTTCCAGAGGCTACAGAGTTTAGGAATAATTCCACTTATTTCATTCCTTATCGTGCGTCATTGATTTAGCTTGAAAACTATATCTCGTATTCCTTTGTATCCACTCGTGTATGACATTGCGCACTCGATATCAGTTGTGCATCGACGGCTCGTGATGCCGCAGATGAACTGCGAGGGAGCCAGAGATGCTCAAACATTGCCTCAATATGTGATTCCGACTGAAGATGCGGACGTATTAAGAGATCACCCAGTGAATCATGTGGGGGGTGCAACGAACCTTGGCATCTGGTTGATTTATACGAGTTGTGAAGGTTATTATTGTGGATCATCGGACGTGGTAAACTATGACTTCGCGCCGAGTGGGGGGAGTCCACTATCAATGGATGGATTGCGGGATCATATGTTATATCAGTTTTGGCCTGAAATGTATATATGTGGTACTGAAAGGTTTCCCAAAAATTTACACATATTTAAAGCCTGAGATTTTGTAGAGGTTAAGATTAGGACTTGCGGTATGTCCGCCTACTTAATAATCCTATACTTCAGTACCAAAGGAGTTATAGAAACAACTTTAAATTTACAGAATGTCTACTCAGCGTGGACCTCATGGTTGCGGATTTTGGGGTGCTTTGGAGGAAGTACAATGTTTGACGAGATTTAGGACTAGTGGTTCATGCCAAGATTTGCCTGTATGGAGCTCTACTTTTGTGATCGTTGTGTATAAATAGGGGTAAGGGTTACTCTAAAGAAGATTCGAAGAGTATGTTAAGAAATGGGTCAGCTCAACAGTGTTGAGTCAGCATAACAAAAGAAGAAATTGGCCTTGGGAGAGATAATTCTCCACAGGTGTCCATGGCAAGCCTATGAAAAGGGCAGACCAGCCAATGCAACACCGCCCACTTGGCTCAGTTCTCAGAACTCTTTTGAAAGAGTTTGTTTCCCGAACTCTTCGTAATGCGTGGCGCATAGGGTTTGAATGGTTGCGTCAAGTCACTATGATGGTGTCATAATATTCCATCAGGTTCAATAAGTTAGCCCGTCATATTCCTACTTTGCTTCATACAGCCAGAGAGTGAGTCCACAGACTCATTAAAAGGAGTCAATTATGATCGTAAATATTTGTATGACTCTGGAGCTACAGGCAGATACTTCATTTCCACTAGTGGTAGAAATTGACAAGATATTCGAACGTGTTCAGGGTGAGGAAAAAGGAAACTAAGGAGACCAAGACGTCTCGAGGTTCTGTGGGATTCAGTGGATTCTACTCTGTGAGTATAAATCATTATGGCGGGGGCTTGGGTAGTCGGCCAGCCCAGTTCCCACATCGGATTAATCGAGGTGCTCCATTAAGTTCTTTTAATGCACCACTGACATAAGTGTCCCACAATGGTTATTCCAGTTATCTAGAAAAGATTCAGTATGGGCAGCCAAACCCGCAAATGGGTTGTTATGAATACGGTGATACTAGGCACATCATTAGAAAATTGTCCCAAACTTGGGAGAGACATATTTCATCAAAGCACTCAGGCTACGTGCCCCATTGCAGTTACTACACCACCCATACAACCGGTTAGAGGTGGAGGACGGACGAGTAGAAGGCGTCCTAGAGGTGGAGACCCAGTCATTGATATAATTTTTTTTGTGGTATGGCGGAGGTCAATACATCAGATGGTGTCGTTACAGGCACGACCTCGATTTAATATAAAGGAATAATTTCCTTAACTTGATTTGGTTCTGAGTATCGAGACGAGTCCTCCTATTATGCTCCACTTATGAGTGAGCTTCGTAATTCTATAATCTACTTACGTGTTTACTCCTGTTGGGAGATTCTATGGAGATAACTACGCTTATCATTCCATATTGGCCTCAAATGAGAGCTGTGAGGCTAAAGGTGGTTTTCTGGTACTCATTTCGGTAAGTTTTGATGTAATTTCCGGATAATCAATTACAAATTGTGAATTATATGCCCTACCGGTGTGGGGTTCATTATGTGTTGTGATTTCATTTAACAGAAATTATTTAAAAGGAGAAAATGGAAAGTTTCATTGGCACGATGTGCATATTACTTGTGATTCAGAACTGAGGACGAGATCCTCGCATTTTTAAAAATAAATTGATATGTTTAAACCGGGATACGAGCTGTAATGGAAGTTATATAAGGACGAGATCCTTGTGATAAAAATTCTTGTGTTTAAATTCTCCCTTGTGAAATTAAAATTGTACTATAGCAATAATAGGGAGTCATGCCTGTTAGGCTTATTTAAAAATTCTTGTATGAAATTCTCTGTGCATACTTGCCAAATTCGTGTTGTAATTATTGAGTTTTAACCTACGAGGTAGGAGCCCGCCCAGGTGGCGTTAAATGTGACTCATTAATTTGGGTAAATAATTACGAGGTCTTCATGTCTCGCATCTCGTTATTAGTATTGTGAAGGTTTGAAACAAGATTTTTGTTAACATGGAGTTAATTGATGATTTTGTAATTGATTATGAACAACTGTTAAGACCAGATTGACCCAGAAGGATGCCCCATCTAGATGGTCAGACGAGTGTGAGTTGAGCTTTTAGAAGCTCAAGACTGCTTTGACTACGATGCCAGTGTTGGTATTATCCACAAGTTTAGGATCTTATACGGTGTATTATGATGCATCTCGCGTTGGGCTTGGTGCAGTATTGATGCAGGATGGCAAGTTGATTGCATATGCATCGCGGAAGTTGAAAGTTCACGAGAAGAATCATCATGTTCATGACTTAGAATTAGCAGACATTGTTCATGTGCTGAAGATTTGGAGGCATTACCTCTACGGTGTCTTGTGTGAGGTATTTATCGATCATCGTAGCCTTCAGTATCTGTTCAAATAAAAAGATCTTAATTTGAGGTAGAGAAGATGGTTGGAGTTGTTGAAAGACTATGATATCTCCATTTTGTATCACCCCGGAAAGGCCAATGTGGTGGCCAATGCTTTGAGTAGAAAGGCTGTGAGTATGGGTAGCCTTGCTTATATTCCTGTTGGTAAGAGACCGTTAGCTGTAGATGTTCAGACCTTGGCTAATCAATTCGTGAGGTTAGATGTTTCAGAACCCAGTCGGGTTCTAGCTTGCACAGTCGCTCGGTCTTCTTTATATGAGCATATCCGTGAGCGACAGTATGATGATCCTCATTTACTTGTCCTTAAGGACATGGTGAGGCACGGCAATACCAAATAAGTTGTTGTGGGGGAAGATGGAGTTCTGCGAATGCAGGGTCGTATTTGTGTGCCTAATGTTGACAGGTTTCGTGAATTAATCCTTGAAGAGGCACACAGTTCCAGGTATTCTATTCATTCAGGTACCGCTAAAATGTATCAAGATTTGCGGCAATATTATTGGCGGAGGAGAATGAAAAAAGATATAGTTGCATATGTAGCTCGGTGTCTGAATTGTCAGTAAGTTAAGTACGAGCATTAGAGACTTGGTGGTTTGCTTTAGAAGTTAGAAATTCCTGAATGAAAATGGGAGTGTATCACTATGGATTTTGTTGTTGGACTCCCACGGACTCAGAAACAATTTGATGCAGTTTGGGTCATTGTGGACAGGTTGACCAAGTTAGCACATTTCATTCCAGTGGCAGTTACCTATTCTTCAGAAAGGTTAGCTGAAATTTACATTCGTGAGATTGTCCGCCTTCACGGTGTGCCCGTGTCTATTATTTCAAATCTAGGTACACAGTTTATCTCACACTTCTGGAGAGCTGTACAACATGAGTTAGGAATGCGGGTTGAGTTGAGTACAACATTTCATCCACAGACAGACGGACAGTCAGAGCGCACCATTCAGATATTGGAAGATATGCTTTGCGCTTGTGTTATGGACTTTGGAGGTTCTTGGGATCAATTCTTGCCACTTGCTGAGTTTGCTTATAATAATAGCTACAAGTCGAGCATTCAGATGGGTCCATATAAGGCATTATACGGAAGGCGATGTCGTTCGCAAGTTAGCTGGTTTGAACTGGGAGAGGTTCGGCTGTTGGGTACGATTTGGTACAGGATGCCTTGGATAAGGTCAAGATTATTCAAGATCGACTTCGCACAGCTAAGTCTAGGAAAAAGAGTTATGCCGACTGTAATGTTCTTGATATTGCATTCATGGTTGGAGAAAGAATATTACTCCGGGTTTCACCTATGAAAGGTGTAATGAGGTTCAGAAAGAAGGGAAAATTGAGCCCTAGGTATATTGGACCCTTTGAAATTCTTGAAAGGGTGGGTGAAGTAGCCTACATGCTTGCATTACCACCTAATTTATCAGCGATTCATCCGGTATGTGTCTATGCTCCGAAAATATCATGGTGATCCATCCCATGTGTTAGATTTCAGTTCAGTCCAATTGGACAAAGATTGGACTTACGAGGAGGAGCCGGTGGCTATTCTAGCCCGGCAGGTCCGACAGTTGAGGTCTAAGAGTTATTCTTCAGTTCGATTGCAATGGAGAGGTCAGCCGGTAGAGGCATCTACCTGGGAGTCCGAGTTAGACATGCAGAGTAAATATCCACACTTATTCACCAGCTTAGGTACTTTTTCTAACTCCGTTCGAGGAAGAACGTTTGTTTTAGAGGTTGAGAATGTGATGACCCAAAATGACATCTTTAAATTTAATAAGTAATTCTGTATTCTAAGACCTCAAAAAGCACTAATTATCATTCCTCGACTTATGTGCGCAGTCCGTAAAATTTTCCAGAGTTTTTATGCGAAAAATGGATTAAAATGTGAAACAGAACCTTAAAACTCAATTGAGTTGACTTTGGTCAACATTTTGAGCAAACGGACCTGGATCAGTGTTTTGATAGTTCCAGTAGCTCCGTATCGTGATTTGGGACTTGGGCGTATGCCCGGAATTTAATTTGGAGGTCCCTAGCTCAAGTTATGACCATTTAATGGAAACTAGTAATTTAAGGCTAAAGATTTCCAAGTTTGACCACGGGGTTGACTTTTTGATATTGGAGTCGGAATGCAGTTCCAAAAATTTTTATAGCTCCGTTATGTCATTTATGACTTGTGTGCAAAGTTTGAGGTCAATCGAACTTGATTCGATTGGTTTCGGCATCGAATGTAGAAGTTGAAAATTTCATAAGATTAAAGTTTCAAGTGAGTTCGCACAAGATCTAACTTCAAATGAGCAAAACTATTATGATACGAAGTTGTATATGGTGTATTACCTATCAAATGAAATATCTTTGAGTCTAGTTTCTAACACTTGAAACCGTTCATCATTTGGACATTCCTACAAGAAGTTATGATCAAATTACCATAAGCTGAAAAAATACGATTCTGCGACCACTATGCGACCATTATACGATCGCAAAATGGTTATGCGACTGCAAACTAGTCGCAAACTGGTCCAGAACAGCCCAGTTCTGGGCACCGATTTGTGCGATCATTTTGCGACCCGCACACCAATTGTGCGGTTCATTGTGCGATCGCATAACTGAGTTCGGGGGGGTTAATTTTCCTATTTTCATAACCCAACCCCATTTTGATAAATAGGCTTTGGGGTTTATTTTGGAGCAATTATCTGAGGTTTTTTAGAGAGAAGTGAGAGTGTTCTAGAGAGAGGAAGTAGATGAAGTGTTTTGTTCATCAAATTCTTGTTCATGTCTTGAAATCCAACAAGAAATCCCTCAAGTTCTTTATCAAAGAGGTGAGGTTCTAACCCCTAATCTTCAATTTCGAGTTTGGGTAATAATGGATGATTAAGAGTATGATTCTTGGGGTAAGTATTCCTTATCATATATTGATTATATTTCATGATTCCTTACTCATTTACATCATGAATCCGTGAATTTAGGGAAGAAAAATCAGATTTTTTATAAAATCTTCCAAAAACAAAAATTTAAGATTTGAAGGTCCATTTGATATCGGAATTGGATAATTTTTGTATGGTTGAACTCGTAGCAGAACGGGTGTTCGAATTTTGCAAGTTTTTTTTCGAGATTTGAGACGTGAGTCCCACTGTCGAATATTTAAATAAATTTCGAATTTTTATCCAAAAAATTAGTAAATTCATATAGAATTAATTCCTATGATTCGTATTGAGTATATTGAATTGTTTGTAAATAGATTTGAATCTTTTGGAGATAAATATAAAAGGAAAAGCTGGGGTCGAGTAATTGATTGGAATTTGCAAAGCGAGGTAAGTGTCGTGGTTAACCTTGATTTGAGGGAATAGAACCCTTAAATTATTTGTTATGTGAAATGTATGTGAATGACGTATAGGCGAGGTGACGAGTGTCTATACATCATCAAATTAATTGTTTGCCTATTTACTTGAAAAATCATAAATTATTTTAAATCATGAATTAATTATTATAATAATTATTTCTCTCCTATTCTTTATCAAATATTAATCCTTGAATTCTTGCATTAATTGTTACATGCTATTTGAATTATGTGTCTTAATTGTTATTTGACATTTAGCATATTAAATATTAAACTGCTTATTTTCTCTCTGATTTTCATAATAACTTGCTATTTGTCATTGTTTGTTTCATAATTAAATCATAATTATTGTATTCTTGTTGTCTTATAATTTTATATTAATTATTGCATTTATTGGGGAAATTTCTTCTATAAGAATTGGTAAATAAATATATTGGAGGATCGGGTTGCACACCGCAACAGACTTATTAAAAATAGTCCATATTGGAGGATAGGGTTGCACGCCGCAACAGACTTATTAATAGTCCATATTGGAGGATCGGCTTGCACGCCGTAACAGATTTATTAAAAAAAGTCCATATTGGAGGATCGGGTTGCACGCCACAACAGACTTATTAAAAAGTCCATATTGGAGGATCGGGTTGCACGCCGCAACACACTTATTAAAAAATGTCCATATTGGAGGATCGGGTTGCACGCCACAACAGTCTTATTAAAGGTCCATATTAGAGGATCGGGTTGCACGCCTCAACAGACTTATTAAAATTTAAAGGATCGGATTGCACGCCGCAATAGACTTATTTAAAAGTCAATATTGGGGGATCAGATTTCATGGCGCAACAGACTTATTTAAAAGTCTATATATACTTGATTGAAATAAATATATGACAAACTTGATTAAAAGAAATATATTGTGAGAGCGGATTCCACGCTGCAACAGAATTGAATGTGAATATATTGTGAGAGTGGGTTGCACGCTGCAACAGAATTGATGGAAATGATAATTGGTTATGACTGCTGAATTGGTTTCAATTATTATAAATGAGTTACCTGATTTATTTATATTATTTATTGTTGTTACTAATATTGCGTACAGGTTAATATAAGTAAACCGCCTTAGCCTCGTCACTACTTCGTCGAGGTTAGGCTCAGCACTTACCAGTACATGGGGTCGGTTGTACTGATACTACACACTGCACTTCTTGTACAGATTTTGGAGTTGGTCCCAGCGGCGTACCATAGACTTTCTCGGATTTCAGCTACTCAGAGGAGACTTGAGGTATAACTGCACGACGTTCGCAGGTCTGAAGTCCCCGTCTACTTTACTTTAGCTGTGTGTTTGTTTCCAGACAACTTTATTTTATTCAGACCTTTATTTGTATTATTCTAGAAGCTCGTGCATTGTGACACCAATTCTAGGATGGTATTTAGATACCGTTATTTTTAAGGATTATTTACTACATTTCAGACTTTACTTCCGTATTTGTTCTTAGTTATTAGTAAATTTAAAAATTATTTTTAAAATAGATAATATTATTCTAATGTTGGCTTGCCTAGCAAGTGAAATGTTAGGGTCTATCACGGTCCGAAAGTGGGAATTTCGGGTCATGACATTGTTAGAGTATATTCCCTCATTGAATGTTATCTGATGGCAAACCCTTGATCTTCTCCTGTTGACTATGCTCCCTTCGGAATTTACCGGATGCCGATTGCATTTGTTGTATCCGGTACTGGTTCTTACTTAACTTGCTTTTTGCTTATCTTCGATTCTATGTGTCATGTTACCATTCAACTATTTGCTATAAACCAATTTTACCCCATACAAACAGTCCCCTACTTTCCGTTGACATATCTTAGTGTTACCGGGAAGTTGGTGAAGATTCTTTCCTTAGTGGGAAAGTTCCTGAACGGTCTCTGACGCTTGAAAGGATGCACGTCTTCTTGCATTTAATACCCCGAACACGTATTGCCCCACGATTCACCAAATAGTTTTGCCCGTTTTCGAGGTAATCATGACCACGATTTTTGCCGTCTATATCTTCACTTCTACTCTTTATTTTTACTTCCTTACTTCTAAAATTTTCATAAGTCTTTCTTCTTCTTTGCGCTCACTTAGAAATTTTCCCATCTTCTTCAACTTTTTCAGCAAAAGTTTCACTGACCTTTTGTTACCATGTCTTCTTTCACTGCTCTCTTTGGAAACACTGGTCTTCTCTTTAGTGGAGGCTCAAAGAAAAACATGGACAAGGAAGTCGATGTCAATTCTGAACCTCCCACTGTAAGCACCCTCATACCACAATATCTCAACACCGCTAACGACTTTCATGAGAAGGTCACTTCTATATCTTCACGGGCTTGTCCTGTTAGTAGGTATCCCTCCTACATTCTCCCTTCTAGTATCCCAATTGTGAAGGAGGACTGCAACTGCCCAATCTTGGAATCCTCGCCCCGGATATGATAAAGCAGGTTACCTTCACCAAGGAGGGTTTTTCGTATGTCTATACGTATCCCTTTACCTTGGGTCCATTCTCCCTGGGGTCGAATGAAGGGCTCGACCCCATAATTTTGGAGTTTTGCCAATGCTACCAGGTCTGCTTAGCACAAGTAGGCCCGTTTATATGGAAAACGATGGCTTGTCTTCGCCAACTGTTCACCAATACCGGGGAGACCCTAACCCTTGCACAGACGATGACTCTTTACTCTCCCAATGTTTTTAGTGGGGGAGTAATAAACTTCAGCAAACATGGCCACCACACTATTCTCACCAGCATGGATGATGACATCGATCGTGGGTGGATGGAACGATTAGTCATCATTGCTACCCGTGACATAATTGCGTCCACAACTCTGTCTTTTCCTGAGTCGTGGAATAGCTTTTGTAAGTTTTCGATTATCCACTTCCTTCCTTCGTAAAAAAAAATGATTTTTGTTGTTGATGGTCTTCTTGTTCCTTCTATTCCAGATACTCGATAGGAACCACCACAAGCTCAAGCCCTGGACCAGTGGGTTCAAAAAATTCTGGAAATCAAGACACTAGAATAATGAGTCCTTTTTCCTTTTATCTTTGTACCCACTGGTCCAGGGCAAAAGAACCCTAAATATGGGTGAAAGGCCAAAAATCATAGTAAACTAAGTCCTTTTTCCTTTTATCTTTGTACAGACACATGAAATTTAATGAAAAAGTTGCTAACCCCATTATTTGCTTGATACAGGTCTTCCGAAGGGCTCTGTCGTCTACCCCAAGGTCGACGCCTTAGTTGATTCCGAAGAGGCCAGGAGGGTGATGGAAAGTGGCCACGCTCGAAGCAGAGCTTGCGGGTCTGCTTTAGGTAAGGGCGCCCCTTCTCGGAATCCCTATCCCAAGGAACCAAAGAGATAACGCTCCTCCTCGGTTGGGGCTCAAGGGAAGAAAGAAAAGAAAACACCACGCGAGTCGTCCACAATAGTCTTCGTTGATGATAGGGAAGCCAGTGATGAAGAGGCTTCCCTTCAAAGGATAAAAATATCTTCATCAGCTCAACGAAAAGCTCAACCGGGAGAGCTTCAAAATCCGACCGCAGAAGAAACCCAAACACTTTGGGGTTAGATGGACCTGGTAGATAATGCCGATTCTCGCTTTCCAGTCCCCATTGTTGCCTCTGGTCCAAGGAGTTTGGACCCTGGGCCTCTTCTGCCTTTGACCACTGAGCAAATAATAATCAACCCTTCTTCTTCCACCGCTGCTTCACCACCCCCTATCTTTGGGAGCACACTTTTGTTCATAACCTTACTCTAGAAAAAGATAAGTTAGCTCCACGTGCTCTTAAGTGTGTATTTTTGGGTTACTCGAGAACACAAAAGGGATATCGATGTTATTCACCTGACCTCCAGCGGTGCCTTATGTCTGCTGATGTTACCTTCTTTGAAACCCAGCTTTACTTCACTGGTCCAGGTGATGACTTAGATATTTCTGAGGTGCTACCAGTTCCATATTTTGGAGATTCAGCCACTATCTCCCATTCATCTTCCCCCTCCGCAACACTAGCTCTACCACATACAGCTTCAGTTTCATCACTTACGGTTCCAGTTCCAACTCCACCACCTAGTTCAGTTAAACCTTCTACAGCTCCACCACTCCTAACTTATCATCATTGTCCACACCAAGCATCAAGCCTGACTGATTCATGTCCTGCACCTGATCCTACTTTTACTGCGGACATATCTCCTCCTAGCCCACCGATTGCACTTCGAAAAGGTATACGGTCCACACTTAATCCTAATCCCCATTATGTCGGTTTAAGTTATCATCGTTTGTCATCACCCCATTATGCGTTTGTATCATCTTTGTTCTCTCTCCATCCATAAGTCTATAGGTGAAGCACTATCTCATCTAGGAGTTTGGCATGACTCGAAGTGAAGTTGATCACTCTGTATTTTATCTGCATTCTGCTTCGAATATCCATATTTATCTTGTGGTTTATGTTGACGATATTGTTATTACCGGCAATGATCAGGATGATATTACTAAGTTGAAGTAACATCTCTTTCAGCACTTTCAGACTAAGGATCTGAGTAGATTAAAGTACTTTATGGGTATTGAGGTCGCTTAGTCTAGTTCAGGTATTTTGGTCTCACAACGGAAGTATGCCTTAGACATTCTTGAGGAGACAGGAATGACAGGCTATAGACTTGTTGATACTCCTATGGATCTGAATTCTAAACTTCTGCCGAGACAGGGGGAGCCGCTTAGAGATCCTGCAAGACAAGGCAGTTGGTTGGTAAATTAAATTACCTCGAAGTGACTCGACCTGACATTTCCTTTTCTGTGAGTGTTGTGAGTCAGTTTGTGATTCTCTATGTAATAGTCATTGGGATGCAGTAATTCGCATTCTTCGGTATATAAAATCAGCTCCAGACAAAAGATTATTGTTTGAGGATCGAGGCCATGAGCAGATCGTTGGATACTCAGATCCTGATTGGGCAGGATCACCTTCTGATAGACGTTCTACGTCTAGATATTATGTTTTAGTAGGAGGTAATTTGATGTTTTGAAAAAGCAATAAATAGAATGTGGTTGCTCGGTCTAGTGCAGAAGCAGAGTATCGAGAAAATGGCTATGGCAACATGTGAATTGTGTGCTTAAAAACTTTGGGATCCATTATCCATTACCAGATGAAGTTTTCTTGTCCTTCATGGTATTGTTCTACTCTGTTATTCTTAAATTTCTTATTTTTTCTACATTCATGTATTGTCTATGGAAAGGTACTTGGGTGCATCATATGACGTTCCATCATTAGTCGAAAAGCTTCTGCATCAGCTTGCGAGCAAGCAAACCATTGTTGTAAATGTTTATGATACGACTAAGGGATTTGCTCCTATTAAAATGTATGGCCCGGACGAGACTGACACAGGGTTACTGCATATTAGCAATCTTGATTTTGGGGATCCAGCAAGGAAGCATGAGATGCATTGCAGGTCAAATACATGTAAACTGTAATGTTATGATGTGCTGCTTGACTGCTTCCTATCCGAATACTATTCATTTGTTCACAGGTTCAAGCAGAAACCTTCTCCGCCGTGGACAGCAATAGCTGCATCTGCGGGAATCCTTGTTATCACTCTGCTTCTTGGTCATATATTCCACGCTGCCATCAATCGAATAACTGAAGTCGAGGGTCAGTATCAGGAAATGATGGAGCTCAAACATCGCGCTCAGGCTGCGGATATTGCAAAATCTCAGGTACGTTTTACCCCTATCATGCAGGTATCTAAAACTAGTGATGAGCCTCAGTTTTACTTCTATCATTTAATCATAGAATTGTAATTCTGCAATTACAATCAAATCCTCTTAATCAGAAAATTGATTTTTCTTTCTTTCCGTTAATGTTCTCCATGCTTTTTCCAACCATTTCTTTTCTTCTTATGTCCTTTGCAGCTTCTTGATACGGTTTCTCATGAGATCAGGACTCCCATGAATGGTGTTTAAGGTATTTAACAGGCTTTAGATTACCATTGTTAACCATAAGAAGTAGAAGGGGGTAGAGGAGGTGGTAGAGATGAATTTTTTATTATAAATTGTTGGAAAAATATTGGATTATGAAGAATAAAATTTAGCTTGAGGCGTGTCAAGGACACCGTCCTTAAGGATATTTCGCCCACACAATAATGAATAAAATTAGGCGTATCCCCCAGAATTGAACAAGCTCTTCCAGTTATTAAACTGGGAACAGAACTAGCAGATAAACCAAGAAAGAAACCCAGCATATAGGGGTAAAACATGATTCAGAAAGTTGTGCCAGAAAGTGTATCTTTAGCTCTCTAAAAACCATGTTTATATAGGCGTTGCTCCAACGGCTAGATAATATCTAGTTAACGTCTAGATAACGGCTAATAATAACTAGTTTGACTCCATTAAATGTAAAATAATTTACTAACTAATAAGTAGATGTAAATAATATTTCAAAGAGAAAAGATTTTTGGACATTACCTTTTGAGATATCACTAATTTTATAACATTCCCCCACATATCTCAAAAGGGATATAAAAAATAAAGAGTAAATAAAGAAAGAAAAATAGTATAATTTGCTGGATTTCGAGTATAATAAAATTCATCTGGTGGCTTACAAACTATGAACCAGATATAGATAAAATAAGATTTAACTTACAGAATAATTGGTGAAGTTGACAACTTCTATGAACCAAAAATTCTTATTGTAAGTTAGAGATCTTACTCATCATATTTCACCCCCACAATTTCTGTTGTTATCGCGATTTTGCACTAGTAGGCTATGCGTGCGCCTGGTTTTCATGAGTGCTCAAGAAATCTTTTGCCATAAATTTCATAGGAGTGGCCCCACTCCATACTCATATAGGTACATCCATCAAGTGTATTCTGCAGCGTAATACACCATCTATAAAAGGCTATGGATTATTTGATTAAGAGTTTAATAACTCAACCTCACATTCCTTGCAGTCTTGCGCTATATACACACACCATATGAAGAGACATAATTTAACAATGCATATTTTATCAACTAATAACTTGTATTTACCCATATGAACCTATTTCATGGGATCTCCAATCACATAGGTTGGGTTACCATCATTGTTGATAAATCTCGAATTGGCAAAAGTCTCAACCCCTCGATGTTTCACTTATAAGTCAAAGGATCGGCCAAATCCTCTTTTGACTACACATAATATGTATAAAACATTCTCATCTCTAAATGATTGCTTTATGACATTATATCTTAAGAAAATGTATCTACTCTTCCCATTGAAAGATTTATTTTCTTGCAATGGTTATTGCGCCTTGCCAATCACAATTCATCGACATATTTATTGTCGGTTTAACTCATCAAGAGGTTTCTTAATCAACCTCACTTCTACGCAATTTTAATACCACAACACCCACCAAAAGATGATCACACAATCACTATTGAGCTTTCTCAACTGAATCAGAGATTCAATATCATCACTATATCCTTCTAATACAGTGAAATATTCACATACAAAATACTAACTCATAGTATTTCTCAAGTAAGGCATAAAATCATCTCAAATGAAATGGAAGCTAACTTATATTCTCCATTATTAATTGTTCCAACAATCTTAAGGATATTTTCACATTTAGTTTTATTATGGAGAATCCAAGTTATTGTTCTAATTCTGAAAATGGAACTTACACTTTGTCTCGACCCCAATTTTTTCTCTATAGGATGTCGTGATGGCACCTAGTCTCTAAGACTAAGTAAGCCTAACAATTTGCGGAATAACTGAATAATAAACTAAACTCAAATCTTAACACATGATATATAAATAGAAACTGCTATTTAAATAATTACAACTCCCAAAACCCGGTAGAAATAAGTCACAAGCTTCTAAGAGAAACTACTAAGTGTCTCTATACATCAAAGTCTAAAGAGAATAAGGGAAACAATATAATAAGGATAGAGGAGGACTCTGAGGTCTTCGGACGCTGACAGATATACCTTGAAGTCTCCACGTACGGTCCAGCTTACTGGTATCTGGTCTGGTAGGAAAAACCTGAATCAGTACAAAAAGATATGCAGAAGTGTAGTATGAGTGCACCACAATAGTACCCAGTAAGTGCCAAGCCTAACCTCTGTAGAATAGTGACGAGGTCAGGTTAGGGACCTACTGGAATAAAAAGGAAATGAGGCAGAAAATATAATAATACAATGAAATAATAGAGAAATGAACAACAAGAAATTTCAGAAAGGTAACAGCACATCCAATAGAGGTAAACAACAGGGGCGCTCACGAGGTATCGCCTCGTAGCCCCAAATGTAAATACACAACGGGGGGATCTCCCGAGGTACCGCATCGTAGTCCCAAAAGTAAATATGCAATATGGGGATCTCCCGAGGTACCGCCTCGTAGTCCCAAAAGTAAATATGCAAACAGGGGGATCTCCCGAGGTACCGCCTCGTAGTCCCAAAAGTAAATATGCAACCAGGGGGATCTTTCGAGGTACAGCCTCGTAGTCCCAAAAGTAAATATGCAACTCATAAATTATGGAACCACGAATTTATGGCAAGGAATCCTACAGTTAAAGACCGAATATAATAATCAAGAAAACATGTAATTTAACTAACCATGTTACATGAATTTCAAGTAAAGGTTAAGATACGTAGACATGCGATACTAGACTAAACACAACAGCTACACATGGTAAGGCAACTCAGTTAAGGAATTTAAAAGAAATTTACTCAGCAAGAACCGAAATTTTCTACAATTAGCCCGTGTATGCACTCGTCACCTCGCATACACGGCACACACATATCACAAATTGTTACAACAGTACCAAATCCTAAGGGAATTTCTCCCACACAAGGTTAGACAAGTCACTTACCTCAAATCTCACTCAATCAATCGATAAGGATGCCTTTCCCTCTATTTTCCGACTCCAAATGGCCCAAATCTAGACAAAACAATTACATATCATGAATACAACTACAAAAAACTAATTTAAATTATAAATCTACGACTTTAACAAAGAATCAAAAAATCACCCCAAAAAGTCATCACGGGCCCACGTCTCAGAATCGGATAAAAGTCACAAAATACGAACACACATTCGACTACGAGTCCAACCATACCAAATTTTACCAAAATCTGACACCAAATCGCCACTCAAATCCCCAAATTAAACTCTCCAAATCCCTAGATTCAAACTCCCAAATTCCATCTTAAATACACACAAACTAAGTGGAAATATCAATGGAGAAACAAGATTATTGATCAAAAATAAGTACAAGACACTTACCTCAAGAAATCCCTCGAAAATGCTCTCAAACATCGCCAAGAGACGAGCTCAAAATGTTTAAAATGAAGCAAAATCGCGAACCCTTGTATTTAAGTGTTCTGTCCAACACTTCCGCTTCTGCGGAAACTTAGCCGCATATGCGGCATCACAGAAGTGACAACTTATCCGCTTCTGCAGTTTCCCTCGCTTCTGCAGACAAGAGGTCTGCTTCTGCGGCCTTGCTTTTGCGGTCGCTTCTTCGCTTCTGTGACACTGGCTGCCCCTCCTTCACTCTGCATCTGCGGAGCCTCGCTCACACCTGCGGGCTCGCAGATGCTGAAAACTTCATGCACCTGCGACATAGCCCCAGACCAAGCCCCAAATCCACTTCTGCACCTTACTAGCCGCACCTGCGGCAGCGCACCTGCGAGAATAGTTCCGCAGGTGCGATTGCACCAGAAGGCAGAAAAATCCCAGCTTTGCCCTAAGTCTGATTTCGATCCGTTAACCATTCGAAACTCACCCGAGGCCCCGGGGACCTCGACCAAATATACCAACCAGTCCTACAACATCATACGAACTTAGTCGAGCCTATAAATCACATCAAATAATGCTAAAAATACGAATTGTACACCGATTCAAGCCTAATAAATTTTAAAACTTCAAACTTCTACATCTGACGCTGAAACCTATCAAATCAAGTCCGATTGACCTCAAATTTTGCACACAAGTCATAATTAATATTATGGACCTACTCCAACCTCCGAAATTGGAATCCGACCCCGATATCAAAAAGTTCACTCTCGGTCAAACTTCTCAAAAATCATCCAACTTTCCAACTTTCACCAATTGACGCTAAAATGATCTACGGACCTCCAATTCAACATTCGAACACGCTCCTAAGACCAAAATTATCATATGGAGCTATTGCAACAGTCAAAACTCTATTTCGGAGTCATCTTCACACAATCCAAACTACGGTCAAATCCTATGACTTAAACTTCCCTTTTAAGGACTATATGTCCCATTTCACTTCGAAACCAAAGACAAATTCTCCCAGTAAGTCACAAAATCCAAAAATAAAATAGAGAAAGCAATAACTTGGGGTTCGGGGCTAATACTCTCAAAACGACTGGCCGAGTCGTTACACACTTTAAGTTTGCACAATGGTCTTATGGAGAATACCACTCTTTATTGAAATTATTTTTGTGAGCAACAGAATATTAATCAAGTTGTTGTTTCAATTTTGTGCATTATCGCATTATGGATGATAAATTGCACCACAAAATTAAGGTACACTTTTTATAGTATTTAAATGCCCCTAAGCCTACAAAAATGTAGACTTTTATTGTTATCCATTTTTGAAAATATTGAAAGCTCTAACATAGTGGGTTTAAATTTATTCTTCAATTTCAACAAATTTGAGTTTTGAATTTGAAGTGTTACAAATAAAAGCACGATTGATTTCACCCAAGTTATATAAGTTCTTTGCTAATTCTATGAGAATAAAAGAGTGAATAATTTACTATACATGATAATCATTCATGTTAAATAGAATTTGACAGATCTTTTTGATGGAAGGAAAGATGATGATTAATGTGTTGATTTTATAAATCTCCTCCATATTAGTTTGATAGAAATAATAGCTAAGATAAGACCTTCGTGATCTTGTTACTTATTGGGTGAAGCTATGTTATTAGCTTGTTATTTATAAATTGGTGGAACTCTTTATGAGTTGTGAAAAGATTATATCCTTAACCTGAAAAGTTTAAAAATGTGGGGGTTTGTGGTGTCCAGAGTTATATATTATGTTCCTAAGAAGGAAAAACATAGGAAATTGTTTTTGTTAAAATTATAACGAGGCCTCAAAATTGAGATTTTTTGTTGTGAAAATTTATATTGGAAGATAAAATATATATTTTATTTTTGGCTTTGAAAAATTATCCTGCTTTGGGTCTCTTAGTAATTTGGGTGAAGAAATCATTGAATTATGACCCCTTTCCTACTAATTTGAGATATTTTGTAGAAGTTAAGGTTGCTTTTATATTTAAAAATTTTTACCTTGGTATTTGAATATGGAAGATACCAAAAGGAAATAAATTCTTATATGTGTTAAAAAATGTTTCAAAAGGCACTTGTATTGAAGTCAAGTTTCATTTCAATTGAGATGATTTTATGTCTTACTCGAGAAATACTATGAGTTAGTATTTTGTATGTGAATTTTTCATTATATTAGAAGGATACAATGATGATAGTGAATCTCTGATTCAGATGTGAAAAATTCACTAGTGATTGTGTGATCACCTTTTGGTTCCCTGTTATGATATTGGATTTGACTGGCAATAAAGTTGATTAAGCAACCTCTTGGTCAGTTAAACCGACAATAATTATGTCGATAAATTATGATTGCTAAGGTGCAATAGCCATTGTAAGAAAATAAATCTTTCAATTGGAAGAGTAGATACATTCTCTAAATACATAATGTGATATAACAATTGCTTAGAGAGAAATTTTTATACATATTATGTGTAGTCAAAAGAGGATTTGGCCGATCCTTTGACTTATAAGTGAAACATCGAGGGATTGAGACTTTTGCCAATTTGAGATGTATCAACAATGATGGTAACCCAACCTATGTGATTGGAGATCCCATAAAATAGGTTTATATGAGTAATAACAAGTCATTAGTTGGTCAAATGTGCACAATTAAATTTTGTCTCTTCTTATGGTGTGTATATATAGTGCAATACTGCAAGGAATGAGAGGCTGAGTTATTAAACTCTTAATCCAATAATCCATAGCCTTTTATGGGTGGTGTATTGTGCTGCAGAATACACTTGATGGATGGACCTATATGAGTGTGGAGTGGGGCCGCTCTTATGAAATTTGTGGCAAAATTTCTAGAGCACTCATGAATACCAGGCGCGCGCATGGCCTATTATTACAAAACCGCGATAACAACAGAAATTGTGGGGGTGTAATATGATGAATAAGATCCCTAACTTACAACAAGAATTTTTGGTTCATAAAAGTTGTTAACTTCACTAATTATTCTGTAAGTTAAATCTTATTTTATCTATATTTGGTTCATAGTCTATAAGACACTAGATGAATATTATTATACCCGAAACTATCATGACCCAATTCTATTTTAGGCCATGATGGCGCCCAGCACCATTGCTAGGCAAGCCAACAGTGAACAATCTAGTGATTTTCCCATTTTAATAAGTTTTTCCCAAGTAAATAACTTTCCTTAATTTAATAGGTTTAGTAAGAAATATATTTAAATTAATAAAACAAAAGCAGCTGAATATATTTATGGCCATAGGAATAAAATCAAAATCACAAGTCTACTAGTGTGTGCCAAGATCTGGTGTCACAAGTGTGTGGGCTACTAGTAGAATATACAAAATATCGCTACTCTACTGTCTGAAATAGAATAGACAGAAAATAAATCAAAAGAGAGACTCCGGCTACTGCTGAATGGCTCGGAAGGGCAGCTCACCGTGTGGTCTCGTACCAGAAGTCAAGCGTGCGCGCCAGACTGATAACCAGATGTACCTGCCTCAGATCCTGCACATGAAGTGCATAAGTGTAGCGTGAGTACATAAACAATATGTACCCAGTAAGTATCTAGCCTAACCTCGAAGAAGTAGTGACGAGGGGTCGACTTCGACACTTACTATGGGCCAAAAATATAATAGTATGAAGTTCTAATTAAACATAATAAATAAAATAGTAATAGAACTCAAAGCAGGAAAATAAGTAAACAATCATTTCATTTCAAGTAAGAACCAAGTCATTTCTCTCATCTAATCCTTTCACCTTTCAAGTCCATGAAACAATATTAAATATAAAGGGGTTCCAATATCTTTACGCACGAATTATGACGAGGACGTACGACCCGATCCAAATATACATATAAATATATTGTGCATTACCGAGGGTCGAACGGCCCAAACTATAGATACATCAATTAACCTGCCGAGGCAAATGACCCGCTCCCATGAGAGTAGTAAAAATTTACCCCGCTCGGAAATATACTTGCAAAGCGGTTGAATATTGATTTTCTCAAGTTATCATAATATTTCTCAATTCTTTTTTCAAAATAATAAATTCAGCTAGGAACCTTTAAAATATTGAAAGCCTTAACCTCCGCTTTAATCTAAACAATTAGTAAGCATAAACAAGCAACAGTATCAACAAAACATATGGTGTAAGCCTAAATCTATCCGGACATAAGCATGAATAGTAGCTACATACGTACTCTCGTCACTTCGTACGTACGTAGCCCCCTACAAATAGAAGTACATAATGATTAAGTTCACCTATGGGGTTAATTCCCTCTTACAAAGTTAGAAAATAGACTTACCTCATTTCAAGGCCTACTTCCTGGTCCAAGAATGTGCTCACACCCTCAATTTGGTGCCGAATCAACCCAAAACTAATCAAATAGTATATAAACTAATCAATACATGCTCAAAAGTTCGTATTCCAACTATTAAAGAGGTTACCCAACTCTAAATGTAGGATTCTTAAAATTCACCCCTGGCCCACGTGCCCGGATTTCAGAAATTTTCGAAGAAAGTTGTTACCCATAACCTCATGAACTCAAATATATGATTTTTACTAGATTCCATAGCGAATTTCATGATTAAATCTCATTTTTATCAAAAACCTAGGGTTTTCTCCTAAACCCATGATTTCCACTAATTTACATGTTATAATCTACCCATAAGTTATGTATTTGACTCATATTTGGTAGGAATTACTTACCTCAAGGTGTTAGATGAAAATCCCCTCTCTAAGAGCTCCAAGAATCGCCCAACAATGGAATAAATGAGCCAAGATGACTAAGTCCCGCATTAAATGAAGGATTCTGCATTAAGCGGTTTCCGCACCTGCGGAGGGACTTCCACTTCTGCGGGACCGCTTTTGCTGTAAAAAGTCCGCTTCTGCGGAACCAGCCTGGCCACTCGCCCATCGCACCTACGGAGCCAGGGCCGCTCCTGCGCAACTGCTCCTGCGGCCGACTCTTTCGCGCCTGCAGACACAGCCTCTTCTGCGGTCATAGTCATCGCACATGGGGGTTCACAGGTGTGCCAAACTCCTTGCTCCTGCGGATCCTGGGTAGCCTTGGCTTGCTCTCTTCGGCGGCTTCTGGCTCGCACCTGCGGCTGGCCAAGCGCAAGTGCGATTACACCAGCAGCTGGGAACTGCAACTGTTGCTCCCAAGTTTCAACTTGGTCCGAGCCTCGTCCGATCGATACCTGGGGCCCCCAGGCCCTGTCCTAACATACCGACAAGTTTGAAATCATTAAACTGACCCGCTCGAACTCTCGGAATGCCCAAAACGACATTAAAACTAAGAATCACACCCCAACCCAATTGGATAAAAAATGTGAACTTTAAGTTTATCAATTTACTCCCAAAGCGCCGAAATGTACTTACACTACTCGGATTGACACCAAATTTTGCGTGCAAGTCTTAAATGACAATACGGAACTAACCTCAGTCTCGAAATTCCATTCAGACCTCGATATCACTAAAACCTACTCTAAACCAAATTTAAAGAACTTCAAGAACCTTCAAGGAACCAACTTTCAATATAGGCGTCGAAACGCTCCCGGGTCAACCACAACCCGTTCCGAGCATACGCCCAAGTCCGAAATTACCATACAAACCTATTGGAACCGTCAAATCCTGATTCAAAGGTCGTTTACTCTAAATGTTGACCGAAGTCAAACTTAGCCTTTTAAGGCCAACTTAAGGAACCAAGTGTTCCGATTTCAACCCGAGCCCTTTCAAATCTCGAACTAACCATCCTCGCAAATCATAAAATAATAAAAGCATATACAGGGAGTCTTATTTAGGGGAACGGGGCTCTAAAAAGCAAAACGACTGGTCGGGTCATTACAGAAACCCATCAAATTATACTCTCTTTCTTTCTTTGTTTACTATTTATTTTTTATATCCCTTTTGAGATATGTGGGGGATTGTTGGAAAATTAATGATATCTCAAAAGGTAACGTCCATCTTGGTTTGGAAAATCTTTTCTCTTAGAAATATAATTTACATCTACTTATTAGTTAGTAAATTATTTTATATTTAATAGAGTCAAACTAGCCGTTATCTAGATGTTGGAGCAACACCTATATAAACGTGGTCTTTGAAGAGCTAAAGACACTTTCTAATACACTTTCTAACATAACTTTCTAAATCATCTTCTTCCTTCTATATGCTGGATTTTTTTTCTTGAATTTTCTGTTAGTTCTATTCCCAGTTTTATAACTGGAAGAGGTTGTTGAACCCTAGGGGATACGCCTAATTTTATTCATTATAGTTTGGATGAAATATCCTTAAGGACAGTATCTTTGACACGCCTCAAGCTAAACCTTTTATTCTCCGTAATCATCAAATTTTTCAAACAATTTTAATACCACAACACCCACCAAAAGGTGATCACACAATCATTATTGAGCTTTTCTCATCTGAATCAGAGATTCAATATCATTACTGTATCCTTCTAATACAGTGGAAAATTCACATACAAAATACTAACTCATAGTATTTCTCAAGTAAGGCATAAAATCATCTCAAATGAAATGGAACTTGACTTTCATACAAATGCCTTTTGAAACATCTTTCAACACATATAAGAATTTATTTTCTTTTGATATCTTCCATATTCAAATACCAAAATAAAATTTTCTAAATATAGAAGCAACTTTAACTTCTACAGAAATATCTCAAATCAATAGCAAACGGATCATAATTAATTATTTCTTCACCCAAATGACAAAGAGACTCGAAGCAGCATAACTTTTCTAAACTAGAAATACAACATATTTTTTTTATCTTCCAATATAATTTTTTGCCTCAAAAAAATCTCAATTTTGTAAGGCTTTATTATAACATTAATAAATAATTTTTCTCATGTTTTTCCTTCTTAGGATCAGGCTATGTAACTCTGGACACCATGGTCCCCCACATTTTCGAAAATTTCAGGTTAAGGAGATAACATTTTCTCAACTTATAAAGAGTTCTACTTCATAAATAGCAAGCTAATAATATAGCTTCACCCCGAAGATTATCATATGGATCAATAAGCATGCAATTTATTAATTAATTAAAAATAAATATTTAAATCTGGTACATCATCACAAGAAAAATCAAACCATTTAATCTTATGTGATTTTCCAATTCTCCTTCTCCCAAACCTCCAATTACAGGAATATAATTAACACATCCAAGAGATAGAAAATTTATCTAGGAATATGTTTTTTTTTCAAGAACGTATGTCTTGATAAAGGTTTGGATAAATAGTTTTTGTAACGACCCGACCGGTTATTTTAAAAGTTGTAGCCCCATTCCCCCCATTTATTGCTAAAGGTTTCACCCATGAAAGGTGTTATGAGATTCAGAAAGAGGGACAAGTTGAGCCCTCGGTATATTGGGCCATTTGAGGTGTTTCAGAGGATTGGAGATGTGGCTTACAAGCTTGTCTTGCCGCCTAGTTTGTCGAGTGTTCATCCAGTATTTTATGTTTCTATGCTCTGAGAGTATGTCGGCGATCCGTCTCATATTTTAGATTTCAGCACGATTCAGTTGGATGATGATTTTACTTATGATGTGGAGTCGGTGGCCATTTTGTATCGGCAAGTTTAAAAGTTGAGGTCAAAAGACATAACTTCAGTGAAGGTGCAGTGGAGAGGTCAGCCAGTTGAGGAGGCTACTTAGGAGACCGGGCGGGAGATGCGGAGCAGATACCCACGCCTATTTGAGACTCCAGGTACGTTTCTAGACCCGTTCGAGGACGAACGTTTGTTTAAGAGAGGGAGGATGTAACGACCCGGACGATCATTTTGAGAGTTGTAGCCCTGTTCCCCCCATTTATTGCTCATTTTATGCTTAATAGTTGCTATATGACTTGCCGGGATAGTTGGTTCGGTTCCGGAGATGTTTCAGAATGTGATGAGACATGTAGTCTCAAGGGTTGAAAACTTAAGTTGAAAAGGTAGACCGGATGTGAATTTTATGTAAAAGACTCCGGAATGGAGTTTTTATGGTTCCGTTAGATCCATCGGGTGATTTTGGACTTAAGAGCGGGTACAAATAGTGATTTGGAGGTCCGTAGTTGAATTAGGCTTGAAACGGCGAAAGTTAAAAAATTAGAAGCTTTGGAAATTTAGAAGTTTGATCGAGATTTGAGCTTGTGGTTACCGGGCTCGGATTAGAGTTCCGGGAGTTGGAGTAGGTCTGTTGTGTCATTTGTGACTTGTGTGCAAAATTTGAGGTCATCGGACTTGATTTGATAGGTTTCAGCGTCGAATGTAGAAGTTGGAAATTCATTAGGCTTGAATCGATGCGCGATTAATGGTTTTAGCATTGTTTGATGTAATTTGACACTTCGAGCGAGTTCATATGATGATTTAGGACTTATTGGTGGGTTTGGTTGAGGTCCCGGGGGCCTCGGGTGGATTTCGAATGGTTAACAGATCAATTTTGGACTTGGAAATTGGCTGAAGTTTTCTAGTATCTCCGATCTTGTTTTCTTATACGCAATCGCATGGACAGGTCCGCGATCGCGTAGGCTTAATTGGGCAGTGGAGGACTTTGCTATACGCGTTCGCATCAATAGGGCTGCGAACACGAAGCTTTGAGAAGCCTTGCATCGCGAACGAGTGGGCTAGGCCGCGTTCACGAAGAGGAAATGAGGTAGGAGCTGAGTCCACATGTTTGTTCTTCGTGATCGCCTGAAGAGGGACGCGATCGCGTAGGTATGAGGAGGTAGTGGTTCGCGTTAGCAGGTGTAGTGTCGCATTCACGTAAGGTTAAATTTTTTGGGCAGCTGAGTTATGCTTCGCGATCGCGAAGACCTTTCCGCGATCGCGAAGAAGGGCCGTCTGGGCAGGACTTAAATATTTCAAAACGAGGTTTTGAGTTCATATCACAAATTTGGTTTTGGGAGCTCGGTTGGAGGCGATTCTTGGAGAGATTTTCAAGGGAGTGATTGGAGTAAGTGATTCTCACTTAGTTTTGGTTATATTCTATGTTTATGTCTTTGATTTCATCATTTAATTAGTGATTTGGGTTGGAAAATTGGGGGAAAATGGAGGAAAGTTCTTAGACCAAATTTTGAGGATTTGATCATGATTTTTCTATCGGATTTGAGTAATTTTAGTATGGGTGGACTCGTGGTTGAATGGGTATTCGGATTTTGTGACTTTTATCAGATTTCGAGATGTGGGCCCGGGGGTCGACTTTTGAGTTGACTTTTGATTAAGAACTTAGTATTTTCTTATTGAATTGATTCCTTTAGCTCGTGTTGATTGTATCAAACTGTTTGTAGTAAGATTCGAGGCATTTGTAGGCCGTTTCGCGAGGCAAGGTCTTCTCGGAGTAGGGATTGCATAGTTTGAGGTAAGTAACACTTCTAAACTTGGTTATGAGGGTATGAAACCCCGAATGGCGTGTTATGTGATTGTTGTTGAGGTGACGCACATGCTAGGTGATGGGCGTGTGGGCGTGCACCGTAAGAATTATGACTTGGTCGATTCCATGTAACTGTATAGTTAAATAGTCTTGTTATTACCTGTATTTTCACCATGTGTTAGAGCTATTAAGTTTGAGGTAAGTAACACTTCTTGTAACGACCCGGCCGGTCATTTTGAGAATTTGCGTCTCGTTCAGTGGCTTAAAGTCTAAAGCATCTTTGTATTATGTGTTAGACTTGTGTGTGGTCGAGTTCAGTTTTCGGATGATTCGAGGTCAATTTGGAAGAAGGATTCTTGTTATAGAAGTTAAGTGATAAGAGTTGACCGGAGTTTTGACTTTTGGGTAGAGGAATTCAAAATGTCATTTTGATGATTCCAATAGCTTTGTATGGTAATTTTGTAGTTTGGCGTGCGTCCAAATTTGTATTTGGAGGTCCGTAGGGGTAATTTGAAGCATTTCAGAAAAAATTCGAAAGTTGAAGTTTTGAAAGGTTGAGAGGTTTGATCGAGAGTTGACTTTGGTGATATAGGGGTCAGATTGTGATTTCGGGAGTTGGATTATCTCCGTTATGTCATTTGGGACTTGCATGCAAAATTCGACATCATTCCGGGAAGATTTGATATGTTTCGGCACGAGTTTTGGATGTTAGAAGATTTGAAAGTTCATAAGTTCGATTCGAGGCGCGATTCGTAATTTTGACATTTTTGATGTGATTTGAGGCCTAGACTAAGTTCGTATTGTGTTTTAGGATGTGTTGGTATATTTGGTTGAGGTCCCGGGGACCTCGGATGGATTTCGAATGGTTAACAGTTTGGATGTGGGATCATTGCTACACAATATCTCTTCCTTATTGAGCTATTGCCATGCTGTACCATTATCTCCTGTTGTGTCTTTCCTTGTGAGTTTGTTCTTCCGTCTTTTTGTGTTCTGGAGTTCCTGGGTTGAATTACTTGTTGTACTATTGTATTATTATCGTTGTTGCTATGGTATTCAGTGTTGTGTGGCACGAGGTTTCTACCGTGCAGATGTTATTGTGGCATGAGGTTTCTGCCATGCAGATGTTATTGTGGCTCGAGGTTTCTACCGTGCGGATGTTATTGTGGCATGAGGTTTCTTCCGTGCGGATGTTATTATGGAACAAGGTTTCTACCGTGCGGATGTTATTGTGGCACGATATTTCTACCTTGCGGATGTTATTGTGGCATGAGGTTTCTGCCGTGTGGTTGTTATTGTTTGCACGAGGTTTCTGTCGTGCCGCTGTGATTCATTTACGATTTGAGACTACGAGGCGGTACCTCGGGAGGGCTCTGTTGTCATTTCCCCTTTTTTCGGTGCACTTGTCCTTGATTGTTGTTTTCTTAGCATACTATTAATTGTCTTCCTCCGTGTTGCATTATTTGTTAGGTTCTGTGTAGCTAACTTTGACGTGTTAGTCGTTATTTCAACTTCGGTGCTGCTTTTTGTACTCTGTACATTTTGTGGTGATCGTTTCTTATGTGCCATTCATTGTCTCTACTCTTATCGGTTGACTTGAACTGTGGTAGCACACTTGCACAAGCATACACATAGTTAAATCACCCTATCGATTTAAGAAGAGAATCCTGACGTTGTTGACCATTACATGTACTCTCGTCTATTTGCCTTTTGTGTGAGAGTTGTTCTCTTGGCACGCGAGTTGTCCGTATGGTTATGAATTGTAATGTGGGCACAAGATGCCAAGTGTTTTGGGTTCAAGAATTGGGACCCGTGAGCTGTGATTTTGAGGTTCGGTACCTCGTGGAAATGCTCGAACAAATATTGTGTGAAAGCGGTTGTTCTTATTGAGTTGTTGTTGGGTTTACTTTATTTGGTTTCACCAGACTTAGACTGTGTCCAGCTTACTCTACGACATTACTACTTGACTGCTTCCCGTTAAATATTTTTGTTATTAGTGTATCATTGCAAGTATTGTTTTGTGTTTCTTATCCTGCTTAGCTTTATATTAATATTGTTTCTCTTTTAGTTCACCTTCACAAATGTTCAGGATGTTTAGTCTGGTGAGTGTCTTGTCTGTCCCTCGTCACTACTTCACTGAGGTTAGTCTTGATACTTATTGGGTACCGCTGTGGTCTACTCATACTACGCTTTTGCACATTTTTGTGCAGATCCAGGTGCCACGGTAGTTGTTGATTATTAGTTCGCAGGCCTCGGAGCCACCCTTTGATTTTGTATTTGTACTGTTTAACTTCCATTTCAAATAGTTGTATTTAGGGATTTTTCTTGTAAATTCAGTAGAGCTTATGACTTGTACTACCGGTTTTGGGAATTATAAGTCATGTAATAAGGTTCTATTTCATCATTATTAATTATTGGTCAAATTCTTCTATTAATTCAGTGGGTGTTAGGCTTACATAGTCTTATAGACTAGGTGCTGTCACGACATCCTACGGATGGAAATTTGGGTCGTAATAAGTTGGTATTAGAGCTCTAGGTTCATAGGTGCTATGAGTCATAAGCGAGTTTAGTAGAGTCTTCAGATCGGTACGGAGACGTCTGCACTTATCTTCGAGAGGCTACAGAACTATTAGGACAGTTTCACTTCCTTCATTCCTATTGTGCGAGTTTATTGATCTTGGAGTTTGAACCTTTGTCATTCCAGTCTCTCACAAATGGTGAGGACACGAGCTGCAATTACCGATGACACTGCCCGGATGCGTTGTTGCTAGGGGCTGGGGGCAGAGGAAGAGGTAGAGGCCAAAGAGGAGCACGTGCTACAACTAGAGCACCTGTCAGAGCAACTGTTGAGGGGCAGCCAGTAGCTTCTGTTGGGGGATAGGCACTGGTGGCGCCTGTTGTGACCCAAGGATTTCAGGAGACATTAGCACAGTTCTTGAGTATGTTTGGTACATTGGCTCAGGCAAGGTTGGTTCTGGTTGCACCACTTACTTCACAGATCCGAGGAAGAGCTCAGAATCCCGCCGCCCGTACTCCGGGGCAGCGAGTCCACGTTGGTCAGGTTCCAGGTATCATGCCGGCACAACGTGTTATCCTAGTTCAGTCCGTGGTTAGGGCAGTAGAATCTGAGGAAGAATAGCTTAGACTTGCGAGGTTCAAGAAGTATCACCCCCTACTTTTAGTGGTTTGGCTTTAGAAGATGCACATGGGTTCCTAGGGGAGTTCTACCGTATTCTCCATACTATGGGTATTGTGGAGATGAGTGGGGTTGCTTTTACTACGTTCCAGCTTAAGGGAGCGACATATCAGTGGTGGCGAGCGTATGAGTTGGGTAGTCCGGCCGATGGAGCTTCTCTTTCCTGGACTTAGTTTTAAGAGGTGTTCTTGAGAGATTTTGTTCCACAGACCCTTCGGGAAGCGTGGCACGCGGAGTTTGAGCAGTTGCACCAGGGCACTATGCTGGTGTTAAAGTATGTAGTTATATTCAGCGATTTGTCTAGTCATGCACCTACTTTGGTTTCTACAGTTAGAGAGTAAGGCCGCAGGTTCATTTTGGGACTTGGTCATGATATCTGGTTCAGCATGGCTCGGGAGTTGGAGTTGGATGTTCCATTTCAACAGGTGATAGAGATCTCTCGCCGACTAGAGGTCATGCGGGATTAGGATAGAGAGCAGGGAAGCTAAAAGGCCTCGTAGGCCAGAGAGACATTTTAGTTCCTATTTCGGAGGTAGGGTACGACCTGGTAGAGGTTTTTGTGGGTCAGCTACTTCAGTTTGCACTTCAGCTTTTGCACAGTGTTTCAGGTACCCATGGGTCTCAGGGTACCCATATCAGACAACTTCCACAACCATGTCAGCGGAAAGGTTGCTTTGATTGAGGAAATACCAGCCACATGGTAAGAGATTGTTCCAGAATTAGGACAAATGTGTCATAGCAGGGTATTCAGGCTATGAGTTCTGCTCCAGTTGCTAATATCCCTGCACCACCAGCTTGGGGTACTGGTCAGACGAGTAGAGGGCGCCTAAGAGGGGGAGGCCCGGCCCGTTGATGTGTTTTGTACAGTAAGGCTAAGGCCGCTGCACTAGATGATGTCGTACAATTATGGTTTCGATTTGTTATAGAGGAGCACCATTCGTATCTTATTCCGATCCTGTTTATCAGAGTGAGTCCTTCTATTTTACTTCACATATGGGTGAGTTTCGTGATCTTGTACTCTGCTTATGTGTTTATCCTTGTCGGGAGATTTTATAGTGGTAGCCCATGTCTATCATTTTGTTTTATTTAATATTGAGAGTTATGAGACTAGAAGTGACATTCTGTTACTCATTTTGGTAGTTCTGATATGCTTTCTGGGTGAAAGGTTACGATTTGTGATTTAGATGCTCTACCGGTGTGGGAGTTCAGCATGTGGTATGATTTGTTGGCGGAACTGAATTAGTGAAAGGTTTTGGTTGGTATGATGTGTATTCTACTTGCGATTCAGAGTTGAGGGTGAGAACCTCACTGTGTCATGTCTTTCGATGTGTTTGAACCGGGCTGTGTGCCGCGGTAGAGTTATATCAGGATGAGATACCTATTGTTTGTTCATATGTTTTGATTCTCCCATGTAAAATTGGTTCGTGGTATTGTACTGATAGGGTGTCTGTCGAGCTTGTTTGATAGTCCCTTCATGTGTTTCCTTATATGTTCAGTCATATTCGTGTTGTGCTTATTGAGTTTTAGCTTGCGAGGTATGTGCCCAGATGGCGTTAGATGTTATTTGTTGATTCAGGTGAATAATTATGAGGTCTTCATGCTTCTTGCATCATTGTAAGTGTTGTGAAGGGTTAAAACAGGGTTCTAACAGATATGAGGCAAATTGCCAGTACTGGATTTGATTATGGGCAGCTATTGTGGCTAGAGTTATTGTCAAAGGCATGTGTGTAATATGTTACATCGTGTGGTTGTACCTTATGGGTATAGGCATAAGTTCTTATAGGTGGTTGAGGTTAGTACCATGTGTTGATGAGGGAATCAGGCCTTTTGGGAATGATTGGATGGTGAGAAATTTGGTTATATGTTTATCACTGTGGGTGGAAGGAAAAGATTTTCAGTCGGGATGGTGTCGTCGGGCTTATGAGGATTGGGGTGACGTGGGATCACCCGCGGGTGTATGTATGGTAGTTCACTTTGTGATTTGATGACTTCAGAATGGTTCTTGGCACGTTCGAGGACAAACGTTGGTTTAAGATGGGGAGGATGTAACGACCCGACAGATTGTTTTGAGAATTTGCATCTCGTTTGGTAGCTTAAAGTCTCGAGCAGCTTCATATTAAGTGTTATGACTTGCGTGTGTAGTCGAGTTCGGTTTTTGGATGATTCAGTGTCAATTTGGAAGAAGGATTCTTATTTTAGAAGTTAAGCGGTAAGAGTTGACCGAAGTTTTGACTTTTGTGTAGACGACTCCAAAATGGCATTTTGATGATTCCGATAGCTTTGAATGGTATTTTGGACTTAGGAATGCGTCCAGATTTGGATTTCGAGGTCCGTAGGGGTAATTTGAAGCATTTCGGCGAAAATTGGAAAGTTGAAGTTTTGGAAGGTTGAGAGGTTTGACCGAGAGTTGACTTTGGTGATATTGGGGTCGGATTGCGATTCCGAGAATTGGATTAGCTCCGTTATGTCATTTGGGAATTGGAAAATTCAGCGTCATTTCGGGTTGATTTGATATGTTTCGGCACGAGTTTTGGAAGTTGGAAGATTTGAAAAGTTATAAGTTTGAGTCGAGGCGCGATTCATAATTTTGACGTTGTTTGATATGATTTGATGCCTCGACTATGTTCGTATCGTGTTTTAGGATGTGTTGGTATATTAGTTTGAGGTCCCGGGGGCTTCGGATAGATTTCGGATGGTTAACAGTTTGGATTTTGGACTTAGGAATTTCTGGGCTGCTGGTTCTGGTGCGTCGCACTTGCGAGTTTTGGTGCGCAGGTGCGTGACCACTTTTACGAGAGTTTGGTCGCTTCTGCGACATTGGTTCCACCCTGTTGAATCGCTTCTGCAACTGGAGGACCACAGGTGCGAGGACGTATCTGCGGAAGGTGGATCGCAGATGCACGTTACAGGCTCCAGGTTATATCCGCTTCTGCGGAGTTTGAGATGCTGCTACGCAATCGCAGATGCGCAACTATGGTCGCAGGTGATCCCTGTGTGGGCAATTGAAGACCGCATATGCGGAGAATTATCTCACACCAGCGAAAGCGCAAGTGCACGTGTATGTCCGCAAATGCAGATGTTTTGGACAGAATTATATAAGTCGAGGGTTTGGCCATTTTGTTTTTCATATTTTGAGTTGTAGACCTCGGTTTTGGGAGTGTTTTCGTTGTTTTTTCAAGCAAATCATTGGGATAAGTGTTCGTCACCCGAAATTTATTATATTCCATGATTCCATCTTTATTTTTATCTTATAATTAGTGTTTTGAGTTGAGGAAAATGGGATATTTTGAAGAAATCTTTCAAAATGTAAAATGATGATTTGAAGGACGAATTGATGTTGGAAATTGATAGTTTTGGTATGGTTGAACTCGTATCGGAATGGGTGTTCGAGTTTTATAAATTTTATCGGGTTTCGAGGTGCGGGCCCGGGGTTCAACTTTTAGGTTGACTTTTAGTTCTTGTTAAAGATTGAAGGTTTATTATCCATAATTGTTTACTATGAGTTTTATTTATGAATTGAAGTTATTTTGGCTATATCTGAGCCGGCCGGAGGTTATTTCAATTGAGCAGGTCATTTTAGAGTAATGGTCTAGCTTCTTTGAGGCAAGTATCTTGCCTAACTTTGTGTGGGGGAAACTACCCATTAGGATTTGAGTCTTTGGTGCTAATTGTGTCATGTGAAGTCAGCGTATGCGAGGTGACGAGTACGTGCTCGGTCTTATTTGTGGAAAATTGACCGTTTAGGGCTCTTAGGTTCTTATGTTTATTAGGTATGAAGTTATTTTGTTATGTTAAATCCTCCATTTACTAAATTCACCCTTACGTGTCTTGTTGGAATTAATTGCTCTATGTTTTACCCTTATTGCCGATTAAACTCTTATATGCCTTGACTGAAGTTGTTGCCTCTTTTATTGCTATTCCATCCTTCTCGTAACTGTTTATCCTTGATTGAAGTTATTATTATATTTTCCCTAATCTGCTTATCCTTAATTGAATTTGCTGAATTTCTCCCGTAATTGCTCCACCCTAAGTGAAGATTTGTTATCCCTTATCATTGTTGACTTACCCTTAATTGGAGTCATTGATTCATGGTATCCCTCTTATCATTGAATTGTACTTATGTGGGATCATTACTACACCATATATCTTCCTTGTTGAGCTATTGCTACGTTGTACCATTATCTCCTATTGTGTCTTTCCTTGTGATTTTGCTCATCCGTCTTTATGTGTTCTGGAGTTCCTGAGTTGAATTACTTGTTGTACTCTTATGTTATTGTCGTTGTTGTTATGGTATTCAGTGTTGTGTGGCACGAGGTTTCTATTGTGTGGATGTTATTGTGGCACGAGTTTCCTCATGCGGATGTTATTATGGTACGAGGTTTCTACCGTGCAGATGTTATTATGGAACGAGGTTTCTGCCGTGCAGATATTATTGTGGCACGAGGTTTCTGCCATGCAGATGTTATTGTGGCATGAGATTTCTACTGTGCAGATGTTATTGTGTCATGAGGTTTCCGCCATGCGGATGTTATTGTGGTATGAGGTTTCTGCCATGCGGATGTTATTGTGGCACGAGGTTTCTGTCGTGCGGATGTTATTGTGGCACGAGGTTTCTTCCATGCTGATGCTATTGTGGCACGAGGTTTCTGTCGTGTAGATGTTATTGTGGAACGAGGTTTTTGCCATGATGATGTTATTGTGGCACGATATTTCTGCCGTGCGGATGTTATGTTGGCACGAGGTTTCTGCCGTGCGGTTGTTATTATTTGCATGAGGTTTCTACCGTGCCGTTGTGATTTATTTATGATTTGAGACTACAAGGAGGTACCTCGTGAGGGTTTGTTGTCATTTCCCCTTTTTCTGTGCACTTGTCCTTGATGGTTCTTTTCTTAGCATACTATTAATTGCCTTCCTCCGTGTTGCATTATTTGTTTGGTTCTGTGAAGCTAACTTTGTTGTGCTAGTCGTTGTTTCAACTTTAGTGCTGCTTTTAGTACTATGTACATTTTGTGGTGATCGTTTCTTATGTGCCATTCATTGTCTCTACTCTTATCGGTTGACTTGAACTGTGGTAGCACACTTGCACAAGCATACACGTAGTTAAATCACCCTATCGATTTAAGAAGAGGAATCCTGAAGTTGTTGACCATTGTATGTACTCTCGTCTATTTGCCTATTGTATGAGGGTTGTTCTCTTAGCACGTGAGTCGTCTGTGCAGTTATGAATTATAATGTGGGCACAAGATGCCAAGTGATTAGGGTTCAAGAATTGGGACCCGTGAGTTGTGATTTTGAAGTTCGGTACCTCGTGGAAATGCTCGAACAGATATGGTCTGAAAGCGGTTGTTCTTATTGAGTTGTTGCTGGGTTTCCTTTATTTGGTTTCACCAGACTTAGACTGTGTCTAGCTTACTCTACGGCATTACTACTTGACTGCTTCCCGTTAAATATTGTTGTTATTAGTGTATCATTGCAAGTATTGTTTTGTGTTTCTTATCCTTCTTAACTTTATATTAATAATGTTTCTTTGCTAGTTCACCTTCACACATGTTCAGGATGTTTAGTCTGGTAGGTGTCTTGTCTGTCCCTCGTCACTACTTCACCGAAGTTAGTCTTGATACTTATTGGGTATCGTTGTGGTGTACTCATACTACGCTTCTGCATATTTTTGTGCAGATCCAGGTGCCACGGTTGTTGTTAATTATTAGCTGGCCGGTCGAGCTGTGGAGACTCAAGGTAAACGTGTTGTCGCATTCGCAGGCCTCGGAGTCACCCTCTAATTTTGTATTTGTATTGTTTAACTTCCATTTCAAACAGTTGTATTTAGAGATTTTTCTAGTAAACTCAGTAGAGCTTATGACTTGTACTACCATTTTGGGAATTATTAGTTGTGCAATAAGGTTCTATATCATTATTATTAATTGGTTGTCAAATTCTTCTATTAATTCAGTAGGTGTTAGGCTTACCTAGTCTTACATACTAGGTGCCATCACGATATCTTACGGAGGGATATTTTGATCGTGACAAGTTGGTATCAGAGCTCTAGGTTCATAGGTGTTACGAGTCATAAGCAAGTTTAGTAGAGTCTTGAGGATCGGTACGGAGACGTCTATACTTATCTTCGAGAGGCTACAGAACTATTAGGATAGTTTCACTCCCTTCATTCATGTCGTGCGATCTTATTGATCTCAGAGTCATTCCATTCTCTCACAAATGGTGAGGACATGAGCTGTAGTTACCGACGACGCTGCCCAGAGGCGGTGTTGCTAGGGGCCAGGGTAGAGGAAGAGGCAGAGGCCGAAGAGGAGCACGTGCTATAGCTAGAGCACATGTTAGAGTAGCTGTAAAGGGGCCGCCATTAGCTTCTGTTGGGGGACAGGCATTGAAGGCGCTTGATGTGAACCTAGGATTTCAGGAGATTTTAGCATAGTTCCTGAGCATGTTTGGTGCATTGGTTCAAGCGAGGTTGGTTCTGATTGCACCAGCTACTTCACAGATCGGGGGAGGAGATCAGACTCCCGCCGCCCGTATTCCGGGGTAGTGAGTCCAGGTTGGTCAGGTTCCAGGTGTCATGCCGGCACAACTTGTTATCCTAGTTCAGCCCGTGGTTAGGGCAGCAGCATCTAAGGAAGAACATCTTAGACTTGCAAGGTTCAAGAAGTATCACCCCTAATTTCAGTGGTTTGGCTTCAAAGGATGTGCATGGGTTCCTAGGAGAGTGCTACCGTATTCTCCGCACTATGGGTATTGTGGAGACGAGTGGGGTTGTTTTTACTACATTCCAGCTTAAGGGAGTGGCATACCAGTGGTGGCGAGCGTATGAGTTGGGTAGTCTGGCCGATGCAACTTCTCTTTCCTAGACTCAATTTTCAGAGGTATTCTTGAGAGAGTTTGTTCCCCAGACCCTTCGGTAAGCGTGGCGCATAGAGTTTGAGCAGCTGCGCTAAGGCACTATGCCAGTGTCAAAGTATGCAGTTATATTCAGTGATTTGTCCAGGCATGCACCTACTTTGGTTTCTACAGTTAGAGAGTGAGGCCGCAGGTTTATTGGCGGACTTAGTCATGATATCCGGTTCAGCATGTCTCGGGAGTTGGAGTCGGATGTTCCATTTTAGCAGGTGGTAGAGATCGCTCGCTGACTAGAGGCCATGCGGGATCAGGAGAGAGGGTAGGGAGGCTAAGAGGCCTCTAAGCCAGAGAGACCTATTAGTTCCTATTTTGGAGATAGGGTATGGCATGGTAGAGATTTTTGTGGGTCAGCCAGTTCATTTTGCACTTTAGGTTTCGCACGGTGTTTTAGGTACACATGGGTCTCAGGGTACCCGTATCGGATAGCTTTCATAGCCACATCAGCGGAGAGGTTGCTTTGAGTAAGGAAATACCAGCCACACAGTGAGATATTGTTCCAGACTCAGGATAGATGTGTCATAGCGGGGGTATTCAGGATATGAGTTCTGCTCCAGTTGCTAATATCCCTGCACCACCATCTTGGGGTACGAGTCAGGCGAGTAGAGGGCGCCTAAGAGGGGAAAGCCCGACCCATTGATGTGTTCACTATAGTAGGGTTAAGGCCACTGCACTAGATGATGTCGTACAATTATGGTTTCGATTTGTTGTAGAGGAGCATCATTCATATCTTATTCCGGTTCTGTTTATCAAAGTGAGTCCTTCTATTTTACTTCACATATGGGTAAGTTTCGTGATCTTGTACTTTGCTTATGTGTTTACCTTTGTGAGGAGATTTTATAGTGGTAGCCCGTGTCTACCATTTTATTTTATTCATTATTGATAGTTATGAGACTAGAATTGACGTTCTGTTTCTCATTTCGGTAGTTCTGATGTGCTTTCTGGATGATAGGTTATGATTTATGATTTAGATGCTCTACCGATATGGGAGTTCAGGATGTGTTGTGATTTGTTGGCGGAACTGAATTAGTGAAAGGTTTCGATTGGTATGATGTGTATTCTACTTGCGATTCAGAGTTGAGGGTGAGACCCTCGGAGTGTCATGTGTTTCGATGTGTTTGAACTGGGCTGCGTGCCGCGGTGGAGTTATATCACGATGAGATCCCTGCGATTTGTTCATATGTTTTGATTCTCCCTTGTGAAATTGGTTCGTAGTATGGTACTGATAGGGACTTGTGTCTAACGAGCTTGTTTGATAGTCCCTTCATGTGTTTCCTTGTATGTTCAGTCACATTCGTGTTGTGCTTATTGAGTTTTAGCTTACGAGGTATGTGCCCGGGTGGCGTTAGATGTGACTTGTTGATTCAGGTGAATAGTTATGAGGTCTTTATTTTTCTTGCGTCGTTGTCAGTGTTGTGAAGGGTTGAAATAGGGTTCTAATAGATATGAGGCTAATTGCTAGTACTGGATTTGATTATGGGCAACTACTGTGGCTAGAGTTATTGTCAAAGGCACGTGTGTAATGTGTTATATCATGTGGTTGTACCTTTTCGGTGTAGGAATAAGTTGTTACAGCTGGTTGAGGTAGGTACCGTATGTTGATGAGGGAATCAGGTCTTTTAGGAATGATAGGATGGTGAGAAATTTTGTTCTAAGGTTATTAGTGTGGGTGGAAGGAAAACATTTTCAGTCAGGATAGTGTCGGCGGTCCTATGTGGATTGGGGTGACGTAGGATCACCCACAGGTGTATGTATGGTAGTTCACTCAGTGATTTGATGACTTTGGAATGGTTCTTGGCACGTTTGAGGATGAATGTTGGTTTAAGAGGGGGAGGATGTAACGACCTGGCCGGTCGTTTTGAGAATTTGCATCCCATTTGGTGGCTTAAAGTCTCTATCAACTTTATATTGTGTGTTATGATTTGCGTTTGTGGTCGAGTTCAGTTTTCGGATGATTCGGGGTCAATTTGGAAGAAGGATTCTTGTTTTAGAAGTTAAGCGGTAAGAGTTGACCGGAGTTTTGACTTTTGTGAAGACGACTCCGAAATGGAGTTTTGATGATTCCAATACATTTGTATGGTGATTTTGGACTTAGGAGTACATCCGGATTTTGATTTGGAGTTCCGTAGGGGTACTTTGAAGCATTTCGGCGAAAATTGAAAAGTTGAAGTTTTGGAAGGTTGAAAGGTTTGACCGAGAGTTAACTTTGGTGATATCGGGGTCGGATTGCGATTCCAAGAGCTATATTAGCTCCATTATGTCATTTGGGACTTGCATGCAAAATTTGACGTCATTCCGGGTTGATTTGATATGTTTCGGCACGAGTTTTGGAAGTTGGAAGATTTGAAAGTTCATAAGTTTGATTTCAGGCGCGATTCGTAATTTTGACATTGTTTGATGTGATTTTAGGACTCGACTAAGTTCGTATTGTGTTTTATGATGTGTTGGTATATTTGGTTGAGGTTTCGGGGGCCTCGGGTGGATTTCGGATGGTTAACGGTTTGGATATAGGACTTAGGAATTTTTGGGCTGCTGGTTCTGGTGCGTCGCACTTGCGAGTTTTGGTGCACAGGTGCATGACCGCTTTTGCGAGAGTTTGGTTGCTTCTACGACATTGGTGCCACCCTGTTGAATTGCTTCTGCGATTAGAGGACTGCATGTGCGAGGATGCATCTGCGGAAGGTGGACCGCAGATGCACGTTGGAGGCTCCAGGTGATATCCGCTTCTGTGGAGTTTGAGATGCTGCTGCGCAATCGTAGATGCACAACTATGGTCGCAGGTGCGATCCCTATGTGGGCAAGTGAAGACCACAGATGCGGAGAATTGTCTCGCACCACTGAAAGCGTAGGTGCGCGTGTATGTCCGCAAATGCGGATGTTCTGGACAGAATCATATAAGTCGAGGGTTTGGCCATTCTTTTCATATTTTGAGTTGTAGACCTCAGTTTTGGGAGATGTTTCGTGGGTTTTCAAGCAAATCATTAGGGTAAGTGTTCTTCACCCGAAATTTATTATATTCCATGATTTCATCTTTATTTTTATCCTATAATTAGTGTTTTGAGTTGAGGAAAATGAGAATTTTTGAAGAAATCTTTCAAAATATAAAATGATGATTTGAAGGACGAATTGATGTCAGAAATTGATAATTGTGGTATGGTTGAACTCGTATCGGAATGAGTGTTCGGGTTTTATAAATTTTATCGGGTTTCGAGGTGCGGGCCCGGGGTTTCGACTTTTAATTCTTGTTAAAGATTGAAGCTTTATTATCCGAAATTATTTTCTATGAGTTTTATTTATGAATTGAAGTTATTTTGGCTAGATTTGAGCCGTCCGGAGGTTGTTTCACTCGAGCAGGTCATTTTAGAGTAACGATCTGGCTTCTTTGAGGTAAGTATCTTGCCTAACTTTGTGTGGGGGAAACTACCCCTTAGGATTTGAGTCTTTGGTGCTAACTATGTCATGTGAAGTCCGTGTACGCGAGGTGACGAGTACGTTCTTTGGATTATTTGTGGAAAATTGATCGTTTAGGACTCTTAGGTTCTTATGTTCATTAGATATGAAGTTGTTTTATTATGTTAAATTCCCCATTTATAAAATTCACCCTTACGTGTCTTAGTTGGAATTAATTGCTCCATGTTTTACCCATATTGCTGATTAAACTCTTATATGCCTTGACTGAACTTGTTGCCTCTTTTATTGATGTGCCATCCGTCTCGTAATTATTTATCTTTGATTGAAGTTATTATTATCTTTTCCATTATCTATTTATCCTTAATTGAATTTGCTGAATTTCTCCCGTAATTGCTCCACCCTAAGTGAAGATTTGTTATCCCTTATCATTGTTGACTTACCCTTAATTGGAGTCATTGATTCATGTTATCGCTCTTATCATTGAATTGTACTTATGTGGGATCATTGCTACACCATATATCTTCCTTGTTGAGCTATTGCTATGTGTGGCACGAGGTTTCTGCCGTGCAGATGTTATTGTGGCATGAGGTTTCTGTCGTGCGGATGTTATTATGGCACAAGATTTCTGTCGTGCGGAAGTTATTGTGGCACGAGGTTTCTGCCGTGCAGATGTTATTATGGCACGAGGTTTCTGCCGTACGGATGTTATTATGCCATGAGGTTTCTGCCTTGCGGATGTTATTGTGGCAGGAAGTTTATGCTGTGCGAATGTTATTGTGGCACGAGGTTTCTGCCGTGCAGATGTTATTGTGGTACGAGGTTTCTATCGTGCGGTTGTTATTGTTTGCACGAGGTTTCTGCCGTGCCATTGGGATTCATTTACAATTTAAGACTACGAGGCAGTACCTCAAGAGGGCTCTGTTGTCATTTCCACTTTTTTCTGTGCACTTGTCCTTGATTGTTGTTTTCTTAGCATACTATTAATTATCTTCCTCCGTGTTGCATTATTTGTTTGGTTCTGTGTAGCTAACTTTGTTGTGCTAGTCATTGTTTTAACTTCAGTGCTGCTTTTAGTACGCTGTACATTTTGTTATGATCATTTCTTATGTTCCATTCATTGTCTCTACTCTTATCTGTTGACTTGAAATGTGGTAGCACACTTGCACAAGCATACACGTAGTTAAATCACCATATTGTTTTAAGAAGAGGAATCCTGACGTTGTTAACCATTGCATGTACTATCGTCTATTTGCCTTCTGTGTGAGAGTTGTTCTTTTGGCACGTGAGTCGTCCATGCAGTTATGAATTGTAATGTGGGCACAAGATGCCAAGTGATTAGGGTTCAAGAATTGGGACCTGTGAGCTGTGATTTTGAGGTTCGGTACCTCGTGGAAGTGCTCGAACAGATATGGTGTGAAGGTGGTTATTCTTATTGAGTTGTTGTTGGGTTTCCTTTATTTGGTTTCACCAGACTTAGACTGTGTCCATCTTACTCTACGACATTACTACTTGACTGCTTCCTGTTAAATATTGTTGTTATTAGTGTATCATTGCAAGTATTGTTTTGTGTTTCTTATCCTGCTTAGCTTTAAATTAATATTGTTTCTCTGCTAGTTCACCTTCACACATGTTCTAGATGTTTAGTCTGGTAGGTGTCTTAACTGTCCCTCATCACTACTTCACCAAGGTTAGTCTTGACACTTACTGGGTACCCCTGTGGTGTACTCATACTACGCTTCTGCATATTTTTGTGCGGATCCAAGTTCCACGGTTGTTGTTGATTATTAGCTTGCTGGTCGAGCTGTGGAGACTCAAGGTAAACCTGTTGTAGTATTCGCAGGCCTCGGAGTCACCCTCTGATTTTGTATTTGTACTGTTTAACTTCCATTTCAAACAGTTGTATTTAGGGATTTTCCTAGTAAACTCAGTAGAGCTTATGACTTGTACTACCGGTTTTGGGAATTGTAAGTTGTGTAATAGGGTTCTATTTCATCATTATTAATTGTCGGTCAAATTCTTCTCTTAATTCAGTAGGTGTTAGGCTTACCTAGTCTTAGAGACTAGGTGCTGTCACGACATCCTACGAAGGGAAATTTGGGTCGTGACACTTCTAAACTTGGTTCTGAGGGTATGAAACCCCAAATTACGTATTATGTGGTTGTTGTTGAGGTAACGCACATGCTAGGTGATGGGCGTGTGGGCGTGCATCGTAAGAATTGTGACTTGGTCTATTTCGTGGAACTGTATAGTTAAATAATCTTACAGTTACCCGTATTTTCACTATGTGTTAGAGCTCTTGAGCTACCAGTCATGTTAGAAATCCTGCATAGGCTCCGTGTTGGTACTGTTGGGACCCACAGACGTCATGTTACATGTTGAATTATTTGCCTAATTTTTCCTTTGTACTCAGTCATAGCTATTATTTGCATAATATGTCTCAGACTCTGCTGTCCTTTATTGATATCATTTCATCATTGTTTGGGCTGATTATCATGATTTTTGTGAGCCCGACAGACTAGAGAGATTAATGACTGAGTGAGACTGAGAATCCATTGTAAGTGATATTCATGGGATCAGGCTGCACGTCGCAACAGAGTTTATTGATTCATGCCAGGATTTGGTTTATTATAGCTCTTGGGCTGGATCAGCCCCTCCGGAGTCCACAGTGGGCGCAATGCAAGCAGTTATTTACATTTAGGCCGGATCTGCCCTGGTTTATTTGCATTTGGGCTGGATCTGCCTTGTTTTGTGTAAAGTTTTATTGCAAAACCTGAAAGCATGTCTAAATTCTTGTACCTTTACTTGTAGATTATGAATTACTGAGATATCATTGTCAAATCATTTGTAATTTCTGTACTGTTAAAACTGTATGTGGACTGTAATACTGTAATGCGTCACTGCTTTCAGTCCAAAGGTTAGATTTGTTACTTATTGAGTAGGTTGTACTCACGCTATACCCTGCACCTTGTGTGCAGATCCACGTATTTTCGGTGATGACGGGTGCTGATTCACAGAGTTCAGACATTCGGAGATCATCGAGGTAGTTGTTTCGCACCCACAGACCTTGACTCTCCTCCGTTATCTTTCAGTTATTCATTCAGTTCTACTTTCTAGACAGTGTACCAGACTATGTCATTATTTGGATGCTCATGTACTCAGTGACACCCCGGGTTTGGGAAAATTTATGTATTGAGTTATGATATTCTATCATGTTTTATGAGATTTTTATTTATTTAAGTTGTTTTAGTATATTTCAGAGATTAACAATGTTTGAAATGTCTGTGTAATCATCTTGCCTAGTACCATGATAGGCGCCATCATGACATGCTGGATTTTGGGTCGTGACAGTTTTCATGTAATTTCAAAGAGTATGAAGACACTTCAACTGAAAATATGTCAAACATGACAGTCACATTGTTTTTTTAAATTTAAATTATCTTTTTGTCATTTAGTCCAAATAAATTTAAACACATTATCTCAAGGTTCTCAAGATTTTCAAAATGCATAACCGAGGATCGTACCTTTACTTCTCTGGAAAAAATAGATGGATGAGGAATCTTTATACCGTCAGGTGAAAATTGAAAAAATGATCTTGACAATTCATTAGTGGTGTACAATTGTGGACTCCTCATCCACAAAGAATACCAGTCATCTTCTCGCAACAATGGAACAACAACTGAAACAATTGATATAGCAGGTGTAGTAGCATCAATAATAATAATAGCAATGTTGTTCTCCATAACATCGTGGAAATATCCTTAAGATTGTTTGAAAAATATTGGATTATAGAGAATAAGATTTATCTTGAGGTGTGCCAAGGATACTATCCCTAAGGATATTTTGCCCACACAATAATGAATAAAATTAGGCGTTTCCCCCAGGATTCAACAAACTCTTCCAGTTGTTAAATTCGGAACAAAACTAGCAGAAAAAACAAGAAAGAAACCCAGCATATAGGAGGAAAACATGATTCAGAAAGTTGTGCCAGAAAGTGTATCTTTCCTGCATATTGTCATATTAGACGGTAATGTTAAAGAAAATTACAAGAATGAATCAAGGTTTGATCATTACCTCTCAAATGGATACATCCCCTGCATTGAACCGGCCCTCCAAGTCGCGCCTCGTGTACAAGATAAATTGGAAGGTATTCCAGCCCATCAAAGAAAGCACATGGAAAAATCCTTTCCATCTTAATACTCATTACAGGAATGTTCCGATTAATTTGAAATAGGTTTTCTTCCCTTAATGTGGTAGAATATAAGTCTTTAAAGAACAAACTTATCTCTATGATGGGTTTCCAGATATTTTCAGGTAAACCACAAAATGCAATAAAGATTAAGGTTTCCATGAAGATATGACAATCATGACTTTTCATGTGAGTCAACTTTTCTTAAACCATATTGGCACGTTTTCCCAGGTTTGAAGAATAGCCCTCGGGCATCTTTAGGTTTGTAACCCACTCACAAAGTCTTTGTTCCAAAGTAAATATGTAGCTGGCCTTTGCTTGAACACCTTACCATTGTTCGCAGACTGCAAATGTAATTCAGGTCGCCTGCAATATTCTTATAAGTCCAGTCTAGCCTTCGGGTTATCTTTTGTTTCATTCTTATCATCCATCATTGTGTTGAACAAATTGTCAGAATAGTTCTTCTCAATATGCATGACATCAAAATTGTGTCGGAGAAGATAATCCTTCCAATATGGCAACTCCCAAAATATGCTATGTTTTCTAGTTATGAGTAACACCACATCCATGAAATTTAGAAGGTGGGGCCTTGGTAACTTTAGTGATGTTATGAACCCTCTCCCAAATTTCCTCATCGGACAAAATTGAAGGTGGAAAATCGTGTTCAACTGTATTCTTTTTGAATGCATTCTTCATCCTTCTGAACTCATGAACAACTGGCAAGAACTGACGATGATAATCAAACCATGACTGCTTTCGGCCATGTCTTAAAGTAAATGCTTTACCATTTTCCATGCAGTAAGGACATGTTAACTTTCCAGCAGTCATCCACCTAGACAACATTTCATACGCAAGAAAATCATTAATGGTCAATATTAAATTAGCACGCAAGTTGAAATTTTGCTTAATTGATATGTCATATGTCACAACTCCATCATACCACAACTGTTTTAGCTCATCAATCATAGGTTGCAAATATACATCAATCAAACTCTCTGGATTTGCGGGGACCGGGAATAACACAATTTAAGAAAATATATGGATTAGTCATACACATAGTGGTAGATTATGCGGCGTAATAAAGACAGGCTAGCATGAATATGGTGTTGCAGTAACACAAAATGGCGTGAAACCATCAGTACGTAAACCCAATCGAACCTTCCTCGGTTCACTAGCATAATCTGGATACGTCCTATCAAAATGCTTCCAAGCTTCCCCATCTGTAGGATGACACATAACACCAGACGACCTTCTATTTTTATAGTGCCATCTCATAAGAGGAGCGAAACTCATCGATGTGTACAACCTCTTTAATCTAGGAATAAGATGTAAATAATGCATCGACTTCACAACAAACTTTTTCTCGCTAGAAACCCCCTTAAAACGAGTTTTTTTTACCAAATTTACAACTTTTTAAATCTGCATCACCCTTATAATACAATATACAACAATCTTCACAACAATCAATTCTCATAGACGAGAGTCCTAACTTAGAAACCAATCTTTTAGCCTTATAGAAAACTACAGGTATGTTGAAAGTTAGTCAACTAGTTATCTTATAAGGCCAATGGAAGAATCCATTCCCGATTGAGAAATATTGGAATCTGATTTGATACTTAATAATATAACCGCAAAAGACAACTGATAGTGCATACTCCCTTCATTTAGTGGACGACTAGCGGCCTCTAATTGTTCATAAAAATATTTTGCCTCTTCGTTAGGAGCTTGTTCAACACTTTCATGGGGTTCAAACTCGAAGTGCATCCCAAAAGCATCCGCAACTATTTCATGGTATCTAGGATGTTGAAAGTTATTCCCCATCGACCTTCTACTTTTACCAACAATTATGTTATGAAACACACCATCACTACCATCAACCTCTCCATGACTAGTCCACACAAGTTGACCAAGTTTGATTTTTATGTATTTGACCCCGGAACGGAGTTTTGATGGTTCCCTTAGTTTCAAAGGGTGGTTTTGGACTTGGGCGTATGCCCGGGTTTGCATTTGGATATTTCTAGAAGGTTTCGATGCGAATTGGCGAAAGTTAGAAATTTGAAGGTTTGGAAAGTTTATAAGTTTGACCGGGAGTTGACTTTAATGATATCGAGTTTGGGTTGTGGTTTCGTGAATTTTAATAGCTTCTTTATATTATTTGGGGTGTGTGTACAAAATTTGAGCTCATTCCGGGTTGATTTGATATGTTTCGGCGCGAGTTTTGGAAGTTGAAAGTTCAAAAGTTCATTAAGTTCGATTTGAGGCACAATTCATCGTTTCGATGTTGTTATGCATGATTTGAGGCCTCGAGTAGGTCCGTGTTATGTTGGGACTTGTGGGAATGTTCGGGAGTGGTCCCAAGGGGCTCGGGCATGTTTTGGATCTAATTCGGATCAATTTCCTTCATTTTGGCATTGCTGGTTATGCTGAACATCTGGTTTCCTTATTTGCGAACGTGTAGAGTTAATTGTGATCGCGTAGAGTTGTTTGATGGCTGGGGAAAAGTTATTCATCGCATTCGCGAGTCCTCAGACGTGTTCGCGTTGGTTGCTGCAATTTGAGCAACGCGTTCGCACAAGTATGCACGCGTTCGCATAGTGATTTGGACTGAGCTGGGCAGAGGTTGTTTCTCTTTGCGTTTGCGGTCTTGTTTCAGCGATCGCGTAGTTTGTGAGATTTATGTACCGCATTCGCGTGGTTTTATACGTGATCGCATAGGGTATTTTTTGGGGCAGTGCTTTTCCTTCTTCACGATCGCGAGGGTATTTCCGCGATCGCGATTCATTGATTTGCCCAGTGATTATAAAGTACTCTATTTCGAAAATTTCGGCCATTTTTATATATTTTGAGCTATGGAGCTCGGATTGAAGTGATTTTTGAGGCAATTTTCACTATATGGATTGGGGTAAGTGTTCTCTACTCATTTTTTTTTTATGAATCTATCTTCGTTTTTGGTATTTGATTGAGGATTTCAAGAGAGAAATTGGGGGTTTTTGTCTAAAGTTTCATATAGTGAATAATTGAGTTTTGAACATCGATTTTGAGCCGGATTTGAGTAAAACTAGTATGGTTAGGCTCATAATTGAATGGGTTGTCGGATTTTATAAGTTTTGTCGGGTTCCGAGGCGCAGGCCTGGGTTTGACTTTTTGGTTGACTTTGGGCTTTGATTAAAGATTCAACCTTTATCAATTGGAATTATTTCCTTAGTCATTATTTGATGTATTTGAGTTGCTTTTGGCTAGTTGCGAGCTGTTCGGAGGTCGGTACACGCGGGATGGCATCTTTGGAGTATTGTTTGGTTTGTTCGAGGTAAGTAACACTTCTAAACTTGATGCTGAGGGTATGAACCCCTGAATATGTGTGTTATGTGTTTAGTGTTGAGGTGACGCACATGCTAGGTGATGGGCGTGTGGGTGTACACCGTGTGAATTGTGACTCATTAATTCTGTGGTACTGTGTAGTTACCTAATCTATTCTGTAACCGTGAAATCTCTACATGCTAGAATAATTGAGCTGTGATCCATGTTAGAAATCATGCTTAGGCCACATGCTGGTATTGTTGGGACCCACAGAGGTCGTGTTACATGTTGAATTAATTGCTTAATTTGACATTTATACTCGGTCACAACTATTATTTGCAAATCATATCTCAGTCTCTATTGTCCTATATTCATACATCATATCATCACTGTTTGTGCTGATTATCATGATTCTTGTAAGCCCGATAGATTGGAGAGATTGATGACTGAGTGAGATCGAGGGCCTATTGTGAGTGATATTTATGGGATCATGCTGCACACCGCAGCAGGCTTTATTGATTGATGCCAGGATTTGGCTTATTATAGCACTTGGGCTAGATCAGCCCCTCCGGAGTCTGCACATCCACAGTGGGCACAGTTGCTATGGATTTTTAGGCTGGATCTGTCCTGGATTTATTTGCATTAGGTTGGATCTGCCCTGGATTTTTTATGTTTGGGCTAGATCTGCCCTGGGCTGGATCTGCCATGTACAGTACTGAGTGACTGAGTGTGCTGAGTATTGAGCATGGTGAGTGAGTATACGAGGTAGTGAGATTGAGTACTCTGAGAGTGTGAGTACATGAGTTCATAACTGAGGTATGTAACATGCGTACTTGAGATACATGCATAGAGATGCATTTCCTCATGCTACCCAGTTTTGGTGGCATTCATGATTTCACTTGCATATTGATGTGTAGGTATAGAGATGCACTTTCCTCATTGTTGGCCCAAGTGAAGTTTGTTTTGATGATTGACAAAGGAACTCAAGTATGAACCAGGTCCATACACAATGTACACAGACACGGGCAGATTCGAGCATAAGGGATGCACGGGAAGGAGATAAGCTCAAGTTGTTATATCTGATATCTCCTGATTGAAAATGTTGTATAAATGATAAGGAGAAGGACTCCTTACTTGAAGAGAACTTTATCCAAGATAAGGAGGAGTTAGAAGTTGAAGATAACTAGAACTCTTCCACCAAGGAAGAGTAACATTAGAACTCTAGTTATTTCTTGTTCTCCTAACTCTATAAATTACAGGATGTTCTCATTCTACAGGTATGCCCAAACGCTGAAGTTAAACGTGAGTTGAGAGCAAAATAGCAAGGTATTTTGCAAACAATTCTTGTGTGAGTCAAGTGTTCGAACATGAAGCTATATAAACCAGATAGAAGAACCAGTTCCAAGTGTCCGTCTTTTATTCTAATTCAATTATAGTAGGGCTTTTCAAATTGTACCTTTTAGCTTTATCTAGAGGCAATTGTATTAGGTACTCTAAGTATTCAAGTTAGAGTTAACTTGAAGTTGTCGCAACAGTTAGAGACTGGTTTCCACAACGGCTTTAGAGGTAATCCTTAGGTTTACAAAGAATTTTGTAAATGTTGTTTGGGTCAGTGATTTAGTGAAGCGTTGGAAAAAATCCTACTGAGTAGTAGGTCATGGTTTTTTAACCTTTTGAGCCGGGTATTTTTCATGTAAAAATACTTGTGTTCTTTACTTTCTGCATTTACTATTTCCGCAACAGTAGTATAAGGAACACATAGAAGAACCATGTCCTTCCATAATCAGTGCACGCGAAAATTAGACACCACACAACACCCCCCCCCCCTTCTTGTGTGGCATTGAATCATAAAACATCAATTGGTATCAGAGCAGGTTCTCCTTGAAGAAGGCATACACCTTAGGAGAAGATCAACATGAGTGCACCACCTAGAAACTAGGAAGGGCAATCCACTGCTAGGCTACCACTCTTTAACGACTACTACTACTCTTGGTGGAAAAACAGGATGAGAGATCACTTTAGGAGAGGACTATGAGCTATGGAACTTTGTCACCGATGGTCCACTGGCTACCTTGAGGATAAATGCTGAAGGAGTAGAGGTGCCAAAGACAAGAGCGGATTGCACTGCTGAGTACTTGATGAAATGGGAGAAGAATGTTGAAGCCAATAAATGGCTTGTTTGTGGACTAGGTCCAGATGAGTATAGCAAAATCCAAAGTTGTACTACTGCTAAACAAATTTAGGACACATTGCAAGTGGCTCATGAAGGAACATCTCAGGTGAAGAGATCCAGAGGAACTCTACTGTATTCTAATATGAGAACTTTGCTATGAAGGAAGCAGAAACCATTCAAGAGATGTACACAAGGTTCACTACACTGACAAACGAACTAAAGTCTCTTGGAAGGATTATTCCTGAAGAAGATAGAGTCGAGAAGATACTAACTAAGGTTTTGCCTATCCCTTGGGAGAGCAAAATCACTGCCATTCAGGAATCAAAGAATATTTCCACTCTCCCACTAGATGAATTAATTGGAAATTTCATTGCCTATAAACTTAGGAGACAAACTATGAAAATGGATGTATCTAAAAAGGAAAGGAGCATGGCACTCAGAATCACTGAAGGTTCCGATCTAGAAGATGATGAAATGGCTATGATCACCAAGGACTTCAAGAAGTACCTGAGGAGAGGAAAAGGTCCTTCAAGAAGTGGAAGCTATAGCAAGTCAAAAGCTCCTGAGAAGCAAACAAATGATGGCTGCTACAAGTGTGGAAAGACTGATCACCACATCAAGAACTGTCCTTTATGGGAAACTGAACGGAAGAAGGAAAGAGCTGAATGAAGGAACATGAAGAAGGAACAGGTTCAATCCAAGAAAAGCAACAACAAAGGATCAACCAAGTCTATGGCCGCTACTTGGGGAGAAAGCTCAGATGAAAGCTCAGATGATGATGATGAGGATGAAAAACACTTATGGCCATTGGAGATTCTGATGAAGAAACTGTGGTCCAAGTGAAGGGGAGCAGCCAAATATGGTACATGGATATGCTCAAAGCATATGACAGGAAGCAAGAACCAGTTTCTTTCATTGGGGTTGGATAGGTAGGTAAGACTGATTCTCACTCTATTGAGAATGTCTACTTGATAGATGGACTGAAGTACAGTCTAATAAGTGTATCACAATTGTGTCATAGAGGTAACATGGTTGCATTCACCTCTACAAAATGCTTTGTGATTAATCTTACCACTCACAAGATAGTTTTGCATGCAAAAAGAGTGAACAACATATATGTTGTAGATATGTCCACACTTTCAGAAAATGAACTCACTTGCTTAAGTGTGTTGGATAATGATCCCCTCCTTTGGCACAAGAAACTTGGACATGCCAGTCTAAGTCAACTCAACAAGCTAGTCTCCAGGGACTTGGTGATAGGGCTGCCTAATATTAAGTTCAAGGAAGATAAAGTTTGTGAGGCTTGTGCAAGGGGGAAGTGGTCTCGTCCAAGTTCACACCTCAATTCAAGGTTATGAAACGGTCGATTGCAATAGTAATACCCAACAAGGAGTCGGATCGAATTCCACAGGGAGCTATACGTGGGATTTAGGAGTATAAATTGCAGTGTATGAGTATGAACTATCTCAAATTACACTTCCACAAATTGATGCTTGTTCTATGTCTATTCCAATTTAAGATTGCAAGATTAAGTAATGAAACTAAGAAATTGTTTTTGTTGTTTTTCAAATGATATAAAAGGCCTAGGGCTATGACCTTCACCTAGGTGTTCGCTTAATGGGTTGTGAGCCTTAAATCTTGTTTTATTGGTCGGGGTGTATTATAGCTATCAACACTCAAGTACTCACTCGATACCTCTCGGTCAAAGAGTGATTTTGTCCAATTTGGCTTTCTCAAGTCCAAATGGGTGTAGAACGAAGCGGTTGATAACAAGCTCAAGTCGTATGTTACTATCTCTAGATTCAACCCTTTAATTGGGACTATCAATGTCTTGATTCACCCCAATTCCTTGTTAGCCAAATTTTCCTAGACTAAGTGTCTCTTTCTCAAGTAGAGACCAAGTTAAATAGGCATGAACTAATATTTACAGCCATTAATTCTACAATTAAAAGCAAGAACAAGGCTAAATAATAAACACCCAACCATAAACAAGCCATAATTCAAACACCCATTAAGTTTACACTCTAGTGTTGGGTCACAACCCTAGTAAAAATCTAGCTACTCATGAGTAAGATAGAAGAAATAGAAGAAGAAATGATAATTAAACCAATATTGATAATTAGAATAAAGAAATCTATGTTCAAAAAGCTCAAAATGGCAAAAACTACTAAAGAGAGTAAAGAAAAATGGCTAATGTATCTGCTGATGTCAAATCTTGACCTAAAGACCGTAGAAAGAGAGAGATGCGGCCGCGGTTCAGAATTGTGTGGCTGCAAGATTTCAATACTGCCAGGTTAAAGCAAAAGTGCAGACCACATGGCTCTTTTGCGGACCGCACAAATGCAACTACGACCGCGTAGCTGATCTTCTGCGACCGCATAATAATTGTGCGGTTCGCACTTCCGTTTACAGGTTCTCTGAACTTTTTCTCTTGCCTAGCTTCTGCGGCCGAACATTTCATGTGTGGATCGCACTTCTCACAGATCTCTGATAAGTTCTTCTGCACAATCTGCGGCCGCAGATGATATTCTGTGGTCTGCACTTTAAGCTTCTGTGTCTGTTTTTATCCTTGAATTCAGATCACTCCTTCTTGAGTAGGATTTCATCTTGGATGCTCATTCTTCAATATTCCTGTAATTAAGCATATTTTATCACTTTTTGGGAACACAATTAAATACTTTTGGACTAAAACGAAAGCTAAAAGGCGCTAATAAGTAGTCAAAATCCCCACTTATCAACTCCATCAAACTTAAGATTTTGCTTGTCCTCAAGAAAACAAAGTAATCCTCACCTCCACAAGTTAAGAGTTATTCCAGCTAATCAAAGATGCATCAATCACATATCAATTGGGACCAATAATTACCCACAATACTTATGAATTATCAATAAGGCGATGAGTTGAGCTTTTAAGAGCAAATAGTTCGAATGTGACACTTGAGCATTAAGAGTTGACTTTATTCATATAGGAAGCTCGCTTTTTCATGTAGGTGATTATGGATCCCAAACTCCTCCTTTTCTACTCTCCGTTTGCTTATCTCACTTAAGAATGTAGTACTCAATTCAAAGATTTGTGAAAGGTTCGCTCATCTCTCTCAAAAGAATGTCATAGGTACGGTTTTAAGTACCATAGGCTTGCCCCTCATGTAAATCACCACTAATGTAAGCTCGCACGGCTTGAAATTCACGTAGGGCTTTTTCGGAATGCAATGAAGGCTTTTGGACTATGGTTGGATATGCTATGATAGAACGGGTTCATCTTTCCTTAAGCACTCTATTTTCTATTATTGGCTCATGCTTTGCCAACTTTTTGATGCATTTTCTTTTCCATAAGGGGGTTGGAGGGATTTAGCTTCACTCCTTCTTGGTTATGATATTCATTTTCTCCTTCTTTGTTTTATCTATGCTTTGCATCATTACTATTCTTTGAAATCCCTTCAACTCTTCAACTTATTCACTTTCTTTTTGCATTTTTCTTTTTATTCTTCTTTCTTTTTCTTGCCTTTTCTTCTCTTACTTTCTTTTCTCTTTTTGTGCCTTGATACCTTTTTCAAACTCCTCGTCTCTCCCCAAACTTACGTTTTCAGCCAATTGTTTCACAAGAGTGTTAAGAAAAGCTCGGCTGCCAAGAGAGGGTCACGACAGAACTAGTAACGACTTGTAACATGGTTGATCAAATGAGAAGGGTTTTAGGCTCAAATGGGTTGACTAGGGATAACAACATTGGTGGGCTATGAAAAATTTCAAGCGGGTCAAGGAGAGCCTATAATCACTTCTCAAGCCAAGCAAAACTTAAAATTTAGCCTAGAAACACATTCGGGGCAAGTTCTAGACCATTTGCACTGGTACTTGGACTTGCAACAAAAACATCTCACCTCTCACGTAGTTGGATTGTTAAAAAGGATAGAGTCGAGAGCCCACAACGACCATAATCAAGATTTGAAAATCACTATGGCTCGACTAAACCACTCGATGATTGTCTAAGTCAACACAAGTGTCACAAGGTCACTAACTAGAGCTATTTTCAAAAAAAAAAAATTATTTCTAACCATAAGCACGTACTTAAGTGTGTTGGTACCAAGTGAAGTATATTTGACTCTTTGAACTTGACTCAATTAGGTCTTTTTATTCCTTATTACTACTATTGGTATATAATAATTTCTAATATCTCTGGTTACCCTAGTATCATATATCATTAGAATACATGCAGTGGCATCGTCAAAACAAAAATAAAAAGCACACACCAATAATTCTTTCGGAATTTAAATAAGTGATATTATCTAGGGATGATTTACTTACGAAGCACTAAGTATACCATCCACATTAATTTCATGAGCTAGCGACTAAGATGAAGTCCCTTTTCCAATTGCTTCAATCAGTTGTTCATTGTGAAAATAATAAATTTAATTAAATTTTAATTTGATTCCGTACTTGCATCAAATTGCGCAATAGACTCCCACCAACCATTATATGTCCATTCTCTTTCATTTAGTCAAATGCAAGTGTTCGACCACTTGTAACTACTTTTTTCATGTGAAACTCGCTAAATTTACTAATGATTTAGTGGGCGTTTGGACATATGAAATGTAAAATTCCAAAAAAAAAAAAAGTGAAAAAAAATTTTAAGTGAAAATAGTATTTGAAAATTAGAGTTATTTTTGGATATGAATATAATTTTGGGTTGCTTTTAAAGTTTTGTGAGTAATATGAGTGAAAATTTTGAAAAATAGTTTTTTTAGAGTATTTCAAATTTTTGAAACATTCTAAAATTTATCTTCAAGTGAAATTTGAAAATCTTATGGCCAAACACTGATTTGAAAAAAAAAATAAAAAAAATTCGAAAAAAAATAAAAAAATTTTATGTCCAAACGGGCTCTTAGTTCACTGTCTCATGCATGTGCAGTAACATGATGATGATGTATTTTCACTTAACTTGTATATGGATTCAAAAAACGATCAATGGGTGCATCTAGGGGTGTTCACGAAAACAAAAAAATTAAACCAAATAAAAAATCTAATAAAAGACTATAGATATTTTTTGGTTCGATTTGGTTTTAGTTTTAAATTTTAAAAACTGACCAAATTTAATTTGGTTATGATTTTAAACAAAACATAATCAAAACAAATTGAACCAAAATGACTAAAAAAAAAATATCTATTTAAAACTTATTATTACAAGCGCACACGTACACACACCACACACACACAAAATATATATTTAAAATTTTTATGGTACATATTAATCATTTGCACTCATGGTTATAATCTAGTTCATTGCCTTTGTAGTAATCTAGTTCTTTGCCTTTATATTTTAGTTTGATTGGTAGTCTTTATTTTGCCAAGTCCAAGAATCTATTTTATGGTTTAAAAAATTATCTTTAGTTGGTCCTTGTATTATTCAACATTATTTAATTTAATTATTATCAAGATATCTTGGTAGATGATAGATTTTATCAAAGAGTAAGTGATTGGATAGTGTTATGGTGGAGTATAATCGCGGAATATGTACTTGTCCATTGATATTTCATATTTAAGAAAACAACCCACGGAAAATTGTTGGAAATTAGAGTTTTGATGAGTAACAAACATATAACTGAAGAAACAGGCTGAAGGACCTGGTCCTTCTGGCGGGTTCTTGCAAAGTGCTGGCACTTAATTCTAGCAGAAATAGGATTCACTTTTACACGAGATATTATTTTATTTCGGGTTTTATGACCCAGCAGCCGCCAAAATAATATAGAATGTTGATATTTTTTTATTATTAACTTGGAAATCAAGTTCGTAAGGAAGTAGAGTTAAAATTGAGTTTATTTTAGGAAAAGAATCATATTTTTCTTATACTTTCTTTATTCTCTAGGTTGGGAAGGAGATCTTTTAAGGGATATATTATGTACGAATTGGTAAAAAATAAATAGACTTTTTACGAAAAAGAATTAGAATTAGAGTAGGAAGTAAATAAGAAAAATTGTATGGTCATATATGGTAAGTTCTTTATAAAATATGTCTGTTATTATTTGTTTTATTTTATAACTTGGACTCTTTACGCTGCTAACATGTTACCTATATGCAGTCCAAGTTTACTTCATTACAAGCATGCAGTTTCACTATTTCTTCAGAGCAAATTAAGAGAAAAGTAAGACAAACAAGTTCAAAGTTCTAAAGTGGATATTGAAGGTTGTAACGTGCGGAAGAACCTGAGTAGAGAACATATACCTTGATACAGTGTCGAAATCATTATATCTAGTCTAGTTTATTGTGTTAGGCTTATTGAGTTGTAATCTTATTCGCTTATACAAGAAGCATTTTGGGAGATTTTTCTCTATGAGAGAATTTAAGTCTTAGGCTAGAGTTAGCTTGAGCATTTTGCTAAATCGGAGTAGTTGTAGGCAGTCAAGTGACTAGGATTTAGCCTCCTAGGTTATAAAAATTTTGTAGCCTAAACTACGCATTGTTTTTAGTTAAGTTTTTGAGAGAAATCCTAGAGGTGGGTCGTGGTTTTTACTCCATTGAGCAAGGATATTTTTAACGTAAAAATATCATATGTATTTAATTTTGCACTTTACTATTTTAGCTGTTTAACGAACGAGCAGATATAAGAACCAAGTTCTTATATAAGTATTTAAGTGGAACATCAAAATAACAATTGGTATCAGGGCAAGTTCTCTGTAAAAAAGGCTAACACCTTGAGAGATCCCAAATATGAGTTTACCACATGAAATGAATGAGGGACAATCCACCACTCACCCACCATTTTTTAATGACCAACACTATAGTTGATGGAAACATCACATGGAGATTTTCTTGCAAGCTGAAGACTATATAATATGGGAAATTAATACATATGGACCCCTAATTCATTGTAAAAAAGTAGGGATGGACAAAACAATTCCTAAGGTTAAGGGAGAATTCGCATCTATTAATCATAAAATATTTAAGAAGAATGTTATGGCTATCAAGATACTAATTTGTGGACTTGGTCCAGATGAATATAACAGGATCTCTGTCTGCTCCTCAGAAAAATAAATCTGGGATATCTTGGAAATTGCTCATGAAGTTACTAATAAGGTAAAACAATCCATAATTGAACTCCTTATGTGTGACGACCCGAGCGTGGCCCGTGTCGAATTCCGAAAAGTCTAAGCACAAATATTTTTTAAAATATATGATTTTAGACTTTGAAAATGGCTATAATTGACCACAATCAATGTTTATGGCAAATAACCTCCGATCGGTATTTTGACGATTCTGGTAGGTTCGTATGATTATTTTGGACTTGTACGCACATTTGGTTCCCATGTGACCCGAGGCTGTTTTGGAGCTTTATGTGGGAAGTTGAGCATTTGATTTTGAACTTTGAAAGAATCTTGAGTTTTAATGATCGATTTTTTATTTTAGATGTTATTTTGATGATTACTACACTTGTGTTAATGTTTGGATTGGAGCCTGAGGGGCTCGGGTGAGTTTCGGATAGATTGCAGATTGTGTTTGCATAGCTAAAGGATTGCTAGTCTGCTGGGCTGCAGTTCTCGCATTTGCGAGGTTCTGTTCGCAATGCGAGCTTCGCATTTATGAGAAAATACTCGCATTTGTGATGCTGGGCAAGGGCAAGGAAATATCGCTTTTCCGAGGTCTGATTCGCTTTTGCGAACTGGGGGGTCGTTACAATTGCGATGGTTGTGTCGCATTTGCAACATTGAGCAGTGGTTGGATAGCTTCGCATATGCGAAGCTTTGGTTGCTTTTGCGAGGGATTGGACCTTCGCACATACGAAGGTTTAATCACATTTGTGACATTTGGTTGGCACAGTCACTGGTTGCATTTGCAGACGTCGCAATTACGAGTAAGAGTTCACAATTGCGATACCTGCAGCTGGGTAAAATGTTGGGATTTCGGGACTTAGCTCATTTTACACCATTTTTGAGACCTGGACTACTTAGAGGCAATTTTTGGAGCGCCATTGCTTCCCAACTTTATAGATTAGCAATCTTAACTTGTTTTTGTTCAATTTTCATTACTTTTTCATGAATTTCACTATCAAATCTACGATTCATAGAGTATAAATTGGGGATTTTGGGTAGAAACTAAGTATTGTTTAAAATTGAGATTTAGACCTCAAATTGAGATCGGATCTCAAAACAAATCACATATTTGGACTCAGGGATGAATGAGTAATCGAAATTTGGTCTTAATTTTGGATTTCGACCACGTGGGTCTGGGTTGCCTTTTGTTGTCATTTCCAATTATATTAAAGCCCGAACCTTTTTCGTATAAGGGTTGTTTCTAAAAACTTGTTTGAATAATATTTTACTAGATTCGGATGGTTTGGAGACTTATTCTAAAGGGAAAGCTATGTTGGATTGTTGATCTTATTCCGAAACGAGGTAAAGGGAAAGCTCGTTCTAAAATGATGGTTTGGAGACTTATTCTAAAGGGAAAGCTCGTTCAATTATTGACTTGGTTGTTGGTACAAAGGTGTTGGTAAATTCTCTTGTGACGAGTTATGTTCAAATGTTATCCTTGATGTTGTTTATGCTTCCCACCTTTCTTGTTACTATGTTACATGTGATTCTTGGTGAGGAAGAGTGAAATGCACAAAGGGTGTTGTCGTGCTTGTGAGAAAGAGTGATTGTGCATGAAGGGCATTTCCGTACTTTATTCATATATCAATATCATTGCACGAAAGGTATTTTCATGCTTGAGAGAGATTGAGGATATACAGAAGGTTGTTTTCGTACTTATTATTATATTATTTTGTGAGGATGAGAGTCAAAGCACTAAGGATGATGTCGTGCTATTTGTTAATTTTATTTTTCTTTACGTTGTTATTTGGATTATGGACTTGGCTTGTGGTTTAGTAATTTACTTTTGAAGGGTTGTTTAGAGTTGTTGAAAAAGCATGAGTTGTGGGTTATTAAGTAGCACTTTCCTTTACATTTCCATTTTACATTCCTTTGCTTACGTACTTATTATCTCTCTCACATGCTAGTAACCTATTGTTGTACTTGATACCTTACTTGTCATCTTATTATTTTTTATATATAACTGCACGAGTTTATTTGTAGGTGTCTTGTCTTAGCCGCGTCCCTACCTCGTCGGAGTTAGGCTCGATACTTACAAAGTACATTAATTCGGTTGTACTGATACTATACTTCTGCACTTCTTGTGTGGTTGCATGCCTTAGAGTCGTCTTTCTCTTTCTATTGTACTATTTCTACTTTTCAGATGGATTTGTATTTCTTTCGAGACAATGTATTTAGTAAACTCTAGTAGCTCATGTACTTGTAACTCCACAACTTGAGAGAGTTGAACCTTAGTGTTGATATTAGATTTATCATATCTATTTCTGAGTTGCTATTAGGTTATATTATCATCTTGTTGTTAATCGTTAGTTGCATTTTTTTCCATATTTTCTGTTGTGTGTTGGCTTGCCCAGCAAGTGGTGTCACGCGCCATCATGATTCCGGTTGGTAGGGATTTCGAATTATGACAAGTTGGTATCATAGCCTTAGGTTGCATAGGTCTCACGAGTTATGAGCAAGCTTAGTAGATTCTTGAGGATCGGTACGGAGATGTCTGTACTTATCTTCTAGAGACTATAAGGCTTTAGGAAACTTCACTATCTTTCTTCTCTACCATGCGACATTGTTCTATCATAAGTTTGAATCTTTCTTCTTTTATTCATTCCCAGATGGTGAGGACGTGTACGTCATCAATAGCTGGTCAGGAGCTGGAGCCCTAGATTGCAACCTTTACTAGGGGTAGGGGCCGGGGTAGAGGCAAAGCTCAGCCAAGAGCATGCGTAATGACACCCATTGTCGATCCTTGGGTAGCCCAAGATGATAAGATCCTAGTTCCAATAGATCCATTAGGACCAACTCAGGTCCCAAAAGAGTTCATTGCTATCCTAGCACTTCAGTACGCCTTAGTCTGCATAGTTGGCTTCATGGAGAGTATGGCGCAGGCCGATGTATTTCCTGTTGCACTAGTCATTTCTCAGACTGGGGAAGGAGTTAAAACTTCCGCTACTCACACCCAGAGCATATAGCCCATGGTTATCAGACCTCAGGAGTTCTAGCAGTTGGGATGGTTCTACTTATTGTTGCTACACAGCCCGGGGATAGACTCGTGATGTTAGCTAAAGAGGTTGGACAGGTCCACCAAGTTATTTCCCCCTCACTTTAGTGGTGCACCTTCTGAGGACCCCTAGGACTTCTTGGATCATTGCCATGAGATTTTGTGCAACATGGGACTAGTGGAGTCCAACAAAGTTGATTTTATAGTATTTCATATTCATAGTTTCGCCAAAAGGTAGTGGCAGGTTTATGAGCAGGGTAGGCTAGCAGGATCACCTCCTCTCACATGGGCTCAGTTCTTGTAGTTATTCTTGGAGAAGTTTATTCCCTTCACTCAGAGAAAGGAGTTGTGCAATCAGTTCGAGCGCCTTCAATAGGATAGCATGACTGTTACTTAGTATGAGATTCAATTTGTTGATTTATCATGTCATGCAACTATCATAATCCCTACTGAGAGGGAGAAGGTTCGGAGGATCATAAAGGGTCTTACATATGGCATCAGACTTCAGATTTACAGAGAAATCGAGGCTGGGATTTCTTTTACTCAAATAGTGGAGATGGCCAAGAGGATTGTGCGCATCAAAGGTCGGGCGAGGGAGACGTCCTCTGATAAGAGGCCCCATCATTTTGGAGATCCAGTGGTGCCTCATTTGGAGGTACGGGTTACTTTGGTAGATGCCATCCTATAATGCCGGTACTGTCAGCTCTACATGTCACCCGTGGTACTTCAGGCAGCCATAATACTTATGGACCTCGTTCTGAGAAGCTAGCATACAGTGCACCTCCAGCTCCGGTTAGTGCACTTCCGATGCATAGTTACCAGGATGGTTATTCGGGTCATCAGGGATACCTCCAGGTTCAGCAGCCACGATAGCAGAGAGCTTGTTATGTATATGGGGATCTAAGGCACGCCGCGAGGTTTTTCCCTAGGTTGCAGAGCTGTATGCCACAGCAGGGTCCTCGTGCCATGATTCCAGCACCAGTGGCTCCACCACCCGCTCAGCCAGCTGGAGGCAGGGGTCAGCTAGCCCGAGGTAGAGGCCATTTAGTTAGAGGTGGGGGTTAATCAGTGAGATGTCATCCTAGAGGTGGAGGATAGGTTGGTGGGGCTCAGCCCCGTTATTATGCATTTTCGGTTAGACCTGGGGCGGAGTCATCCGATGCAGTTATTACAGGTATTATCTCATTCTGTCATAGAGATGCTTTTGTATTGTTTGATCCGAGTTCTACCTATTCTTATGTATTTTCATATTTTGCTTCATATTTGAGTATGACTCGTAATTCTCTTGATGTTAATGTTTTGATGTCGACAACGGTTGGAGATTTTATAGTAGTTGATCTATACAGGTCTTGTGTTGTTACTATTAATGATTTTGATAATATCGTTGATCCTTTATTGCTGAATGTTGTGGATTTTTAGGTTATTGTTGGTATGGATTGGTTGTCCCTATATCACGCCATCTTTGATTGTCATGTCAAGACTATAACGTTATCCATGTCGGGGTTTCCTAGATTGGAGTAGAGAGTGAACCTTGGTCACTCTACTAGCAGGGTGGTTTCATATTTGAAGGCTCAGCGTATGGTTGAGAAAGGGTATCTAGCGTATTTGGCTTACATATGGGATTCTAATGTTCAGGTTCCTTCTATGGATTTGGTACCGGTTGTAAGGGAGTTTCCAGAGATATTTCCTACAGATTTGTCGGGTATGCCACCCGACAGGAATATTAACTTTTGCATTGATTTGGTTCTGGGTACTCAGACTATTTCTATTCCACAGTACCGCATGGCTTCAGCTGAGTTGAAAGAATTAAAGGATCAGTTACAGGATTTGCTTGACAAGGCATTCATTAGACTTAGTATTTCACCTTGGGGTGTGGAGGTGTTGTTGGTTAAGAAGAAGGACGGATCGATAAGGATGTACATTGACTACCGGTAGTTGAACACGGTCACTATCAAGAATAAGTATCCCTTGCCCAGGATTAATGATTTATTTGACCAGCATCAGGGTGCTAAGGTGTTTTTCAAGATTTATTTGAGATCTAGTTACTATTAGGTAAAGATTAGGGCATTGATGTCCCTTAGAAAACTTTTAGGACTTGATATGGTCATTACGAGTTCTTGGTAATGTCATTTGGCTTGACTAATGCCCCAGCATCCGTCATGGATTTGATGAACCGAGTATTCAAGTCTTACTTGGATTCCTTCGTGATTGTCTTCATTGATAATATACTGGTTTACTCTCGTAGTAGGGAGGAGCATGAGCAACACCTGCGGATTGTACTTCATACTTTGAAGGATTGTCAGCTATATGCCAAGTTTTCAAAATGTGAGTTCTGGTTGGACTCAGTCGCCTTCTTGGGTCATATTGTGTCTTCTAAGGGTATCAAGGTGGATCCTAAGAAGATAGAGGCAGTTCAGAATTGGCCTAGACCTACTTCAGCTATAGATATTCGAAGCTTCTTGTGTTTGGTGTGCTACTATCACCGGTTCGTGGAGGGGTTTTCATCTATCTCATCCCTGTTGACCAAGTTGACTTAGAAGAGCACTCTTTTCAGATGGTTTGACGAGTGTGAGGAGAGCTTTCAGGAGCTCAAGACTGCCTTGACTACATCCCCAATATGGGTGTTGCCCACAGGTTTGGGATCTTACACTGTGTATTATGATACATCGCGTATTAGGCTTGGCATGGTATTGATGCAGGATGGTAGGGTAATTGCCTACGCATCTCATCAATTGAAGATCCATGAGTAGAACTACCATGTGCATGTTTTGGAGTTAGCATCTATTGTTCACGTCAAGATTTAGAGTAACTATCTATATGGCATGCCATGTGAGATATTTACGGACCATCGGAGTCTCCACCATCTATTCAAGCAAAAGGACCTTAATTTGAGACATCAGAGATGGTTAGAGTTATTGAAAAACTATGATAACAACATATTATATCATTCGTAGAAAGCCAATGTGGTGGTCGATGCCTTAATTTGGAAGACGGAGAGCATAGGCAATTAGGCATTTATACTGGCAGTGGGAGGCCATTAGCCATGGATGTTCAGGCTTTGGCTAATAGGTTCGTGAAGTTGGATATTACGGATCCTAGTAGGTTTCTCGCTTGTGTTTTGGAATATTTATTTTTGTTGGAGCGTATCTAGTCTCGCCAATTGATGATCCTCACTTATTGGTGTTGAAAGACATGATATATGGGGGCAGTGCTAAGAAGGTCTTGATTGGGTATGCCGGTGTTATGCAGCTTCAGGGCCGAATTTGTGCTTCAAATGTATCAGGGTTGAGAGAGTTGATCCTTGAGGAGGCTCATCGTTCATGGTATTCCATTCACCCCGATGTTACAAAGATCTATCATGAATTGAAGCAGCATTATTGGTGGCGAAAGATGAAGAAAGACATTATTAGACATGTATCTCGTTGTTTGAATCATCAACAGGTGAAGTATGAACATCAAAACCCGGGTGGGTTGACTCAGAAGTTAGTGATACCAGAGTGAAAGTGACAGCGCATCACTATGAACTTTGTTGTAGGCTTACCACGAACCTTAAGGAAGTATGATGTTGTTTGGGTCATCGTGGACCAATTGATCAAGTCCGTGCACTTCATCCCAATGATGACTTCCTACTCTTCAGAGCGGTTGGCTCAGATTTACATTCGGGAGATTATTCGTCTGCACGGTGTGTCCATTTCTATCATTTCAAATCATGGAACACAGTTCATTTCACACTTTTGGAGAGCTATGCAGCATGAGTTAAGCATGCAGGTTGAGCTAAGTACCGAGTTTCACCCTCAGATAGACGAGAGGTCTGAGTGCATCATTCATATTTTGGAGGATATGTTGAGGGCATGCTATATTGATCGGGGGTAAGTGGGACCGGTTTCTACCTCTAGCGGAGTTTGCCTACAAAAATAGTTATTAGTCAAGTATCCAGATGGCTCCGTACGAAGCCTTATATGGGAGGCAATGTCGTTCTCTGGTTAGTTGGTTTGAGTCCGGTTAGGCTAGATTATTGGGTACAGATTTGGTTCATGATGCTTTGGAGAAGGTGAAGTTGATTAGAAGCGACTTCGTATATCACAATCCAAGCAAAAGAGTTATGTGGATAGGTAGATTCACGATGTGGCCTACATGGAAGGTGAGAAGGTTCTTCTTCGAGTTTTGCCTACGAAGGGCGTGATGCGATTTGGGAAGAAGGGCAAGTTGAGCTAGAGGTTCATTGGCCCCTTTGAGATCTTGGAAAGAGTTGGGAAGGTTTGCTTATAAGCTTGCATTGCCTCCTAGCCTAGTAGGGGTACATCCGGTTTTTCATGTTTCCATGATTTGAAAGTATCATGAAGATAGGTCACATATTTTAGACTTCAGCACGGTGCAGCTTGATGAGAATTTGACCTGTGAGGAAGAGCCGGTGGCTATTCTAGATGGGCAGGTTTGAAAGCTAAGATCTAAAAATATTCCTTACATGAAAGTGCATTGGAGAGGTCAGCCGATTGAGGATGCTACTTGTGAGTCCGAGTCCGACATGATGAGTAGATACCCGCATGTTTTTACAAGTCCAAATACATTTCTATATCCGTTCGAGGACGAACATTTTTTTAGAGATGGAGAATGTGACAACCCGATAGGTCGTTTTGAGTACTAACTTCCCTATTTGTGTTTTGAGGCCTTTAGTAACCTTATTTGATGATTTATGACTGCGTGCATGGTCCATGTCGAATTCCGAAAAGTCTAAATGCAAATTTTTAAAAGAAAATATGATATTTGACATTGAAAATGGCTAGAGTTGACCACATTTAAGGTTTTTAGTAAATGACCCCGGATCGGTATTTTTGACGATTCCGGTAGGTTCGTATGATAATTTTGGACTTGTAGGCATATTTGGTTGGGATCACGGGTGACCTGAGGCCGTTTCGGATTTGCAACATATAGGAGACCCAAGCACTGGTCGTATTTGCGATCAGTGGTTCATATTTTCGGACGTCGCAATTGCGAACTATTGCGATGCCTACAACTGGGTAAAATTTTAGAATTTTGGGACTTAGCTTATTTTACATAATTTTTGAGAACTAGACTCCATATAGGCAATTTTTGGAGAGAAACTTCTTCCCAACTTCATAGGTTAGCAATCTTAACTTGTTTTTGTTCAAATTTCATTACTTTTCATGATTTTACTATCAAATCTAAGATTCATAGAGTAAAAATTGGGGTTTTGGATAGAAACTATATTTGGACTCGGGTATAAATGGATAATCGAGATTTAGTCTTAATTTTGATTTCTACCACGTGGGTCCGGGTTGACTTTTGTTTGCTTTTCATATTATGTTAAAGATCGAGCTTTTTTCGTACGAGGGTAGTTTCTAAAATTTATTTTGACTTGTTTGAATAATATTTGAGTAGATTCGAGTGGTTTGGAGGCTTATTCTAAAGGGAAAGTCATGTTGGATTGTTGGTCTTGTTCCGAAAAGAGGTAAGTGTCTTGGTTAACCTTAATTGAGAGAATTAGGGTGTCATTGAGTCTCTTTGCTACATGATCTATGTGTTGGGGGCGGCGTATATACAAGGTGACGAGTACATATGCGTTGGCCATTAGATAAACATACAGGTAGAATTAGCCTTATTTGTGCCATGTTACTTTGTGTATTATGTCTTCCATGCTTTAGATAAATATAACTCCTTGATTTCTCGTATACGTGTCATTTTCAATGTTGAACTTATTAAGATATTGGGTGTTGAGATCGTTAAATTGTTGATTTGGTTGTTGGTATAAAGGTGTTAGTAAATTCTCTTATGACGAGTTATGTTCAAAATGTTATCTTTGATGTTATTTATGCTTCCCACTGTGCTTGGTACTATGTTACATATGATGCTTGGTGAGGAAGAGTGAAATGCACGAAGGGTGATGTCGTACTTGTGAGAAAGAGTGATTTTGCACGAGGGTATTTCCGTGCTTTATTCATATATCAATATCATTGCACGAAGGGTGTTTCCGTGCTTGAGAGAAAGTGAGGATATGCGTGAAGGATATTTCCATGCTTGCTATTATATTATATTATGAGCATAAGAGTGAAAGCACGAAGGGTGATGTCGTGCCGTTTATCGGTTTCATTGTTCTTTACGTTGTTATTCAGATTGTGGACTTGTCATGTGGTTTCATAATTTACTTTTGAAGGGTTGTTTAGAGTTGTTGAAAAAGCGTGAGTTGTGGTTTACTCAATAACACTTTCCTTTACCTTTCTGTTTTACGTTCCTTTGCTTACGTACTTATTATCTCTCTCACATGCTAGTAACCCTTATTGTACTTGATACCTGACTTGTCATTTCGTTATTTCTTGATATATAACTACACAGGTTTATTTGTAGTTGTCTTGTCTTAGTCTCATCACTACCTCGCCGGGGTTAAGCTCGATATTTACGGAGTATATTGGGTCGGTTGTACTTATACTTTACGTCTGCACTTCTTGTGTAGATTCGGACATTGGTAACAGCGAAGTCCTGAGAGGTGCTTAGCGGATACCATGTAGACGACTCGAGGTAGAGATGCATTCTATTCGCAGGCCTTAGAGTCATCTTTCTATTTCTATTGTATTGTTTCTACTTTCCGGACAGTATTGTATTTCTTTCGAGACACTGTATTTAGTAAACTCTAGTAGCTCATGTACTTGTGACTCCACGTCTTGGGATGGTTGAACGTTAGTGTTGATCTTAGACTTATCACGTCTATTTCTGAGTTGCTATTAGACTATATTATCATCTTGTTGTTAATCGTTAATTGCATTTCTTTTATATTTTTTATTTTGTGTTGGCTTGGCTAGAAAGCTTAGGCGCCATCATGCCCCTGGTTGGTTGGGATTTCGGGTCGTAATAAGTTGGTATCGGAACCCTAGATTACATAGGTCTCACGAGTAATGAGCAAACTTAGTAGAGTCTTGAGGATCGGTACGGAAACATCTATACTTATCTTCTAGAGGCTATAAGGCTCTAGGAAACTTCACTATCATTCTTCTATATCGGTACGGAAACGTTTGTACTCATATGCTTTTCGCTAGAAGTTTAATACTCCCTCCGTTACAATTTATGTTAACATATTTCCTTTTTAGTCCGTGCCAAAAAAAATGACCTCTTTCCTTATTTGAAAACAATTTAGCTTTGTGCAATGATTTATAGCCACACAAAATATATGTACCTCATTTTATACCACAAGTTCAAAAGTATTCTCTCTTTTCTTAAATTCAATGCCCAGTTAAATGAGTTTACATAAATTGAAACGGAGGGAGTATATAGTTTTACTCTGCATCCCCTGACTTTAACTTAAATTCTTAGATCCATTAAAGTTAATGAGTGTAGCTGACTTGCATCCGATGACTTCAAATTTCGGATCCACCTCTAATAAGAGCCGGTGTATTTGACCCGGAAAACCAAAAGAAAAGGAGAAATACAGAGAAACAGGTGGCCACAGAGGTGAAACTGAAGATGATAGAGATTTCCAATGCACAACATTCTTGTTGCATGAAAAGAAGACTTCTTCTAATTTCAAAAAGAATAAGAAAATAATGCGCGCCCCCTTCCCCTCCTCTCCCCAAAAAAAAAAAAAGAAATAGTACTATATATTCTTCCCAAGTCTCATTTTACAGATTGCATGCAACCCCAACTGCAATACAATGATATCAAGATTTGTGTGTGAGTTAGAAAAGGGCTTTGAGTCAACTTTTCTACAATCCTTTCAATGACTCTTTTAACTAAGAATTCATCTTGATGGTCCAGTCGGTTATCAAGCACCTATCATCTTGTCCACCTCCAAATGAAAATCAGCACTATGATTGTTAAGATCATTCCGGCATATTTGATCCATCTGTCAACACGATTCCTTTTCTCAATAAGTCTCATTACAGAACTTGATAGCCCCAAAGTGTTCAGGACGTCTAATGCCTTCCGTTGAGCTCGCTGCAACAAATAATCAAATAAGATACCAGGTGATCAACCATAGTGGCAAAGACTAACACAGTTTTTGCAAAACATTTTGGACAATAACGGTAATCATGGCAATGACTTATCTAACGAGACTAAAAAGGAGACCATCTTATAGTATACTCAGACCACGTTAACAGAGGTGATCTATTATATGTACCTTTAAACGATCCCTTTGCTCGCTATATTTTGAAAGAATGGCTGCTCCTGTTGCCAAGGTTTCTTCAAGCATTCTGGATGAGCTACGGGCAGATTGCATCGCTTGTGCTTCGTCATCAAAAATCCTCAGAACATGAGATGAATCGCCGCTCTAGTACATTAAGAAAATAAATTAGATGGAATACGGTACAGTATACAGAATGATTCATCATACCAGCTCAAAAAAGATTACATACAGCTCTCCCAAGTAATTCTGCTCTCTCCCGGACTTCTTCCATCCGTCTCTGATGCCGCAGGTTATATTTATCCAGACTATCTTTCAAAGAGTCAACTTCTTCAGCCACTTGTTCCACTTTCCTGTACACGTAAGACACAGACTTTCAGTTATGGAATAAAAACTTCTAATTAGAACCGAAGACCGACTACGACTGGGTAAGACCCAAAGGCATCAAGTGCATATGAAGTGGATACATGACAATATACTCATGAAACACCAACACAAACCATGAAAGCATCATTAAAGCATACATACTGCAGGAAGACATGACCCTCTTTTGACTTCACAAAGAATAAGCGAAAATGCATTGATTTATTGCACTTCTAAGAAAAAAAAATGTTGGTTTATTGCAAATTGGTGCTTGCTCCACTGCATCTCTAATAAGAAGTACACGACTGACAGTTTTTCACTAAGAACCCCTCACAAAACTACGTGAATTCATCACCACTTAACTTTAGGTTTTGTTAATCAAAGGGTTGCCAAAGTAATTCAGCCTCACCAAATTTGATGAGCACTGGCCAACATTTTCTTGAATCAACAATACAGTTCGACTTAATTTCAAAAACTAAATACAATTCCTAATCAAAATATCTCCAAAAATCACATTGCTGTATGATCTAGGAAATTAACAATTAAAATTGTATGAAAATACAGATTTGTTTCTCAATTGATAAACAATGAATTGGATAATCTCAAGTTTGGACATTGTGAAGATATGATCCTTGGATCTAACTCAACTCCGAAAAGCTAGCTCATGAAGGGAGCATTTCCTAAGACCATATAAGGAGAACACAACCCATTCCCTCAAATAATGTGGGACTTGACAGACACCTACTAAACAAATCATGTGTCTCCTTTCAACAATCTGATTACTGATGGATCCTACCAAATCATACGACATCATATTAACTCATAAGTCAAAACTGAGACTTCTATAAATTTGAGCACGTCAAGGACCCAAGACATGCATTACGTCTACTTTTTATACTAACTCGTTAGAAGCATTTTCATCTAACATTATCATTTAAAATTACATGCACGGTGTCTAATTCCATAATTTTAAGTACTCACAGCTTCATTTCGAATTACTCGACGATAAGACTACTCAATTGTCATTTGCTCATAACCAGAAAAAGTGAAATCTTAAAAAATTTCACCTTAATTTATCATACAATTATGCCTCAATATCAAATCAGCCCTATGAAACCTCAACAGTCAACAGCCATATGCACCCCAACGGTGTAGCCTAATGGTCAATGAAGCGGAAGGAGAACTCAATGAAGTGGAAGGAGAACTCAGGTTCAAATTCTTGAGAAAGCAAAAATTACTAGGTGATTTCTTCTCATATGCCTAAGCCTTGAAGGACAGATAGAAGCGGAGCCACAATGTCGCTATGGGTTCGGGTGAACCCAGTAGCTTTGATTCAAATCATGTATTTGTCCTAAATTTTTTATTAAATATGTATAAATTATTAATTTAGAACCCAATAACTTAAAATGATTAGATCCTAAACTCATAAGTTTGAAATACTGCCTCCGCCTCTGTGGACAGAGTTACCTAGTAGTTGTATTGTACTGGTGGGGAGATAGCATGTACCCGGTGAAATAGTCCTGCACCGCAAGCTAGCCTAGACACCACCCTCATAACAAAAATATCCTCAACATCCGATCCGCTCCATTTAACTCCATTTCATTACAATACTAAATTATTTTCCTAAATTACGGATTCTCTAAGCCTCACGCTTATCCTTACACAAGAATACCCAATTTAATCTCAACTACACGAGTCCTTAATCGAAAATATCAACCAAAGGAGAACAAACAAAGAAGCAGTTGAAATTGAAATATCACAATTCAGGGAGAATAAGGAGGTGACCTTTTCCAGAGATCACGTTGAGATTTAGCAGGTATGGATCGCCAGAGACGTTCCATGAGAGAGCAAAGTGTTTGGATCTGACTTATATCTTTTCTTAAACCGTCAACTGATTTTTCCGAAGGATCGCTCACGGCGGCGCCCGACGACAACACGGAGGAAGAAGAAGAAGAGGAGGTGTATTCGAACCGTTCGAGCCTCTCTAAACCGTCTCTGGTTTTGAGTAACAGCCGTCGGGAACTCTGGTAGAATTCTGATAAAGTTCCGCCACCGCCTGAACCACCGCCGGCGACCTCAACAGCCATTGCCATTGTTGTTTCCGATCTCTTGGCTCCCGAGGTTTATTACAGTTGAAGAAATTTTACCCTTTAGTTTTAGATATAACAGAAAGGTCACTTGTTTCAAGTTTCCCTAAAAGTTCCAAAAAGGGATGAAGGTTTCATAATTATAGGATTAATATATAATTTTCTTATGTGAAATTTAAATCAATTACTAATAATATTGGAATATGATGTAAGATCTGAAAATTACACAAAAATAATTGTTATTTTATCCGTATATATACGAATTTATAAACTTATTTACCCTGTTTAATTAGGTATTTGTATTTTCAGAAAGTAGCTATACTTCGATTTAGGACTGAAAATTTTACTATATTTGCTCTTATCAAATTACCTAAAAATTTAGATATAAGCCCTTAAAATATTTTCGAAGTGTTTGTCACAACACCCAATCGAAATCAAATCTAATGGTGGATATCTCTTTTTCAAGGATCACGTTTGCATTCATAGTTCCTTTACCTAAGTAGGAATAATCTTATCTCAATTTGAAAATTATTCTTGCAGTTACACGAGTAAAAAAAAACCAACAATATAGAAATTAAAGTTTCTCATTTCAAATCTATTAATCAACAGTTATGTCACGACCCAAAATCTCACCTTAAAGATCGTGATGACACTTAGTCCCTAGACTAGGAAGGCTTAGTACATACTCAGAATATACAGAAATAATCAACTTAATTCAAAATATTAACTAATAATTGAATTAACATAGCTGAACCGAATAACAATCATACAACTCCAAAATCGGTAGTATAGAGCCATACTGTTACGGGCCCAAATCCTTATATTGGGTAGCGGCACCTGCTTGCCCGTGCGGCGCCCGCGGACTCCCCTCGCCGCGGGCCAGCCTTCTTCCTGTCCCAGGATTCCCAAGCACAATCCCGTGCCTGTCGGTGGGACTCGCCCGTAGGCTCGCCCCAACTTGTGCCGCCCGTAAGATGCCTAGGCCCTTGGCCCTAGACATGTCGTGGCGCTTCATCTTAGGATTACAATCCATGCGCGCCCTGGGAGATTGGCTTAGGACATGCCTTGTCCTTAGCCCAAGACTGAGCATCGCTCCCGCGTGCACAGCCCAATCCTCAAGCTTGACACTCGCCTAGTGCATCCGCGGCTAGCTCGTGCCTTGCCAGAGTAAGGCAACCATTAGTCCTTGGCCATTGTCATGCGCGTCTTTCGTGCCATGCCCATACATAGCTCTCTTGCAGCACGCTTCCATTCCGAAGTAGTGCAGTGTCGCCCACATCTGCACCTTTAGGCCAACGGACCCTTCCTTGCATGGTTGAACCAAAGCCATGCTCACAAGTCGACACATGATGCCCCTAAGACAGGTGCGTCAAGTATCCAATCGGCACGGAGGTCTCGCTCCAACATTCGGCAACCCGCGGGGCTGGCCGTTCAACACATCGAGCCTCAAGCACCACTTTGATGCCCAACGCAGGCCTGAAGTCGTTGCGCCGCCCATAGAGTTTCCCTAACTCGTATGGGTGCCTTCGACACTCCCTTTGAGTCATCTAGGCAGGCCCTTGAGGTTGCCCCCAAGGTAGCTCGTTCTATACGGCTCGGTGGCAGCACGCATGGGGGAGACAGGTCGGAGCTTTCATCACCTATACCCCCCTTATATATGCTTAAAATTAAAAAGCCGAAGTTGCCCGAGTAGACTGCTCTACGTCAGACCATCAGAAGGACTTTTTCTCACCAGTTCTTGGCCGAAATCACAACACCAAAATGCGAGTTGTGACATCCTCTCACACTCATAATGTCATCGCCCTCGATGACACATCATGGCTTAAGACATCCCGGAGTCTGCCCCCTCAGGTATGCCCATTCAAGCTCCCTTTGTCCTGTGGGTTGGACTTCCTCGAAGTCCTTTCTCAAAAGGAGTCGTGCCCCTTGCACTTCTCCTCCAAGTATCTTCCAAGCGTGCCTCTGCACTTCACCTCCATTCGGTGTTCACTTGGAAAGTGCCTCCGTACTTGCACCCTCTGGTGTCTAACTTTGTGATTGACCCACACTAGTCAAATCACACCATGACCTCACGGCCTTCATGTCCGTCTGAAGCTTTCCTTCACAGGTTAGCACATCAATGTGCTCTTTTGACGTCGCTCCCGTAGCCTTAAGATGCCCTCTTTGGCATGACTCCCGTAGCCTTTCGCTCCCGTAGCATTAAGAGGCCCTCTTGGCATAGCTCACGTAGCATTCCGCTCCCGTAGCTTTCTTTGCCTTCACTACCTTGAAGATGTGTTTGCTTCCAGACCCACGACTTCGCCCTTATGCCTCTTGCATAGGCGGGATCCTCCCACACTCAATGTGGAGGAAACATCTTAGCACTGTCGTCCCACTTGGCATTCGGCCAGCACTTGGGACGACCTTTTGTGAGTACTACATTCCCAAAGTCATAGCATCGCCGCATTTCCGAACAAAGCTCTTTGTTTTCCAGTTGTCACTTCCTCAGCAAGTAGCCAATGCTCCCGGTAGTAGTTCAATACTCGCCCTATAGACAGTCGCCCTCTTGGCCCTGCTAGCACGGCTTCCCGGTTCGGTGTGCCTCGCACTTGGACACTCTCTGTCCCCGATCATTCGACATACCCCTTTCCAGAATGATGACACCTTCTAACTTGGAAACTCGCCCCATTTCGAAGCTTTGCTATACCCTCGAATCCGTTTCCTCACCTTGGCAATGCCCTCAGGCAACTCAAAGTCTTCTCCCGAAGGAAAGACACTCAACATGATGCGTCGCACGCATCCTTGGCAAGATCTCCGCTATGATCATGCACCAAATTTATAGTCTAAGGCTCCCACTCTTTCGCAATATGGTTGCACGACCCGGCAAACATGGCATTCTCTTGGCCATCCGACTCATCGGCATATCACCTTATTCAGTAGCGACCTAGACTTCTAAAGACAATGGAATCACCCATTTCTTTCATCGACCATCAGTATCGGGTTCTCGATCATTGGTGGCATATGAACATCAATCTCTGCTTTGACGTGATCTCGGCACTGACATCCAAAATGCACTCGCCATATCCACCCTTTGCCTTGACGTTGTGCCATGGCATAGTATGGCCTTAATCAGCTCTGATACCAAGTGTCACGAGCCTAAATCCTTACATTAGGTAGCGGCACCTGCTCGCCCGTGCGGCGCCCGCGGACTCCCCTCGCCACGGGCCAGCCTTCTTCCTGTCCCAGGATTCCCAAGCACGATCCTGTGCCTGTCGGTGGGACTCACCCGTAGGCTCGCCCCAACTTGTGCCGCCCGTAAGATGCCTAGGCCCTTGGCCCTAGACATGTCGTGGTGCTTCATCTTAGGATCACAATCCATGCGCGCCCTGGGGGATTGGCTTAGGACATGCCTTGTCCTTAGCCCAAGACTGAGCATCGCTCCCGCGTGCACAGCCCAATCTTCAAGCTTGACACTCGCCTAGTGCATCCGTGACTAGCTCGTGCCTCGCCCGAGTAAGGCAACCTTTAGCCCTTGGCCATTGTCATGCGCCTCTTTCGTGCCATGCCCATACATAGCCCTCTTGCAGCACGCTTCCATTCCGAAGTAGTGCAGTGTCGCCCACACCTGCACCTTTAGGCCAACGGACCCTTGCTTGCATGGTTGAACCAAAGCCATGCTCACAAGTCGACACATGATGCCCCTATGACAGGTGCGTCAAGTATCCAATCGGCACGGAGGTCTCGTTCCAACATTCGGCAGCCCGCGGGGCTGGCCGTTCCACACATCGAGCCTCCAGCACCACTTTGATGCCCAACGCAGGCCCGAAGGCATTGCGCCGCCCATAGAGTTTCCCTAACTCGTATGGGTGCCTTTGACACTCCTTTTGAATCATCTAGGAAGGCCCTTGAGGTTACCCCCAAGGTAGCTCGTTCTATAAGGCTCGGTGGTAGCACGCATGGGGGAGGCAGGTCGGAGCTTTCATCAGCTATACCCCCCTTATATATGCTTAAAATTAAAAAGTCCAAGTTGCCCGAGTAGACTGCTCTACGTCAGACCATCAGAAGGACCTTTTCTCACCAGTTCTTGGCCGAAATCACAACTTCAAAATGCGAGTTGTGACAATACGCTCTATTGAGTTCACTAGAAATATCTAAATATAGTACTGTTCTGGAGTGAAAATAAATAGTAGTAATGAAAAACAATAGAAGGTGACTCCGAGCCTACGAACGCAATGGGAGGTATACCTTGAAATCTACGCAGTGAATCACAAGCAGCTAACTAACGTTCGACACGCTCCAAAGTACATGGATCTGCACAAAAATATGCAGAAGCGTAGCATGAGTACACTACAATCGGTACCCAGTAAGTATCAAGACTAACATTGGTGGAGTAGTGACGAGGTACAAGTCAAGACACCTACTAAATATAATAACTTGTGCAAAGTATTAATATAAATCTAACAGAGGAACGTATATCAATATAAAGTTGGAAAGAATAAATATTTATACCACTAGTAATAGAAGGTAGAAGCAACAAATAACAACAAGGAGTAAACAAGTGGTAACACAACAAAGTAATCAGAACTTAGTTAAAGTACCAGGGAAACTAATTAAGGAAAACCAATGACAACCAAATAATCAAACCATTCTATCACAAGATTTACTACTAGAATCACCCCGAGGTATCACACCTCATACTCACGAATCACAATCCAACAAATCATATACAAATGGCACCTCGTGCCCATGTTATCAATCACAAATGCACGGACAACTCACGTGCCAATATCTCAATCCGACCCGCATGGCCACAAGCTCCCTATCACAAACCATCCGAAATGGTCACAGGCTCAATATCTCAATCCACCCGGCATGGTCACATGCTCAATATCTTAATCCATACGTCATGGTCATATGCTCAGTATCTCAATCCGCCCAGCATGATCACAGGCTACTAGTCCAACTATGTTGCAAAGAAAGCAGATATACCTAAAGGCATGTACGTGGTCAATGGACATCAAGTATCATACTCCTGGACTGGTGTAAATGCCATGTTACGGTGTATGCATGTGCAAGTGTACTATTACAGCTCAAGTCAACAAGTAATATTAGTGACACCGAGTAGCACATTGGAAATAAGATAACAAATCACGTAATATGTTTGACATACACAAAGGAGTCATGCCACCAAATGAAAATCATCAATAATATGTCCCCAGGGCATCACATATCGTCCCTGACATAGCCACTTGTATCTTTCTGCGTTGACAATATCATAAAAGACACCCTTATCGCTATGCCCCGACAGTATATCAATAGCCACCCATATCGCTCTGCCCTGACAATAACATAATAGCTACCTGTATCGCTCCGCGCAGACAATATATCAATAGCCACCTGTATCGCTCCGCCCAGATAATATATCAATAGCCATCTATATCGCTCCACAAAATCAACAATAGTGAAATGCCACGCTTATGCACCGCACAGCAATAATCAATCCCCACAACATGTCTACATATGCAACAATATGGCCAAAATAACAATATCAATATCACAACAATGCATAGTTGACCGCTCAACAACAATGTATTCAAAAGTCTCCACAACAACACAATGAAACGGAAGAGCAAATCCAACGATGAGAAATATAACATGTAATAACACTTCAATTAAATGCATAATAAACTCAACAATGAAAATATATAACAAGATATGAAAACTTCAATTAATGCATATAAGAAACCTAGGAGTCTAAATCAGTCAATTTTTACATATAAGCCCGAGTACACACTCGTCATCTCGTGTATGCGCCTTTCACATACCACAAATAATGCAATTAGTCCAAATCCTATGGGTTAGTTTTCCCAACACAAAGTTAGGCAAGATACTTGTCTCAATGAAGTTAAGCCCTTCCCGTGTGAAACAACCTCCGGACGGCTCAAATCTAGCCAAAAAATCTAATATCATAGATAAAAGCCATAGGAAATGATTTCGGATAATAACAATTCGATCTTTAATGAAAATCAAAAAGTCAACTTCGGGCTCGTACCTCAGAACCTGAAAAAACTCACAAATTCGAAAACTCATTCCGATACGAGTCCAACCATACTAAAATCATCCAATTCCGACCTCAAATCGGTTTTCAAATCATCAATTTATGTTTTAGAAAAGTTTTTACTTAAATCACCAATTTCTCCAATTCAAATCACTAATTAAATGATAAAAACAAAGATGTAATCATGAAAAAAGGACAAATCCGAGTTAAAAATACTTACCCCAATCTAAATCATGAACCCCTCCCCCCCCCCCAAATCGCATAAAACCAAGCTCTCTAACTCAAAAAGTGATAAAATAACAAAAACTCTCGAAATAGAGTACTTTATACCTTCTGCCCTGGGGGTCCTCTTCGCGATCGCAGGACTTTCTTAACAATCGCAAAGCACAAATCATAAGCTGTTAAAATTCCCTCTACGCGAACGCGGTCTGAAGCCCGCGAATGCAACCCCTCATGCTTAAGTAGCCTACATGAACGTGACCCTTTTCACGCGAACACGAATCCACTGGCACTTCTCCAGCTCTACCTATACGGCCTACGCAATCGCGACACAAGGGACGGAAACGCGATGACCATCTTCCCTCAGGCTCCGCGATCGCGACGACCAATTCGTGAATGCGATGCGTAAATCCTCAGCCGCCCCAAATACACTTAGTGATCGCGTACGTACTCACGTGAAAGCGATGAACTGCAAAACATTAGAAAAACCAGCAACTCCAAAACATGAAGAAATGGCCCGTGGCCCATCCGAAACACATCCGGGCCCCCCAAAAACCCGTCCAGCCACACCAACAAATTCCAAAACATAACAAAGACCTACTCGAGACCTCAAATCATACTGAACAACATCAAAACTACGAATCACACTCCAATTCAAGCATAATAAACTAATGAACTTTCAACTTCTAAAACCCATGCTGAACCATATCAAATCAACTCCAAATGACCTCAAATTTTGCATGCAAGTCTCAAATGACACAACGTATCTGTACCAAGTCCCGGAACCAAAATCCGAACCGATATCATAAAATCAACTCTCGTTTAAACCTCTCAACCTTCCAAACCTTCAACTTTCTAAATTTTGCCAAAAAGGTACCAAACCAACCTACGGACCTCTAAATCCAAATCCGGACATACGCATAAGTCCAAAATTACCATACGAAGCTATTGGAATGATCAAAACTCTATTCTGGAGTCGTCTACACAAAAGTCAACTCCGGTTAACTCTTTCAACTTAAGTTTCTAAAGTGAGAATCAATCTTCCAATTCAAATCCGGAATCGCTCAAAGACCGAAACTGACCATACAAGAAAGTCACAATACAAAACTTGAAGCTGCTCAAGACCTCAAACCACCAAACGGAATGCTAAAGCTCAAAAAGACCGGCCGGGTCATTACATTCTCCCCCTCTTAAAGAAACGTTCATTCTCGAACGTGCCAATAGTCGCTCCAAAATCATCAAATCACTAAGGGAACTCATCATACACATACTCACGGGTGATCCCACGTCACCCAATCCACATAAGCCTGACAATACCATCTCGACCGAAGATTATCACTTTAACCTTACCCAATAAGCCTAAAAATAAAATTTCAACATCTATGCATCCACCAAAGTCCCAATTTCCACATATACACTCTGCATCATCCTCCACCAGTTGAAACAAACCATAAGTATGTTCACACGGTATAACCACACGGCACAACACATCATCCATATGCCCATAGCAACAACTCTAACCACAGCTGCTCATAATCAAACCCAGCACCGGTAAATAACCTCATATCAACTAGAACCTCGTTCCAAGCCTTCCCAACACTTCTAATGATGTAATAAACATGTAGATATCATAACCACTTACCCAATAAACAAGTCACACCCAACGCCATCTTGACACATATGACGCAATCTGTACCAAACCCACACAACTTTAATACAACTGAAGATGAAAAGAGAGACACATGAGAGAGCTACCTAAAATATCTGACAGGCACAACTCCCTATCAGTACCATACTACGAATCCATTCCACAAGGGAGAAACAAAACATATGAACAAATCACAAAGGATCTTATCCTAATATAACTCCACCACGGCACATAGCGCGGTCCAAAAATATCGTTCCACACGAAAATATGAGGATCCCATCCCCAGCTCTGAATCACAAGTAGACTCGACATCACACCAACCGAAAACCTTTCACTAACTTAATTCTGCGGAATAAAATCACAACATATAACGGACTTTCCATACTGGTAAAGCCCCTAAAACACAAGTCATAGCCAAACCATTCAGAAATCACATCAAAACCTACTGTATTAAGTAACAAAAAGTTCATCCTAGTCCCATAACTCTCAATAGTGGATAATCCGGAATGATAGACACGGTCTACCACAATAGAGTCTCACAATAGGTATAAACACATAAACAGAGTACAAGAACCGCGAAACATATCCATGTGTGAAGCAAGATAGGATGACTCATACCAATAAATAGGACCCAGATGAAATAAAACTGATGCATCTCTTTGAAAAATCAAAACCGTACCTGTAGTGACAATCATCTGGTGCACTGGCCTCGGCCTTTCTAGGAAAAGCATAACAACAGGACTGACCTCCCCCTCTAGGATTCCCTCTACCCACCCCCACCTCTAGCCAACTGTGTAGGTGGAGTAGCAATAGGAGTGAAGCCCATAGCTTGAGTGCTTTGATGAAATCCACCTTCCGGAGTCTGGGACAATCTCTCATAACGTGCCTAGTATCGCCACACTCATAACAACCCCTCTATGGGCATGGCTGCTCGTACTGAGTCTGTGCCAGATAACTAGAATAACCGTTGTAGGAACCCCGTGCAGGAGGTGCACTAAAAGATGACTGTCCCATATGAGTACCTTGAGGTCCCTGACTGGCTAGAGTACCACGGGTAGTCTGAAGTGTGGACAGAACTGTCCGACCAATGGAGCCTCCACCGTGATGGGTTAGAGCCGAAGAGTAGAATCCACTAAATCCTCTAGGACCTAGAGGCCTCTTTGCCCTGCTATCCAGACTTCGGATACGCTCTAACCTCCTGGAAATCTCCACAACCTGCTGAAATGGAGTATCGGTCTCTAACTCCCGTGCCATCACAAGTCTAAGACCATAACTGAGCCCCTCGATAAATCTGCAGACTCTCTCTCTAACAGTAGACCCCTCTCAAGCCTGTTATGCTCCTCCTATGATGCCTCTAGCCTGACCTCATGATGAACCAAACTAATGGGTTGTATCGGCATAACACCCAAAACGTGACCAACATGAGCCCGCTGCTCTAGAGTACGGGCTGTGGGAGTCTGAGCTCTTCCCACAGTCTGTGAAGTAGATGGTGTAACTAGGATCAATCCAGCCTAAGACAATGTACCAAACATGCTCAGGAACTACGCTAAACTCTCCTGAAATCCAGGGGTAGCAACAGGCGCCTCCAGTGCCTATCCCCCAGCCGGAGCTACTAGTGGCTCCTCAGTTGCTACTCTGGTAGGTGCTCTAGCTGCGGCACTTGCTCCTCATCAGCCTCAGCCTTAGCCTCTGCCTCTTCCTCGACCCCAAGAAATACCGGCTCTGAGGGCAACATCATCGGTAGTTGCAGCTCGTGTCCTCAACATCTGTGAGAGAATAGAAGAATAAAGTCTCAAACTCCGAAATTAATAAATCGACATGATAGGATTGAAAGAAGTGAAGCTTCCTAATAGTTCTGTTTCCTCTCGAAGATAAGTACAACGTCTTCGTACCGATCCACAAGACTGTACTAAACTTGCTGATGACTCATAGCACCTGTGAACCTAGAGCTCTAACACTAACTTATCACGATCCAAAATCCCACCTTAAGGATCGTGATGGCACTTAGTCGCTAGGAGTAGGTAAGCCTAGCACATACTAAGAATATACAGAAATAACAAACTTAATTTAAAATATTAACTAACAATTGAAATAACATAGCTGAACCGAATAATAGTCATACAACCCCAAAACCAGTAGTACAGAGTCATAAGCTCTACTGAGTTTACTAGAAATCTCTAAATATAGTACTGTTCTGTAGTGAAAATAAACAGTTGTAATGAAAAACAATAGAAGGTGACTCCGAGACCTGCGAACGCCTTGGCATGTATAACTTGAAGTCTCCACAGCAAATCGCAAGAAGCTAACTAACATTCAACGTGCTCCAAAGTACCTGGAGCTGTACAAAAATGTGCAGAAACGTAGCATGGGTATACCACAATCGGTACCCAGTAAGTATCAAAACTAACCTCGGTGGAGTAGTGACGAGGTACAAGTCAAGACACATACTAGACATAATAACTTGTGCAAAGTATTAATATAAATCTAACAGAGGAACGGTTATCAATAGAAAGTTGAAAAGAATAACAATATACCTCTAGCAATGGAAGGTAGAAGTAACATATAGCAACAAGGAGTAAACATGTGATAACGCAACAAAGTAATAAGAACTCAATTAAAATACCAATGAAACCAATTAAGGAAAAACCAATGACAACCAAATAATCAAATCATTCTATCAAAAGGTTTACAACTAGAATCACCCTGAGATACCACTTCATACTCACGAATCACGAATCCTAATCCAACAAATCATACACACATGGCACCTCGTGCCTACGTTCTCAATCACAAACGCACGGACAACTCACGTGTCAATATCTCAATCCATCCGACATGGCCACAGGCTCACTATCACAAACCGCTAGGCATAGTCATAAGCTCACTATCTCATTCCGGCCGGCGTGGTCACATGCTCAATATCTTAATCCACCCGACATGGTCACAGGCTCAATATCTCAATCCGCCCGTCATGGTCACAGGCTACTAGTATAACTATATTGCAGAGAAAGCAAATATACAAGAAGGCATGTACGTGGTCAATGAACATCAAGTATCATACTCCTGGACTGGTGTAAATGGCTTGATACGGTGTATGCATGGACAAGTATACTATCACAACTCAAGTCAAAAAGTAATACCAGTGACACCGAGTAGCACATTAGAAAAAACATAACAAATCACGTAATATGCATGATACACACAAGGGAGTCACACCACCAAACAAATATCATGAATAATATACCCAGACAATCACATATCGTCCCTGACATAGCCACCCGTATCTCTCCACGTTGACAATATCATAATAGTCACTCTTATCGTTTTTCCCCGATAATATATTAATAGCCATCCGTATCGCTCCACCTTGATAATAACACAATAGCCACCCGTATCACTCCGCCTAGATAATATATCAATAGCTACCTGTATCGCTTTGCTCAGACAATATATAAATAGCTACCCATATCGCTCTGCAAAATCAACAATAGTAAAATGCCACCCTTATGCTCCGCATAACAACAATCAATCCCCACAACATGTCCACATATGCCACAATATAGCCAAAACAATACCAATATCATAATAATGCATAGCCCACGACTCAACAACAATGTATACTAGAGTCTCCACAACAACACAATGAAATGGAAGAACAAACCCAAATATGAGAAATATAACATTTAATAACACTTCAATTAAATGCATAAGAATAAACTCAACAATGAAATATATAACAAGATATGCCAACATCAATTAAATGCATATAAAAACCTAGAAAACTAAACCGGTCAATTTTTATATATAAGTCCGGATACACACTCATCACCTCATGTACACATGTTTCACATAGCACAAATAATACAATTAGACCAAATCCTACAGGGTAGTTTATCCCGCACAAAGTTAGGCTAGATACTTACATCAAAAAAGCTAAATCAATACTCTAAGACATCCTTCCCATATGAAACAACCTCCGGACGGCTCAAATCTACCCAAAATAAGCAATAGAAAATGATTCCGGATAATAAAGATTCGATCATTAGTGAAAACTAAAAAGTTAAACCAAAAATTCAACTCCGGGCTCGCACCTCGGAACCCGACAAAACTCAATAATTCCGAATATCCATTCCGATACAAGTCCAACCATACCAATATCATCCAATTTCGACCTCAAATCGTTCTTCAAATCATAAATTTATATTTTAGAAAAGCTTTTACTAAAATCCCCAATTTCTCCAATTTAGATCACCAATTAAATGATAAAAACAAAGATGTAATCATGAAAAATGGACAAATCCGAGTCAAAAATACGTACCCCGATCCAAATCGTGAAAATTTTCTCCTAAATTGCCCAAAACCGAGCTCTCTAACTCTAAAAGTGATAAAATAACCAAAACTCAAAAAATAAAGTACTTTATACATTCTGCCCAAGGGGTCCTCTTCGCGATCGCGAGACTGTCTTCGCGATCACGAAACACAAATTATAAGCTGCCAAAATTCTCTCTATGTGAATGCGATCTAAAACCAGTGAACGCGAACCCTCACCTCAACTAGCCTACACGAACGCTACTCTTCTCACGCGAATGCGAAGGCCAATCCACTGGCGCCCCTCGAGCTCTACCTCTACGCGATCACGACACAAGGGATGCGAACGCGATGACCATCTTCCCCCAGGCCACGCGAACGAGACGATCAAATCGCGAACGCGATGAGTAAATCCTCAGCCACCCCAAATACACTTCGCGATCGCGAACGTCCTCTCGCGAACGCGTTGAACTGCAGAACATCAGAAAAACCAACAACTCCAAAACATGAAGAAACGGCCCGTAGCCCATCCGAAACACACCCGGAGTCCACTGGATCCCGTCCAATCACACCAACCAATCTCAAAATATAATACAGACGTAATCGAGGCCTCAAATCACACAAAACAACATCAAAACTACGAATCGCACTCCAATTCAAGCCTAATGAATTAATACACTTTCAAGTTCCAAAACTTATGCCGAACTCTATCAAATCAACTCCGAATGACCTTAAATTTTGCAGGCAAGTCTCAAATGACACACCAAAATTCGAACTCGATATCACAAAGTCAACTCTCGGTCAAATCTCTCAACCTTCCAAACCTTCAACTTTCCAATTTTCGCCAAAAAGTACCAAACCAACCTACGAACCTCTAAATCGAAATCCGGACATACGACTAAGTGCAAAATCACCATACGAAGCAATTGGAACCATCAAAATTCCATTCTAAAGTCGTCTATATAAAAATCAAACTACGGTCTACTCTTTCAACTTAAGCTTCTAAAGTGAGAATCATTCTTCCAAATCAAATCCTGAATCGCTCAAAGACCGAAACCGACCATACACGCAAGTCATAATACAAAATTTGAAGATGCTCATGACCTCAAACCACCGAACGGAACGCTAAAACTCAAAACGACCGGTCGAATCGTTACAAGCTAAAATATATAAATTACATACAATTTGGATACAAAATTATTGGTGCATACAACTTGCACGAAATTAGATCATTTTATGTATTTTATATGTCGTTAGTTTGTATTTTTATCTCGTGTGTATATCATTATATGTCAAATGATACATTGAACATATAAATAATATACACCCGACATATATAATAAATATAACTTATTTATACAAACCTCTTCGCGTTCAATCTGAAATTCTAACCAAAACTAACTCGAATCGTCAACAAATTCCCTGAAAATTGAGATATAAACTCCAACAAATATTTTTAATCATTTACAACAACACCTTATTCAAAGAACCATAATAATTTTGTAAAACTTAATTTTCGAATTCAAAAGTATGACGTTATTTAATGGTTGTCAATGGATTGTGATTCGATGGAGAACCCTTGGATTGTCGGGTGTTTAGTTAAAAAAATGATGCAAGAGTGCACGAGTTACGCTAAAAAATGATGAAGTTCATTGTTTGTGCGGCAGCGGGACTATATAATGTTCAGTTATACTCTTTCCTCTTCTCTAAATGTCTGCTCCTTCCTTTTGGTTCTCAAGGAGCAGATGATTAGAGTCTATTACTAGTTTTTTGTATGTACTTGATAAATTTGTATAAAATATAATAAGTGATAACCTCCTTATTAGGGAAAAAATTTATTTATAAATTAGCATAGCTAGGCAAAGTTTTTAAAATAATTAGTAATTCCTACGTTCACTATAAGAAAAGTGCTGATTACATGAGAATTTTCCTAGGGATATTACAAAAAATCCGCAGGTAATTTGATTTTCTGCAAAATTTCCTACCAAAATGAATTCGTTAGAAAAACCTTCATATGTAATTATTACCTGGGGATTAGAATATTCCCAGGTAAATTGCCTGAGAATTTTGTATCTCCATGTAACTTACTTGCAGATTTATTAGAAAAACATATCAAAAAATCGCAAGAATATTTTGGTAAAAGTTCGTAGCAAAAGGATTTTTCTTGGGAATTTTTGTAGGAAGAAATCCGTAGGTAATTCCCCGTGAAGATCCTCAATAAGTCTGTAAGAAATTTTGAGGTGAACATTTATGGACGAAAGGAATTTTCTTGTGAATATTTATGAAAATATTCCGTAGGAAAATTCCTTTAGCCCCTAGGAAAATCTGCTGATTTTCGCAAGAAAATTCCCAGGAAAAGTTTGCATGTAAAACCGCAAAAACAATTCAAGTAATAATTCACAGGTAAATAGGTAAATCACTATGTAAATTTTCTATTGAAACAAAAGTATTATTTGAAATCCTTAAGAAAATCTCCAAGTAATATTTCGTAGGAAAATCCGTATGTAATATTAGTAAGAAACCCCCATGTAATTATTTTTGCAGTTAAATTCCCATATAAATTTGATGCGTTTTAAAATATTTTTCCATGAAAATTTGCAAGTAATATATATATTTTTAAAATATTGTTTTTATTTAATTCTAGCTTATATTCTTTACAGTTCAACTATATTATAATAATCATTCCACACATGTCTAATCTAATTATAACAAAGAAAAAATATAATTCGTAACATTAGTATTAATAACATATAATTCTTAATCAAAAAGCAAATTATCGCAAATGTGAAACTTAATAGTATAATGAACTTTTCATTCCTGATTATAGTCACTTTCATTCCCGTTATCAAGGATAGAACCAGATTCATTCACATTATTTAAGTCATCGTCACTTTTATTCTCAGAACCTTGATTGTCTTCTTGAGATAACAACTCATTTGAAGATGATGCATTAAAATTTACATACTTCTTCAGTAAGTCTAATTCCTTGCTCATCTTTTTATTTTTGCACCACTCTTCTTGCAACTGAGCATATAAGTTAGCATTGGAAACATGCACCTAAGATTTAATTATCTCATCAATTTCTCCTGGTAAAGTAGATGCTGATTGTTTAAGTGCTTTTACAGATAGACCCAAGGAGCCAATGCTTGCAGCCCTTCCTTTTTACATTCCACCAACAGATTGCACCAAATATCTATTTCACTTAATTGACTTGCTGAATTAGTATTTTCTAACTCAGTTGATGCACTTTGAGAAGCTGATAGTTCTTGTTTTTTTAAAAAATTATTCTGCACCAAAATAAGTTATTTGAGATATAATATAATGCCAATAGAACATCTTTCTTAGGGGAAAAAATTAATAACGACAAGAATTAAGCATCGTTCTCAGGAGAAAAAAATACATAACATAAAGCCCAAAAATGAGAAACAACTGCTCAAATACAAGGAGTCAAGAACAAAAGTTGAATCTTGGCAAAGAATATGACTTTGAAGTTTGTAACAAATCCACAATCTCATTTAAAGAAGAACTTTAACATATAATATGAAGGGCTGATCATTTTGACAATCGAATTAAAATTAAGCAAATAGATGAATGTTGCAGCAATGAAATAGAATGAATAGCAGATAAAGAGGGTAGCCAACAAGTTCCTACCCTGCTTTAAATTTGACATTGTACCATATCATTACAAGAAACTTGCCTGGTCCAAGTCAATTCTCTACCATTTCAATAATATCTTGAACAATAAAGAGGCCTATTACTACTCATTACAAGAAATTTCTAAACTAACTCAGCTGTTTAGACTAACTCAAAAATAAAAAGGAAACAAAAACCTACCCATATTGTAAGTCAATAATGAAAATAAAGGTCTACATCAATTTTCTACCAATTCAATCAAATTTGCATCTTAATCATAAAGAGACCTATCACTTACTCATTCGACTATTCACATCAGTATTCACTTGAAATCCTACATTTGAACTAAGAACTAGCAACATGCGTAAGGAATGAAACATTTGAAATAACACACAAACTAGAATCACTTCATTTTTTTGAACTCTTTGACCTGGTTGCAGATTTAGCTGGTGGCTGCAGTAGGATATTTATTATTCCCATATTACTCTACTTTGATGGTCATTTATCCATAAAATATCAGTCAAAATTATAAGTAAATCTAACTAATTACTACGACACTTTCCCTTATATATCATTAACTTCAACAACTAATAAGAAAAAGCACATAAAAAAGTAAGATGATTTTTTTTTGTGAGTTTATATCTATATGAATATGATTTGGAATGATGTGACTTTTCTTTGAGGTTTATTTCATGTGCACAGATTTAGTTCCATACAAACTGACAAAATTTATCATCTCTTAGTAGTTAGTTCCATACAAACTGACAAAATTTATCATCTCTTAGTTGCTAGTTTGTATGGAATTAATGTTGGATTACCATCGCCACTTGTTATGCTTGCATGAGTAACTTCTATCACGTGATTATGTAAGAAAGGTTCCATATTCTCCTTCTATTTGTACTAGGATGTCATGATAAAAATTTTCCACCATAGGATGTCGTGATGGCACCTAATCTCTAAGACTAGGTAAACCTAACATTCATTGATAATTTAATAGAGATAACAAAACAGGGATAATAAAATAAACCGATAAAGCTCATAATAACTCCAAAATGGAACATCAACAACATAATCCCCAAAATCGGTGAAACTAAGTCATAACCTCTACAAAATATACTAACATCTCTAATACAACACTATCTGATAATAGGGTAAACAAAAGTAAAAAAAATAACAGAAGTTGACTTCGAGGCCTGTGAACGTCGAGTAGGTATACCGTGAAGTCTCCGAAAAGATAACCGAACGATCAGTGGCGTTCGGCACGAGCAGATGTACCTGGATCTGCACAAAAATATGTAGAAGTGTAGTATGAGTACACCACAATGGTACCCAGTAAGTATCAAGCTTAACCTCGGTAAAGTAGTGACGAGACCAGGTCAAGACACCTACTAGGATAAAAAAATTAAACAGAGTATAGCATAGTCTAATAATAAAAAGCGAGTAAGTAAATGATAAATAAGCAGTTCAATAATGTAAGCTAACAATGAAAATTTAAGCGATAAAGGCACAAAGTAGTGAACACATGATGAAACTACCATTAGTCAAAAATGGACAATTACAATTAAGACAATGGAGAAGACAACAAGAACTGCTCAACCAACAAGCCTTTTTAACATAGGATGTACAACAAGAATCACAACCAAGGTACCACACCTCATAACCTCATTTCATAATTGCAATCACAATCTTTTCTTATATCACCGCGTGAGCTTTAAATTTATTTTAAAACATATTTTTCTTGAAATATTTACACACATTTTAGCCCCCTTATCTCACCGCGTGGCTTTAAGTAGTTTCCTTACTAGCAAGATGTGTATAACTCCTACCTTATCTCACCGCATGGGGAGGATGTAAGGCCCCGTAAAATTTTGCCAAGGAATTTAAGGTTTTGTGCCGCGGCACAAGCTTTTTGGGTTGAAGAATGCATTGAGGAGTTGGTGGAAATTTTTGGCAGAAGAAGACAATTATGCGGTCAGTTTCGCGACCGCAGATCTGTTCCGTGGGCCGCATATCCATCGCGGAGTTGAGCAAAAAATTTGTTAAATTTTATAGGTCATTTTGCAGTCCATTATGCGATCGCATATCCGTTTTGCGGTCCGCACTTCCGTCGTAGATTTAGCATGAAGAATTTTGAATGGTGATTCTGCGGTCCATTTCGCGGCTGCATAACTGATCTATAGACTGCAAACCTGCCGCGGACCTGTCCAGACCAACCCAATTTTTTGGGATCATTTTTGCGGTCCATTTTGCAGACCGCATACCTCTTCTGCGGTCCACTCTGCGATCATAGAGTTGAGTTCGGAGGGTCCATTTTCTATTTTTATAACCCGACCCCATTTCTTATAAAACTACTTTGGGATTATTTTGGACGGGTTAAACACATATTTTAGACAGAGGGAAGTGCTTTAAAGAGAGAGGAAGGAGACCTAAGTGCATTGATCATCAATCCCTGCCCAATTTTGAAGATTCAAGGGAATCATTCACTAGACCATCATCGATCCGGGTAAGACCTTGTCCGAAAACCTTCATGCAATTGTTATGAGTTTAATTAGATTATGGAGTTGGAGATAGGCCAAGCGTGTGATATTAGGTGGGATTGTTGAACTATTTTGGGTAGTTTCTTGTTGAAATTGATTAAGGGAGGAAGGGATTACCATTTAAGAGCTTAGTAGTCGATTTTGCATAATAGGTATTTGATAAAGTTCCTAAGAGAGTTACACCATGTGAATCTTTCTAATTATTATCCGATTTTCGCTATCTTCCTATAGATTGATATTTCCTGAAATGTTGGGACTTTGTAATAACTTAAAGAAAGCTCAATCAAGGTATGTTGGCTAAACTTCTCTCTAGAGTCGAATTCCATGATGATCCCGTCAGTTTCACGTATGGCTGACCCAAGTTTCTAAATCCAATATTATGGGTTGTTCCTAATAAATTTGATTATTCTAAACAAGTGTTGTGTTGAAAGATATATGTACTCAAAACATGTTCCAATTGCTCCTATCTTATCATGATCTCTCTCGAGAATGAGTTCAAGTAAGGGTGATGTATTAAAACGTTATCACTTCAACTAGTGTTTCAAATGAAAGTCTATTATGCTTAACTTGGAAAGAAAACCCATTGTGCTTAAAACTCATATTGCTCATATACATGTTTGAGGTCTTGATTCCAAATGCCCTTAATTGTTGATAACCTATGATAATGTTTGGAAGTGAAAGAAGTGAGAGTGAGACATAAAATGTGGCCATGGTTGTCGTAACTAGTGCATTTGAGTTGAATTCGTGTTTCAATCGTAAATCACCATGCTCTCCTTTATAAATATTTCCAATGTGATTTGAGTTCTTACATACTAATGAGTTGAAATTGTGTATTGCCCTTTTGGGGAAAAAGTATTTCAAGAATAAGTGATGTATCACTCGTTTATGATTTTAACTTGTGCTTCAATTGCTAGTCATTTTGCTCCATTCTTTGGAAAGTAATATATTGTGTTTAAAACCTTCATTACTAACAAACCTAGAGTTGTAATTTCCGGAATACTCTATATGTTGATGTTTATGATGATGATCCTTGAAAGTTGTAAGGCCCCGTACAATTTTGCCAAGGAGTTTAAGGGTTCGTGATGCTGAGGTAGGCTTATGTGTTTGAGGATTGTAGCCGCGATACGAACTTTTTGGGTTGAAAAATGCACTGAGGATTTGATGGAAATTTTTGGCAGAAGAAGGCAATTCTGCGGTCTGTTTCGCTAGCGCAGAACCGTTTTGTGGGCCGCATAAGCATCGCAGAGTTGAGCAGGGAGTTTGTTGAATTTTGAAGGTCGTTTTGCGGTCATTTATGTGATCGCATAGTAGTTTCGCGGTCCGCACTTTTGTCACAGAGTTTGCATGAGGAAATTTTGTTGGGCAATTCTGCGGCCGCATAAGTGGTCTACGGATCGCAAACCTATCGCAAACTGGTCCTGAGCAGCCCAGTTTTTAGGCATCAGTTTTGCGGTCCATTTTACAGACCGCATACCTGTTATGCGGTCTATTCTGCGACCGCAAACCTAAGTTCGGAGGGTCTATTTTCCTATTTTTATAACCCGACCCCATTTTTATAAATAGCCTTTGGGGCTCATTTTGGGGCGATTACCTGATGATTTTAGAGAGAGGTAAGAGAATTTTAGAGAGAGAAGGACGAAACCTAATACTCTAATTATCCAATCTTGTACCAACCTTCAAGAATCAAGGAAACCAATCACTAGATTATCATCTATCCGGGTAAGTCCTACTTTTAAACATTAATGCAAGAGGTTATGAGTTCTAGTATATTGTAGGGGTTGGAAATAGGCCATGCATGTGACCATAGATTGTAGTATGTGGGATGAATGAATCATTTTGGTTAGTTTCTTGTTGAAATTGGTTGAGGGAGGAAGGGATTACCATTGTAGAGCTTTGTAGTCTATTTTGCATACTAGGTGTTTGACAAAATTCCTAAGAGAGTTACACCATGAGAATCCTTCTAATTATTATCCGATTTTCGCTATCTTCCTATAGATTGTTGTTGCTAGAAGTGTTGGGACGTTGTAGTAACTTAAGGAAAGCTCCAAGGTATGTTGGCTAAACCCCTCTTTTAGAACTGAACCCCACAATGGCCTTGTAAGTCCCGTGTTGCTCATTATAAATTGATTATTCCGAACAAGCCTTGTGTCAAAAGATACATATGTTCAAATTGTATTCCAAACGTTCTTCTTTTTTGAGTTACTATTTGAGAAGGTGATTAAACATGGGGTGTGTGTTGATATGTTATGATTTGAAGTGTGATTCTAATGAAAACTAGCATGTCAAATTGTGTAAGAAATCACATGTGTCTAAGACCCTTAATTTGGTTAGTTGCTCAAATATGTATCTAAAGTCTTGAATTAAATTTCATTGTTGTTGATAATCTATAAGGATGCTTGAAAGTGAAAGAAGGGGGTTGGAGATGGAAAGTGTGGCCACCATGCCAATAATGAGAGTTATACTTTTGCCCAAACGTGGCTGTTTTAACTAATGCTATGCTTTGTAAGTGTTTTCAATATGTCATTAGCTCTTATATATATTCATGACTTGAAATTGTGTATTGTCCTTTTTGGAAAAAGTATTTCAAGATTAAATGATGTGTTACTCGTTTATGCTTTTAACTTGTGCTTCGATTGCCAACCATTTTACTCCATTTCTTGAAAAGAAATTCATTGTGTTTAAAGCATTCTTTGCTAATAAACCTAAAGTGGAGATTTCTGAAATATTCTATTTGTTGATATTTATGATGATAATCCTTGAAAGTAAAGAAATAAATGTGTGGAATATAAGATACGGCCATCGTGCCTTGGGGTGAGGAATCATAAGTATGGCCAAGAGAGCCAATGAAATTATAATGATATTGTGAATGGTTGAAATTACTAACGAGGCTATATATAGTGTGAAAGGTAATGAGGTGAATATGAAATATATTTGTGCTTTTGTTTTCCCTTGTGTGCAACCAAAAATATTTTTGGGAGTATTATTAGCAAACCGAGGAAGTGTGGGTCATAAGGCCTATACCCGACACGTGTGAGACTAAAATATTGATGTGATTGTGGCTATTCCCCTTAATTGGGATGAGGTTGATATTAGATGTGAATTGGAAAGTCAACCTACATGGCATATGTGGGAAGGTGGCCTAGCCGATCGGGTGGAGATCGGATGCGATGTAGCGCACATGGTGGTACTACTCTTGGTAACACCTTTCTTTCGCACCACATGTCAAACCACATTGTTTGTGGGGAGATGGACTGGACGATCAGGCGTGATCGGACTCCGTGCAAAAAACACGGTGGTATATCGGTGCTGATGATCTCCCAACCAAAAATATATATTATTTCCGTGTTTTGAAAATTGGCATGTTTTAACTAGGCATTTGGATATTATTGATTATGACTTGCTATTTCTATGGTTTTCCCTTTCTTATATTGGCATTCTATTTTGAAAGTGGACATTTAGCTTCACATACTAGTACTATTCCATATGTACTGACGTCCCTTTTGCCGTGGGCGCTGCATCTTCAGTGGATGCAGGTGGATCATCAGCAGGTGGTTTTGACCCTCTTTAGCAGTTACTCTCTATTCAGCAGATTTTGGTGAGCCCTACTCTGTTCCGGACTTCATGTCATTTGACGTTGTACGTTACATTTTGAGGTATAGCTGGGGTCTTGTCACCGACACATCCATACTACTCTTCTGTTTTACTTAGAGGATCTGTAGATAGATTGTGGGTGGTGTATGATGTTGAGAATTAAACTAGTAAATATTGGTATTTGGCCGAACATGTTTTCATCATATCAGTAAATGTGTTATATTTTGGAAATCATAAATGAATATCCTTTAGTAATGGAAAATATTATCTTCTCATGTCTATCACCTGTACTGGTTCTTATATTGTTAATTGGCAAGGTTGGGTAGAAGGCATCTAACATGCTTGCTTAACCGGGGTATCTCGGTTGAGCGCCGGTCACGCTCCCCGAGGTCGGGGCATGACAAAAGTAAAAAAATAAAAGTGTGGAATATGAAATATGACCAACATGCCATGGATGAAGAATCATAATTATGGCCAATGGAGCCAAGGAAATAATGATGTTGTGAATGGTTGAAAGTACTAATGAAGTAATATATAGTGTGAAAGGTTATGAGGTGAATATATTTGTACTTCTGTTTCCCTTGTGTGAAAACAAAATATTTTTGGGAGTATTATTAGCAAACCGAGGAAGGCTGGGTCGTAAGGCCCACACACAAAACTACACGTGTCGGTGTAGGAGTTGATTATGATTATTTCCCTTATTTGGGATGAGAATAATATGTTGAAATTATTTCCCTTAATTGGGATGAGATTGTTGATAGCCCTAGATTTGATGTTCGACTCACACAGCATATGTGGGGAGATGACCTAGCCGGTCAGGTGGTGATCGGACGCCATGTTGCGCGCATGGTGGTTCCTACTCTTGGTAACACCTTTCTTTATTTTGTATCACATGTCAATCCACATTGTTCATGGAGAGATGGCTTAGCCTATCGGGCCGATATCGGACTCTGTGCTAAAAATACGATGGTATATCGGTGCTAATGATATCCCAATCAAAAATAATATTACTTTCGTGTTTTGAAAATTGTTACATTTTAACTTGGCATTTGGGTATTGTTGAATGTTATTTGCTGCTTTCATAATTATTCCCTTCTTATATTGGCATTCTATTTCTAAAGAGGACATTTAGCTTTACATACTAGTACTATTCCACATGTACTAACGTCCCTTTTTTCGGGGCGCTGCATCTTTAATGGATGCAGGTGGTTCGTCAGTGAGAAACTTCGATCCTCGTTAGCAGTTACTCTTTATTCAGCAGGTTTTTGGTGAGCCCTACTCTGTTCCGGGCCTGATTTCACTTGATGTTGTACTTTGTGTTTTGAGGTATAGCCGTGGCCTTGTCGCCGACACTTCTATATTACTTTTCTGTTGTACTTAGAGGCTACGTAGACATGTTATGGGTGGTGTTCAATATTGGAAAATGAACTAGAAGTGTTGGTATTTTGGCAAACATGTGTTTCTCTTATAAATATGAATTTGTGATATTTTAAAAATTGTAATGAATATCCTTTGAGTAATGAAAAAGAATATGAAGAATTTGACTCTTCTCATGTATATCTCTTGTTATTAGTTCTTAAATTGTTCATGGGTAAGGTTGGGTAGAAGGCATCAAGTAGGCTTGCTTGACCGGGGTATCTCGGTTGAGCGCCGATCGCGCTCCCCGAGGTCGGGGCGTGACACGTATCAATCCCTATCCTTATACCACCGCATGCGTATCAATATCACAACACAATAATCAACTCGCACCACATGTGCCCATAAGCCACAATATATGCCAAAATCAACAATACAAATATTACTACAACATATAGCCCATGGCTCAATCACAATGTGTACAAAAATATCAATAACAACAAAATGAAAGCGGAATACTAAACAAAAAAAGATATCTCAACAATTAACAACTTCAACCTCAGTGTGATAATGGCTTTCACAACTTCAACATCAATAACCCAACAAGAAGATATCCCACAAAATAACAACTTTAAGTAAGACTTATTCAACAATAACATGGGTAACAAGACAACAAGGGAGGTAGCAATTTCAAATAAAGCATATAAGAAAAATTACAACAATAAAGGATATAACAAATGCTAACAACGTCAATTAGAGCATGTGAGAGTAAATTAACAACGAAAGATGTAATATGTTGTAACAAATTAAATTAAATACATGGAAGAAGTCTAAAAATCAAAACCGGTCAAAATACCATATATAGCCCGTGTACACACTCGTCACCTTGTGTGCACGTCTTTCACATTATAATTAACACACAACAACCCAAATCCTACACAAAGTTAGGCAAGATACTTACCTCAACAAGGCCAAATCAACCCTCGAAGATAGGTTTCCCCCTATAACTCGCCCTACATGACTCAAATCTAACCAAAAATGACTTAATAACATCAAACAATGCAAGAAAAATAAATTACAATAGATAAAGCTTTGATCTTTACTCAATTTCCCAAAAATTAACAAAAGTCAACCCTCGGGCCCACCTTGTCAAAACCCGGGTCCAGGGATAAATTCCGTCTACCCATAACCCCACGAGTCTATATATTTTGTCGCGATAAAAAATACACTATAGGCCATGATGGTGCCCAACGTCGCTGTCATGCAAGCCACGGTGAAATTATAAACTTAATAACTCATTTCGTTATTTTTAAAATCATAAATCCCATTAAATAAATAGAGTGAAATCTGGTACTCGTAGAAAACTATGATTTTCTTTACCAAATCCCGTAAAAAATATAAAATTACAAGGTGAAATGATAATAATAACATGAACTACAATAATGAACATCCGCTAGGATCCTCCAAAATCCGGTGTCACAAGTGCATGATCATCTACTAGAAGGTATAATAACAATACAACATCTGTCGGGAGTACAAAATAGACAAGATAATGTAACTAATTAAGATGGAGACTCCGTATGCTGTGGGTCGTAACATGGAATACAGCTCACCGTGAAGTCCCGGCAATAGGCGCGCCTTTGCGCCCCAAAGACCACCAGACATATATATACCTGCACAAAAAGTACAGCAAGTGTAGTATGAGCACGTAAATTAATGCGTACCCAGTAAGTATCTAGCCTAACCCCGAAGAAGTAATGACGTGGGGTCGACTTCGACACTTACTAGTGGTCCAATAAATAAAATACAGTAGGAAGTAAGCAAATATGAGGCATGGTAAATAAATAGTATAAACAAATATAGGTACATGATACAATCCTCCTCTGAACAATAAACTCAAGCTCTCAATTATTGGTCACCTCCTCAACCGGAGTATATATATGTAAAATGGTTCCCACCAGATAGGTCGTCACAACTCAAATCAGGAAAACTCATGGATATGATGACTTCTTGTCAAATATTACGCACGACGCTGCCGAGGCGAACGGCCCGATCCCATAAGAGTATTTCATGAAACTGCCGAGGCGAGCGACCCGATCCCATAAAAATATGATACTGCCGAGGCGAACTGCCCGATCCCATAAGAATATGATACTACTGAGGCGAGCGGCCCGATCCCATAAAAGTGTGATACATAATCCTGCCGAGGTGAAAGGCCTGATCCCATAAGAGTGTGGTACAAAATCTTGCCGAGGCTAACAACCCGATCCCATAAGAGCGTGGTACATAATCCTGCCGAGGCGAACGGCCCGATCCCATAAGAATAAGAAGGTTTAACAGGTCCTTCACCCCACTCATAAATACACACGTGTGAGTTATGAAATATAAAGAAGCTTTTTGATGAAAACGCACAACGCGAGAGAAATTCGTAAGGGAAGCACAATTATTCCGCGGCTAATCAAGCAGCTCATCACATCTCTTACAATAGTGATCTATCACTCTACGCAAGTCTGGTCTCAAGTCGTAATGTAAATAAAGGAATTAAACATGCACGGATAACTCAAATAGTTCAATTAAAGCATGGCGTAAACCTAAGTCTACCCGGACAAATCAGGAATAATAGCATATGCACGGACACTCGTCACCTCATACGTGCGTAGCTCCCACAACATGTAGCACATAAGAATATAACACCTACGGGGTAAATTCTCCTTCACAGGGTTAGACAGGAGACTTACCTCGCTCGACTCAAAGCCAAGCAATCCGAAACTAGTCAAACAACGTGCAAATCAATCAAAAGATACTCCAATACTTATAATTAATCAATTTATAATAATTTCCAACTCCGCTCGAAAAGTCAATAAAGTCAACCCTCGGGCCCACGTGCCCGGATTCCGAAAATTTTTGAAGATAAACTTTACCCATAACATCAAGAATTCAAATATATAATTTATTCCAAATTCCATATCCAATTTCGTGGTCAAAATACAAAACTACGATTTCTAGTTTTTTCTTCAAAAATCCCACAATTTCCACCTATTCCATGTTAAAATCTGTATATAATCCATGTAAATAGTTGGAAATTGAACAAAATTACTTACCCAAAGATTGTAGATGAAAACCCCTCTTCAAAATTGCCTCTTACCGAGCATAGGGTTCCAAAAATGTGAGAATGTCTCCAAAATCCCATCTCCCAGCCCTTTTATCAGGTGCAGATGCCGCATTTGCGACAGAGGGTTCGCATTTGCATACCCTCGCAATTGCGGACAAGTGCTCGCAATTACGAACCAAGGAAAAAATCTACAGACTTCGCAATTGCGAACAAATTTTCACAATTACAAACCAAGGAAATAATCTACAGGCTTCGCAAATGCAAACCAAGACAAAAATCTACAGGCTTCGAATGTTCGCAATTGCGATACCTGAGCACTAGCAACACCATCAATCTTTCCCGATACGGAAATGGGTATAACTTTCTCATACGACATCAAAATTTGATGATTCTTGTAGCTATGACTCCGTAATTATGATACGGATCTAATGGTTCAATCAAATCACTAATCAAAGGTGATTTTCTCAATATAGTATCTTTTATACCCAAGAAAACGACGCCGAAATATCAAATAAGAGCGCGACACAACCCAAACACATCTGAAACACACCAGAGGCCCCCGGGACACCGTCCAATTATACAAACCAGTCCCAAAACATAACATGAACCTGCTCGAGGCCTCAAATCACACAAAACAACAAAAAACCATGAATCGACGATCAAATCCTTCTTTTAACTTTCAAATATTCAAACTTCGACGAATGCATCCGAATTACACTTAAACATTCCGGAATGATGCCAAAATTTATGTACAAGTCATAAATCACGATACGAACCTATTCCAAGGCTCAGAACCCCAAACGGACATCGATAACACCAAAGTCCACTTCAAACCAAACTTAGAAAATTCTAAAACCTTTGAATTGCCACCTTTCCACAATAAGCGCTGAAATGCTCCCGGACCACCCGATACTCAACCCGAACATACGACCAAGTCCGAAATCATTATACGAACCTATTGTAACCTTCAAATCCTGATTCTGCGGTTGTTTACTCAAAATTCAAACTTTGGTCAACTCTTCCAACTTAAAGCTTCCGTATTGAGATGTTTCCATCCGAATCAACTTCGAACCTCCCGAAATTCAATTCCGACCATACGTACAAGTCATAAAATATGAAGTGAAGATACTCAAGGTATCAAATTGCCGAACGACCTGCTAGAGCTTAACATGACCAATCGGGTCGTTACATTCTCCCCTACTTAAATATACGTTCATCCTCGAACATGCCATGAACCGTTCCAGAGGTACCTCAAAATCACTGCTCAACACCTTGTGCACCTACCTGTGCCACCACAAACCAGGTCAATACATTTTCTCAAGCCAGACTGAAGATCCTCCCTTTTTTAGTCAATAAGCCTTAGGACAAAATTCCAATCTTCGAATTTCTCTACAAGACCTGATTCTAACATACGAACACCGTATTAATCTCCACACGCTGAACCCACACATGATCATGCACCCATGCTGACATCACACAATGCACCGCATAACTCATTTGCCCATGGTAACCTCCTCCAAGCACAACAGCTGCAAATTCACTGACCTGACGCCCGTACTATACCTTATAACACACCTAAGCCCGGTCTCAACCCTCACAATACTGCAATGACGAAAGAGATGCGCAGGAGCTCATAACCACCCATTAAATCAATAACTCACAGAGTTCCTCTGCTCGACAAGAACTATTACCTCATCTGAACCGAATAGTGACATTTTCCCTTTAATATACCTTATATTGATCCGATCGCACTGATTTCAGGTTCAATAACCTCGTCTCACCCAGTACAAGCTGTTCAGGCAATAAGACATCTCAAACACTAACCAAGATCTTATATGACGCTATCGGTGTGCCAACAAGCCACAACTTGAATATGACACATAAGGAAGAACGAACTCTGGAAAAGATGCTATGAACCCTTCCCAGCGAATGAGAAACAAAATACAGAGAAATAAGTATAGGGAACCGTACTCAATGTCTCCTAGTTGCGGCGTGCAACCCGATCCACACATTATACCATTGCGGCGTGCAGCCCGATCCAAACAACATACCCGTGGCGGCATGCCACCCGATCCACACATGACAATAAACAAGGAAATACCCATCAAGCCATAATGCTTATACCTATGAAATACCCAAATATCTGCCACAAGCACGCCAAGTGCATAAATACGACTCTGGGGAGACGGATAGCGCCATGCGCCACAAAACTCAAGCTCGACTAAGGTGCAATAACGACAAGCTACACAGGACCACAACACCTGAAGACTCCTCCATAAATAGTGCTATGCTGAATGAACACATCCAACTTGACGTAAAGCATACATTCACATTAGATCTACTAGTGGACCTCAAACTGATTTCGATCATCCCATATTGGGCCAATAACCTTCAAAGAATTCACAATGACCCTATTCATGACACATAAGAGCAGCCGTCGAATCTAGAACAAACTCCCACAGTTCACAACCAAACGAATAGAGTGCCTCTCAGTCATAACCTCTCCCATTGGCGATATTACCAAAATCTCCATACCTGTTTTAAATCTCAAACAATCGAATGAGTAACACGTCACACTTATACGATCTTTTCGTGGGATATACTCCCACAACCCTCCGCACCAGATAGTAAAATCTGAACATTAATGGCCATCGACCATGCTATTTCTATAGTATTGGCCAAGCATCCGCATTTCAATACCCAACACTCCTACCACAAAATAGACCTTCCTCAAGCTGCCCAAAAGTAGTGCTAGCATATTCCGAACATCTAAAATCTTCTCGTGCTCCTCCAAGCTCATGACATTCTTGTCGAAACCGAACCGTAACCTTGATCCCAACTTCCCATTACTATACCGCTCACCGCATCTATCATGCCGCTATGCGAGAGTCCAAGAATTTCATCATTACCCCTGAACTACCAGTAGAATACATACTTCATTGGTTAGAACCCCTTTCACTCCACTTATTTCTGAAGAACAATTGCAACACGCAATCGAATTCCCATAACCGCAGAAAATCAAACCTCAAGTTATGGTCTAAAACACCATAATTCTTCCGGTATTCATTTACATATAACAAGGCCATCATAATCAACTACTTCCAAATTAATCCAATTACGGTGGCTGTCAAGACCGTGTGTACAACCACGAGTCACCTGTATATCCTTAACGCACCAAAGGAACTGATCATTTCCATAACCATGCTGATTTAAACCATTGCTAACCGACCCAACTACTTCCAATTTACTCTTGACTTGCCTTCGAAGTAATAATAGCTCCATTCAAATACATAACATGCCTCAAACAACACTCATCCCGAGTGACCCAAATCACGAGACCATATCATTTCAATATCTACCAGCCATCTCATACCCTCCTTATGCACTCAATAGTATTCCCAACTGATACACCCATTCTGAAAGACCCCTGTGAACCGAAGATTTTTCTCCCATTTATCTAACACTGCATCATAGACCCGATGATAACATAGAAATTCACCAAGTATTATCCATACTTTGCTGCAAAACCCAGTCCTCAGCCACATAAAGAACCCAAAATCTTTAAACACCGCACTTTAATTCTTGCACCCAATAGAACCATTATTGAGAGTCACCCACTCTGACCTGGTCCTGAATATATAACCAAACTCTAGTACTCTGCTAGCACATGGACACTTTCAAGGAAGCAACTAGATGAATTCTTTTCCTTGCCCTTCACCTCCACAGGAAGCATAAATCTTGAGCCATCCCCAACACCTACACATGAATCAATAAGGCGAATGCAACTCATATACGTCAAATTTCCTTATCCAAAATACCTCTTAATCATAACGAATCTGCTAATGCACCGATAACCAGAAACCGCATAGGCACACAACCACATGGCCCAATCATAGAGGGTGGGCTCCCCCACTTAGCTTTACGCTACAATCACTTAAATCTCGACCCCTCAACGACTTCTTCTTCTTCCTGGTTGCCGTGGTCCCACACCGTTGCTCAGCCAAATTTCTCATAAGTTCTTGTTGGACTAATCATAACACATCCCGAATTATCAGCCACAATTGCACACTCGACTTCCTAACAGTCGTACCATCTTCTCCAAGCGATCCAAGCTCACATCGTAGTACATGCATCCCGTGTTAGGCAGAAAGTAGAATTCTTTGTAGGAATCTAATCATGAAATATAGTTAAAAATTAATTATAATCACTTGCCCAATGATTATAGATGAAATATCCTCTCCAAGTCGCCTCCTATCGAGTCTAGGGTTCTAAAATGTGATAAAATCCCAACTTTTTACCCTTTTGATAACTGCAGATGTCGCAATTGCAGCACTGGATTCACAATTGCGAAGAAAATCTCGCAAATGCGGCTACTGACAGCCTAAAGGGAACTTTACAAATGTGACAATGGGTTCGCAATTGCGAATCCTATCCCCATCGCAAATGCGACAAAATATATCGCAAATGCAATCCTACCCGAACTAGCCTATCTTCGCAATTACGAGTGAGGTATTACAATTGTGATACCTGACCCTCACCTGTTCACTTCGCAATTGCGAGGTCGGTGCTTGCAATTGCGACATCAGAAACACCAACACACCAACAAGTTATTTTCAGTCCAAACCTTTCCGAAACACGTCCGAAACGTACTTAAGTCCCCGGGGCTCCAAACCAAGTTTTCACACAAGTCTAAAAATATCTTACGAACTTGTTCGCATGATCAAAATACAAAAATAACATCTAAAATTATGAATCAGACATCAAAACGCATGAATTTTAAAGAAAAGTTCAAGAACCTCTAGAATTGCAACCAAGCGTCCGAATCCTATCAAATCAACTAAAATGATACCAAATTTTGCAGACAAGCTCCAAATAGCACAACAGACCTATTCCTAGTCCCCAAACCAAATTCCGAACTCGATAGCCAAAAGTCAACCTACGGTCAACTTGAAAAATCTTCTAAACCTCAAATTGCCAACTTTCGGCAAAATAAGTAAAATCAACCTACGGACCTCCGAATTCGATTTCGGGCAAATGCCTAAGTCCAAAATTACGGTACGAACCTGTCGGAGCCATCGAAACACCGTTCCGGAGTCGTTTTCACAAAAGTCAAACTTTGGTTAACATTATTAACTTAGGCTTCTAAGCTAGTAACCAAAGGGTCCAAATCAACTCAAAACCTTCGCAGAACGAAACTAACCAACCTCGCAAGTCATAAAATCATAAATACACATCTATGAAGTATAAAAAGGGGAAATGAAGTGCAAATACATAAAACGATCGGTCAGATCGTTACATAGGACAAGAGCAACTCTAGAGGATTTATTTAACAAAATTAAGAGATTCTTGCTCGCTAAAAATTAGAAAATAAAAAAAGAATCTATCTAAAAATTAAGAGTTTGTCATGGTTTTCCTTCTAACTTTGGTATAACCCAAAGCTAAGGCTAGAATCTTCTGCTCTTATATATTTGTCATATAAATTTTAGTCGGTATGGTGTTCACGGAGTCTTCTCCTAAGATGATAGGCAGGATCATACTATTGACAGGGAGGTAATGGGTCGGAAAAAAGTAATAGAAGGAACACTTAGATAAGCAGCTTCAACTTTCTCACTTACCCAACATATTTTATGTGCAATAAGGGCGAAAATAAAATTTCGCAATTGAAGGATCTTCTTTAGTAGCTTCCTTCTGGAAATAAAGGAAAGTACTATGTTTATGATGTTATTTTCTTGAAGAAATAAATTTAATATATATATACTCCCTCCGTTTTAATTTATATGAACCCATTTGACTGGGCATAGAGTTTAAGAAAAGAGAGAAGACTTTTGAATTTGTGGTGTAAAATGAAACACATATATTTTATGTGGCTATAAATTATTTAATAAAGATAAATTATTTTTAAATAGGAAAATGGGTCATTCTTTTTGGCATATACTTAAAAGAAAATAGGTTCACATAAATTGAAATGGAGGGAGTATATATTACCATTCTCTTCCAAATCACTCAATGAGGTATAGAACCATATGTATGAACTGAGGCGCCGTCAATTGAATCACGATTCATTTTGTTTTATTCGGACTTTGTCTTAAATTTAGGAGACTCCAAATGCTCCTTCATCAACTTCCTCCATCCAATGTTGTTTCACAGGCAAGTTGTTTTTAATATCTTAGAAAAAGTTGGATCATTCTTGCAGCTGCTCTTTCTCAAAATTATTCAGTGTAGCTTCATTATAGTGATCTGAATTTCTTCTGCATGTATCAAATAAAAATTGTATTAGCCATACAATCTCACACTAACAATATTTGAATATGAAACCAGATTATAAATTTCCTTACCTTGAATTCCTCAAACCATATATCGCGAATAGATTGTGGAAACTTCTTCCAAGAAGGTTTAGCTAGCTCAAATTTACTACGAATGCAAGTACCAATACCTTCAATAACTGGCTTATGAGGATCAAACCTACATAAAATACACTAGTTATGTTACGTGGCGCCTTCCTGAAGTTCCTTGGAAGGGCGACGTAAGGCTAAGCAACCGATGTCAGTGCGGTTGCTGTCCGCCAACTGAGATAATTACCCATTCTCTGCAGGTTTAATCCATATTCGATGCTTTCACGACCCAATTCTCATAATAGGTCGTGATGGCACCTAGTGCCGCCGTTAAGCAAGCTAACGGTGAACCATCAAGTTAATTATCCATTTTTATACTACTAAAATTATGTGTGTCATTAAGTAAAGAAATCATAGAAACATACTTATAATCTTACTAAGTCATATGTGTATATGAAACATAAAATGAAATGATGATAATATCAGGTACAACCATAATCATCTACTAGAAACTTTCAAAACCCGGTGGCACAAGTGTACACGCAATCTAGTAGAATATACAAACCACTATAACTACTGTATGAAACAAAAATATGTAGAAATGATAAATATTATAAGAAGGAGGCTCCAGGTGCTGTAGATCGGAGGGGGAAAGTAACTCACCACTAAGCCTCCGGATAGTGCATATGCGCGCCCTTATGACCGCCTGAAGTATCTGCGAAAGTACCTGCACAATTAGGACAAAAGTGTAGTATGAGTACGTAAATCAATGCGTACCCAGTAAGTATCTAATCTAACCTCGAAGAAGTAGTAATGAGGGGTCGACATCGACACTTACTAGTGGTCCAATAAATAAAGTACATGAATAATAAAAAGACATGAAATACAACAACAATAATGAAATAAGACACTCTAACTAACATGATCCTTCAACATAATAACAATATGAAATTCTCAAATATCATGTGCTATCTCAAGCAGATAAGAAATATCAAGTAAATGGAAAGTCTCAAATCGAAAGGGAAATATCATGTATATTCTGACTCCTAGCGATATTACGCACGAATTATGTCGAGGTCGTACAAAATGATCCCTAATAATAGTATATAATGCCGAGGTCGTACGGCCCGATCTATAATGCTATTTCATAGCACTGCCGAAGCGTTCGGCCCGCTCTACAGAAATAGAGGAAACTTTCCGGATTACATGTCACATAAATATAACACAAGGATATGAACATCAAGAAATCATGATTTTTACCAACAATTAAGTATCCCGCCAAAATTTAAGATAATGAGGCTCGGCCTAACATAATCTGTAATCGAATTTCAATTATAAATTTAAGTAATTACACTAACAAGTTGAGTTTAAATAATACAAATATTGCATGGTAAAATCCTAAGTCTAAGTAGACAATAACATGATTTTAGCTACGTACGGACTATCGTCACCTCGTACGTACGTAGCGTCCACAACAAGTAGCACATATCAATTAAAGTACCTACGGGATAATTCCCTCTTATAAGATTAGGCAAGAGACTTACCTTGCTTCCAAGCCCTCTACTCATCTCTCAATCCGCACTAGTTGCCTCAAAACAATGCCGAGCAACCCAAAACTAATCAAATGACGCATAAATAGATCAATATGTGTTCAAAATTTAATATTTAACTATTAGAGTAATTTTCCAACTCTCGCTCGGAAAGTCCATAAAAGTCACCCCCGAGCCCATGTGTTCGGATTTCAAAAATTTTGTAGATAATTGTTACCCATAATCTTACGAACTCAAATATATATTTTATACCCAATTCCATAATCAATTTCATGGTCAAATAATATTTTTACTAAAACCTAGGTTTTTCAACATAATTCTACTATTTTCTATGTTAAAATCTATCCATAACCCATGTAATTAACTCACATTAGGTAGAAATCACCTACCTAATAGTTCTTGATGAAATTACCCCATCCAAGAAGCTCCAAAAACGGCCAACACAATGAGAAATGAGAAAAATGAGCCTAAATCCCGTTTTTAAAAAGTGTTCTGCCCAGGCTTTCCTTCTTCGCGATTGCGAAGGCAAAGATGCCATCGCCCAGGAAAATGTTCATCGCAAATGCGAACAGGTCTCCACGATTGAGAAGGCTAACCTGGCCAACCCTTTGCAAATGCGGACAGCCCTTCGCGAACATGAAGGCTAATGGCTTGCCATCCCTAGTCCCAACTTCTTCTATGCGAACGTGACTTCCCTCTCGCGAATGCGTAGCTTCACTGCCCCAAGACTTCGCGAACGCGACCCCACCAATGTGAATGTGAAGCATAAAATGCCTCCAGTACATATCCTTCATCGCGAACGCGAGACTCCCTCTGCGTTCGCGAAGAAGGAAACCAACAACAGAAAATCTGCCAATTTAGACTTTGCTCCGGGCGGTCCGAAACTCACTCGCGCCACCTGGGACCCTATCCAAATGAATCAACAAGTCTATAAACATCATCCAGTTCTACTAGAAGTCTCGAAACACATAATATAATATCAAAACCAAGAATCGTACCTCAAAACCAAGTTAATCAACCTTTGAACTTCAAACTTCTTCCAACTAGCTCCAAACACGACGAATTATACTTAGACAACTTGGAATGACGCCAAATTTTACGCACAAGTTAGTAATTTACCATACAAACCTATTTCAAGAATCGGAATCACAAACGGACATCGATAACACCAAAGTCTACTTCAAACCAAACTTAGAAAACTCTAAAACCTTCAAGATACCAACTTTCAACAATAATCGCCGAAACGCTCCTGGACTACCCGAAACTCAATTTGAATATACGCCCAAGACCAAAATCATCATACTAACCTATCACAACCTTTAAATTCCAATTCCAAGGTTGTTTACTCAAAGTGTTGACTCAAGTCAAACTTCTCACCTTAGGCCACTATTATGAAACTAAGTGTTCCGAATTCAACCCGGACCCCTTCCAAAACCAAACCAACCATCCCCCCAAGTCTAAAAACATTAACACATATGGGTGTCCTTAATAAGGGGAACAAGGATCTATAAAGTAAAATGACCTATCAGATCGTTACATTCTCCACCTCTTAAACAAATGTTCGTCCTCGAACGGGTTTAGAATCATACCTGGAGTGCTGAATAAGGGTGGATATATGCTCCACATGTTCTTCTTAGTCTCTCGAGTTGCCTCCTCGATTGGTTGACCCCTCCACTAGACCTTCACCGCTGAAATCTTCTTAGACCTCAACTTGCGGACCTACCTGTCAACAATAGCAACTGGCTCCTCCTCATAACCCAAGCACTCATCTAGCTAAACTGTGCTGAAATCTAACACATGGGACCTGTCGACATGGTACCTCCGGAGCATAGACACGTGGAATACCGGATAAACTCCTAATAGACTAGGAGGAAAAGAAAGCCTATATGCAACCTCTCCAAATCGCTCCAACACCTCGAATGGACCGATGAACCTTGGACTCAACTTGCCCCTCTTTCAGAACCCATGATACCCTTCATCGGCAAGACCTAGAGAACCTTCTCACCCACCATAAATGAAAAATCACACGCTTTATGATCTGCGTAACTCTTCTGCCTGGACTGAGCTATGCGAAGTCACTCCTAAATCAACTTTACCATATTTAAGGCATCCTTTACAAAATCAGTGCCATATAACCTAGCCTCGCTGGGCTCAAACCCACCGATGGGGGAACGACATCGTCGACCATACAAGGCCTCAAATGGAGCCATCTCGATGTTGGACTGATAACTATTATTATAACCAAACTCGGTAAACGGTTTAATCGATCCCACTGCCCTCCGAAGTCAATCACACAAGCTCCGAGCATATCCTCCAGAATCTGAACTGTTCACTCTGACTGCCCATTGGTCTGCGGGTGAAAAGTTATGCTGAGCTCCAGGGGCCGAGGTAGAGTGCGAGATGCGGGTTCGGTCAAACCTAGTAGTTTATGTTCAAACCATGTATTTTTCTTAAGAAATCCATTGAATTTGTACAACTTATTAATTTTGAACCCGATAACTTAAAAAGATGACAATTTCAAACCCATAAGGTTCAAATCATGGCTCCACCTCTGCTGAGCTCTACTCAGGTATCCAACTCACTTTGTACAGCTCTCCAAAAATGTGAAGTGAACTGAGTGCCTCTATCTAAAATGATGGAAATGGGCACACCATACAACTAGACGATCTCCAGAATATAAATCTGGGACAATCTCTCCGAAGTATATGTAGTCATCACTGGAATAAAGTGTGCAGACTTGGTCAGTCTGTTGATAATGACCCAAACAACATTAAATTTCCTCAACATCTATGGCAAACCAACCAAAAAATCCATAGTGATATGCTCCCACTCCCACTATGGTATAACCATCTGCTGAAGTCAGCCACCTGGCCTCCGGTACTCGTACTTAACCTGTTGGCAATTCAGAAATCTTGCCACATATGTCGTTTTTCATGCGCCATGACCAATAATGCTGCCTCAGGTCAAGATATATCTTTGAGGCACATGGATGAATAGAATAGCACAAACTATGCGCCTCCTCCAGAATCGTCTCCCTCAAGGCATCAAAATTAGGAACACAAAAGCAACTGGAGTCGCAGAACGCCATCATCAGCGATAGTAACCTCATTGGTATCACCCCGTAGCACCGTCTCCCTTAGGTACTGATGAGCCTTGATCCGCTCGAATAAAGAAGTCTGAGCCAAAACATTTGCGAGAACTCGACTGGGCTTTGAAATATCCAATCACAAGTCGGTTAGCTGAGGACTGAATGTCCATAGTCAATGGCCTCTCCTCTACTGAAATAAATGCCAAACTACCCATACTCTCGGCCTTTGTCCTCAAGGTATCCGCAAACACATTTTCCTTGCCCGAATGATAACAGATAGTAATATAATAATCCTTCAGTAAGTCAAGCAACCTCAACTTCCTCAGTTTAAGATCCCTCTACTTAAACAAATAAAGCAAACTACGGTGTCGCAATACATAATATACATCCCTGAAGCACTATCCTTAAATGCTGCTCCTACTCCTCCATACTACGCGAGTAGATTAATATGTCATCAATGAAGACAATGACAAATGATGCAAGATATGGCTTGAATACCCAATCTATCAAATCCATAAATGCTTCTAGGGCGTTACTCAAGCTGAAGGACATCACTAGAAACTTATAGTGCCTATATCTAGTCCGGAAAGCCGTCTTTGAAATATTCGAAGCACGAATCCTAAATGATAATACCCATATCTCAAGTCGATCTTCAAAAACACTCAAGCACCCTGTAGCTGATCAAACAAATCATCAATATACGGCAATGTGTATTTATTATTGATGGTGACTTTGTTCAGCTGGTGGTAATCAATGAACACCCGCATACTCCCTTCATTCTTCTTTACAAATAATATAGGTATACCCCAAGGTGACACACTCGACCTTATGATTCCCTTCTCGAGCAACTCCTGAAGCTGCTCCTTCAACTCTCTCAACTCCACTGGATCTATGCGATAGGGCGGTATGGAGATACGCTGGGTGCCTATGCCAAATTAATGCCGAAATCAATATCACGATGCAGTGGCATGCCTAATAGATCAGCAAGAAATACATTAGAAAACTCCCGCACCACATACATTGTATCGCGCCTATAGTAGGCTTGAGGGAGCAGTAAAATCAGGGGAAATGCTGCCCGTTTTATTTTAATAATCGAGTTATCATTTGAAATTCGTGATATACTAGCGCCATCTAAGTTGTACATGTATTTCTTTGTTATAGGGTTGGCGCGCTAGTTGTCGTAAGCTTGTTGTTGAGTTGCATTGACGACTTGAGGTATGTTAAGGCTATCCATTATTTCCTTTTGGCATGATCTATATGATACAAATAAAATGTGCAAACGCGAAACTTTCATAAATGACTCTATTCATAGAAGTACTAGGGGTGCCTATGTTCTTGATTCCCCACGTGTCCTATTATTATATCTTCTGTTCATGGGTATCTAAAAAATACGTAAGTTGCTAAAGTTTATCCGAAGGCATATTGATCTTATGATATTTCGAGAAATCTTCCTGACTTACTTCATTATGCATTGCATTCATTTATACATGTACATTGACCCATGACTAGATGGCATTATATACGTGTATATTATATGTATATGGGATATGGGTAAAGGTTATGGCGTTATATACGCACCACCACCTGATCAGCTGGTATACGTTGATGATTTCGCCCACAGTGGCTGAGATGATATGATGGGATGCCCTCAGAGGCTTGATGATGTTATGTACGCATATACCTATGCATGGTATGACATTTATATGCACATACATGACATTATAAAATTTTCATGATTCACATAGCTATTCTGAATTACAGGTTGAGTTCTTTACTCCATGTTTCTTTCATGTCTTTATATACTACTATCATGCCTTACATACTTGGTACTTTATTTATACTTACGTCCCTTTTTCCTGGGGACAATGCGTTTCATGCCCGCAATTCCCGATAGACAGGATGAGAGTCCTCCTAGTAGGCTATTAGATCAGCGAAAGGTGTTGGTGTACTCCACTTGCTCCGGATTTGCCTATCTGGTCAGTATGATTTGGACATGTATTGATTGGTATGGTGAGGCCATATCTAGAATTTTATGACATTTATGTACTCGTAGAGGCTTGTAGACAGATGTCATATATATGGATACTTATATGGCCTTGTCGGCCTATGTTTTGAGTATACAAATGATCATGTCGGTTTTATAGGCCGGTATGTCACATGTATAAGTTTCTATATCATGTCGGGTTGTCCTACATTTAGTATTCTCTTATGTTTTATTCTGGTTATCTCATGACGACCCTTCTAGACCATTTACCCATGATGGTATGATAAGAAAGATGCGTCACGTTGGTGCTCGGTTAGGTAAGGCACTGTGTGCCCGTCGCGGCCCATCGGTTTAGGTCGTGACAGAAGTGGTATTAGAGCAGTTCTGTCCTATGGAGTCTACAAGTTGTGTCTAGTAGAGTCTTTTTTATGGGTGTGTTGTGCACCACGCTTATAAGCGGGAGGCTACATGTCATTTGGGACTGCCACTCTTTCTTCTTACTCTAGATCGTGTGGTAGAGCTCAGTTGTAAGAAATTCAAACTCCTAAATTCTATTTTATTCGTTATACAACGATATCTACATCCAGAAAGACAATTGGTAAGAGATTGAATGTGGCTGTGGAAGAGTTGAGTCAGAGGAACTCGATTTTGCATCATGCTTATGATTAGTAAATGTGAGGTTTTCAGCAGATCATGTGTGTACTAAGATGTATAAGCTTCTTGATAAGGAGCCCTAAGGCAAGAATATCTATCCACCTATATGGCAAAAAGAAATAAAAGAATCAGAAGGTATATACAAGTTTTGGCGAGTAAAAGAAGCAAGATGAAGAAGGGCACAAGATAACTAGTTAATGAAGATTATCAGTATTTGCAATTCAGACAGAGAAATACAAGCATTATGAGTTACTTTCAACAGTAATAGAGTTATATACAATTTGCCACACTCATATTAATTATGCCCTATGGGAGCCAATAGATATAGTTTAAGAGAAGGTTAAGATATCAGGATCCAGCTGGGGTTAGAGTAACCCAAAAATGGTGGATGGATTGTTATTGTTATACACCATATTTTTGTACGTGAAAGTACGCCATAAATAAATTGATGAAAGCTCGAAAATAAGATGTTACATCCCGCATTTTTGTACGTTAAAATTTTGTCGTAAGTTAATCGACGTAAGTTCGGGAATGAGATTATTTTTGGATAATAAGTATTACGCTATTTCACACAAGTGATAAGTAAATTCGTGAAGGTGAAAGGGTAAACGAATCGAAGAAAATGCGTTTCGTCGAAGTTTGACATTTTGGGATAAATACTGTCCGAGCTATAATACCTGGTATTTATGGACTAATGCCATTCAAGGTACCACATGACCATGATAGCGAGGTGTATAAAGTGTGTTAAAGGTGAGTAGTATTTTAAGTAATTTGAGATAATTCTTAATTATGTGAATAATTGGGTAATTATGAATTTTGTTTAGTGGGAGATTAACTTGTAAATTAAATTTTGTGGATAATTATTTGGATAATTGTTAAGGGGGACAAATCCACGTGTGATTAATGAGGGCTTGGCAGCAAGCTAAAGCCAACTTAATGACTCTTGAGTTATGATTGAGAGGTGCCACACTTAAGTTTATTATGTGGCTTAGTCATTAGACGTGGGGCCCATACCATATAAATCATAGAGACCTCTCTAATTTCCATTTGGTAAAAAATAGATCTTCAACAACATTTCAAGCAAAAATACCATATCATCTTAGAAACGTGAAGTGGCTTCAATCTTTCATACAAAGACTACGTAATGTTATAGCAACAAGATTTTGCGATTCTAAGGGAGTACGGTATAATCTTTCTCAAAGAACATCATACGGATATTTCCTACTCCGATCTTGCCGTTACGTGTTGTCGCAATTGACGTGTGTCAGAGGGATTGTCAAGAGAATCAGCTCAGGTATGTTAAGGCTATCCCTTCTTTGTTTTCGCATAATCTATACGACACGAACGAAATGAGCAAATGCACAGCTTCCATAAATGACTCTATTCATAGAAATACTAGGGGTGTCTATATTCTTGATTCTCCATGTGAATTATTATTATATCTTCTGTTCACGGGTCTTAGAAAAATACGTATTTGATAAAGTTTATCCGAGAGGCATATTATTTTTATGACATTCCGTGAAATCTTATTAACATATTTCTTATGCATTTCATGCATTTATCTTGTACATTGACCCATGACTAGATGGCGTTATATATATATATATATATGTATATGGGATATGGAAAAAGGTTACGGCGTTATATACGCACCACCACCTGATCAGCTGGTATACGTTGATGATTTGCCCACAGTGGCCGAAATGATATGATGGGATGCCCTCAGAGGCTTGATGATGTTATGAGTGCATATACCTATGCATGGTATGACATTTATACGCATATGCATGACATTATAAAAACGAAATGATTCACAGAGCTATTCAGATATACATGTTGAGTCTTTTATTCCATGTTTCTCTCATGTCTATTACTTACTGATTTTTATTCCTTACATACTCTGTACATTATTTGTATTGATGTCCCTTTTGCCTAGGGACATTGCGTTGCATGCCCGCAGGTCTCGATAGACAGGTCGAGAGTCCTCCAAGTAGGCGATCAACTCAGCGGAAGATGTTGGTGCACTCCATTTGCTTCAGAGTTGCTTGTTTGGTCAATATGATTTAGATGTATATTGTTTGGTATGGTGGGGCTCCGTCCTGACCTTTATGACAATTATGTATTCTTAGAGGCTTGTAGATAGATGTCATGTACGTAAAATATTGTATGGCCTTGTTGGCCTATATTCAGTGTACAAGTGGTTATTTTGGTCTTTGAGGCCCATATGTCTTATGTATAAGTTGGTATTACATGTTGTATTCTACTTATCTCACAGCAGCCTCTCTGGCTCAGTTATCTATGATAGTATGATACGAAAAGATATGTTATGTTGGTACTCGGTTGAGTAAGGTACCGGGTGCCCGTCGCGGTCCATCGGTTTGGGTCGTGACAAAAGTGGTATCAGAGCAGTTCTATCCTAGGGAGTCTACAAGCCGTGTCTTGTAGAGTCTTGACAAAGTACCGAGCAAAGAACTTCAATATACCTATAGATGCCCAGAGGTACATTTTGTCAAGCTCTATATATGTTTACAAAGTAAGGCCTAGAGATGGACTAAAAGCTGGAGGAAAAAGGAAAGAAGAGTCGCATAGGCACACTTACAAGGTCAGAGTCGTACAGGATGCACGATAGGAGGTAGCAACAGTAGCGAGATTGGAAGGATTCCGACCACAAGTCGTGGTGTAAGCAAGAGGCCTAAAGGGGGGAATGCCTTGGCCTTTGGATTTATTCACAGAACAGTTGCCTAGACGGCAATGAGAGTACTAGAGTATTCGCAAGAGCAATAGGTTATGATAATGATATGTGCATAAGTAAACATTCGAGGACGAATGTTCCAAAGGGGGGAATTATGTTACACCCTATATTTTCGTACGTGAAAGTACGCCATAAATAAATTGATGAAACCTCGGAAATGAGATGTTACATCCCGCATTTTTGTACGTTAAAAGTTCGTCGTAAGTTAATCGACGTAAGTTCGGGAATGAAATTATTTTGGGATTATAAGTATTACGCTATTTCACACAAATAATAAGTAAATTCGTGAAGGTGAAAGGGGAAACGAATCGAAGAAAATGCGTTTCGTCGAAGTTTGACATTTTAGGATAAATACGGTCTGAGCTATAATACCCGGTATTTATGGACTAATGTCATTCAAGGTACCACATGACCATGGTAGTGAGGTATTTAAAGTATGTTAAAGGTGAGTAGTATTTTAAGTAATTTGAGTTAATTCTTAATTATGTGGATAATTGAATAATTATGGATTTTGTTTAGTGGAAGATTAACTTGTAAATTGAATTTTGTGGATAATTATTTGGATAATTGTTAAGGGGGACAAATCCACGTGTGATTAATGAGGGCTTGGCAGCAAACTAAAGCCAACTTAATGACTCTTGAGTTATGATTAAGAGGTATCACAATTAAGTTTATTATGTGGCTTAGTCATTAGACGTGGGGCCCACACCATATAAATCATAAAGACCTCTCTAATTTCCATTTGGTAAGAAACGGATCTTCAACAACATTTCAAGAAAAAATACCATATCATCTTAGCAACATGAAGTGGCTTCAATCTTTCATACAAAGACTATGTAATGTTATAGCAACCAAATTTTGCGATTCTAAGGGAGTACGGTGTAATCTTTCTCAAAGAATATCATACGGATTTTTTCCTACTCCGATCTTGCCGTTACGTGTTGTCGCAATTGACGTGTGTTAGAGGGATTGTCAAGAGAATCGGCTCAGGTATGTTAAGTCTATCCCTTCTTTCTTTTGGCATGATCTATACGACATGAACGAAATGAGCAAATGTACAGCTTCCATAAATGACTCTATACTTAGAAATACTAGGGGTGTCTATATTCTTGATTCCCCATATGAATTATTATTATATCTTCTGTTCATGGGTCTCAGAAAAATACGTATTTGATAAAGTCTATCCGACAGGCATATTATTTTTATGACATTCCGTGAAATCTTATTAACGTATTTCTTATGCATTTCTTGCATTTATACATGTACATTGACCCATGACCAGATGGCGTTATATACGCGTATATATATGTATATGGGATATGGGAAAAGGTTACGACATTATATACGCACCACCAACTGATCAGCTGGTATACATTGATGATTTGCCCACAGTGGCCGAAATGATATGATGGGATGCCCTCATAGGCTTGATGATGTTATGAATGCATATACCTATGCATGGTATGACATTTATACACATATGCATGACATTATAAAAATGAAATGATTCACAGAGCTATTCAGATTTACATGTTGAGTCTTTTACTCCATGTTTCTCTCATGTCTATTACTTACTGATTTTTATTCCTTACATACTCAGTACATTATTTATACTGACATCCCTTTTGCTTGGGGATGCTGCGTTTTATGCCCGCAGGTCTCGATAGACAGGTTGAGAGTCCTCCAAGTAGGCGATCAGCTCATCGGAAGATGTTGGTGCACTCCATTTACTTTGGAGTTGCTTTTTTGGTCAGTATGATTTAGATGTGTATTGTTTTGTATGGAGGGGCTCCGTCTTGACCTTTATGACAATTATGTATTCTTAGAGGCTTGTAGACAGATGTCATGTACGTAAAAGATTGTATGGCCTTGTCGGCCTATGTTCGGTGTACGAGTGATTATTTTGGTCTTAGAGGCCCATATGTCTTATGTATAAGTTGGTATTATATGTTGTATTCTAATTATCTCACGACAGCCTCTCTGGCTCAGTTATGTATGATAGTATGATACGAAAAGATATGTTATATTGGTACTCGGTTGAGTAAGGTACCGGGTGCCTGTTGCGGCCCATCGATTTGTGGATGGATTGTTATCATTAGCTAACATTTCCGAAGATAGTGCAAATGTGGTAATAGATCTCCGTGTGAGACACCCAGATGGTGAACTATAGAATAGTACAGTCAGATATGAATACTAGAATTTTCAGAAATTTCAGAAGATAGGCAGTGGAATCCTAGAAGGGATAAATATTTACCTTTGTATGGCTCCCGTCCCTAGTAAAGAGAGAGTGTTAGGAAACCCGAAGACCTAGTGAGGTGAATCAAGGGGGGGGGGATAAAAGTGAAAGAATATTTTGTTGACGTTTTCATAATAAGGTGATAGACAGAAATATTAGCACGAGAATAAGAAAAAAGTAAATGAAGCATTATAAGTAAGATGTGATAAATGGATGATATCGTTAAATTAAAATATGACAGGACTACAGATTCTATAGTCAAGTGAAGGAAAAGACAAGAGGTGATAGGCCTTGAGATAATAAAAGAGTATAAGCCATAAAGTCATGTCCCCATTTCGAGAAATGAGTTGGTGAGTCCAACGTGATTACTAGAAGGAAAGGTTAGACCCCCGGAGTAATAGAAATCAGTATGGGCTAGTGAAGAAGATAAACTGAACATGAATTCGGGACTGAAGGATTTGATAATAGTCGACATCATGAGAATTTCAGAGATCGCATTTCGGCGATAATAGAATGGACAACAAAATAATAACCTTTAAAGTTCATTCAAGAAGACGTTTCCCTAAAGCAAGAACTGTGAGCAGAGTTAAGCTTAAGGGACTAAGTGTGCCAGTTACACTAGGTGTCACCTTCGTGCGTAAGAAATTCAGTTATCCATGGTATATAAAGGTTACCACAAGGCAAGTAAAAGTCCGTGGAAATGTGAAAAGATGCCAAAGATGAAGAGGTAAAAAATTTATAGGTAAACATTCCTAGCATTAAATGTTAGAACTCCCCTAAAGGGGGAAGATGGTGTTATATGATATTAAGTCGGAGTTATATGGCTCAGGTAACTATGGAATAGTAAAGGAAGAATGTTGTAGAAAGGCGAAAGGAATGCGATTGCATTTATTCAGATCCTACGGATATGATACGACTCCAGAACATTATGCAAGCACAATGATGGGGAGAGGCAGTAAGGGTTCCATCACTAGATGTTATTGATAAATAAGTGCAAATGAACACTTGATACATAAGGAGCCAGTGTGCGGGGTAAGTTAACACAAATAATATAACCCAAGAGAGATTACAGAGAATATAGATATGAGAATGGACTAACGAGTAGTTAGTAGTTGATTCAAGAAGAGCCTAGTCATGGCTAGAGAAGAGGATACAGACAAATCAGCAGATTATGCAAGATAAACGTAGTGAACCCCAACATAGTGAATGCAGTCTCGCAGATATGATGTCGTAACCCTTGAGAAATATTCAAATAGGAGTTGAGGTAATTAATGGTACCGTATAAGTGTTATGGAAATAAAAGAAAGTGCCATTGGGAAGACAGTCAAAAATTTCAGTTCAAAAGCAACCCTACGAGCACAAGGGCGCGAAGGTAAGTAACGAAGGATAATTATAGGCGAGTAAGAATATCAAAACTTCTTATGGGTATACGATGTAATAAGCTCGCAGCTTTACAGAAGTCAAAGGGTCTCTCTTAAGTACTTCAAAGAAAGACTAGCTGAGGGAATAAGGAAGAAGGCTTCAGCTTAAGCATAGTGACATAAAGAAGAAATAGTCTTGTAACAATAGTCTCATAACAACGAGAAGAAAAAAAATCAAAAGATGATATTTGAGATCATATGAGTTTCAGGAAATTTCTGTATTTTCGGGCAATGAGATAAGCCATGTATTCATGCAACAAGTGGCAGAACGGCCAGGAAAAGTAATTACTTATGTTTAAAGGCAACTGAGAAGGCACGAAAGGAAATATACGTTGCTAACAAGTTAAAGGAAGATTGCGAGTAGTATGAATAGAGAGTTGATGGCTTTTGTAAGAAAATGTGAGTGAGAAGGTGACAAGAATAAGTAAGTCCTCGGGATTAAACCCATCAAAATAAGAGAGTTGATGGCTTTCGTAAGCTATAGAAAGCTCGGTACAACCTGAATGAACGCAGAGGAGTCTAAGACTAGGAGCAATTATATGAGATGAAATGCTACCCTGGTATTAGAAAGGGTGTAATGGTGATAGATAAGAGGATGACGTTTTGGCCTTTGATTGAGCAATGATTTTGAGAAAAGGGATTTCACGAATTGTGCGGGATTAGAACCCATATGATGAATCACGTTGGGTTGCTATAAAATACGGTTATTGAAGTATAGTATCGTCCCTAGGTGGATCAGGCAAATCACTTCAAATGTTCCCCGATGAGACATGAGCCCTAGTGACAATGTATTACGTAAGAGGTTTCAAGTTTTCTATAGTAGATAATGGATCAACATTAAGGTGAATCAACAATGGATGGATAAAAGTTACAAAGTATGAGATGAGATTAGACCGTCATTCTTAAGATGAACAGTAATGAAGAAGAACTAAAGGACTTAAATTTATACATATAGGGTAAGTAACGAGAGAGTAACCTGGAGTTGGGTAACAGACCTCGGCAATAATAAACCAAAGTAAGAGTTATGGTATAGTATAACCTACCTAGTTTTAGTAAATCCATAAGCACAGATAACCGAGGCTATGAAACAAGATATATCAATAGTCATAAGTTCGACAAAGTACCGAGCGAAGATCTTTAATACACCTATAGATTCCCAGAGGGACAACATGTCAAAGTTATGAATATGTTCACAAATTGAGGCCAAGATATTGGCTAAATGTTGGAGGAAAAAGGAGAGAAGAGTCGCGCATAAAAGTACAAAGTCATACATGCTTCATCACAGAAGGTAGAAACAATGACGAGATTGGAAGGATTCCGACCACAAGTCATGGTATGAGAAAGAGGCCTAAAGGGGGGAATGCCCTGGCCTTTGAATTTATTCACAGAACAGTTGCCAAGATGGCAGGGAAAATATTAAAGTATTTAAAAAAGCTATAGGTTATGATACTGATAGGCGCATCAGTCAATATTCGTGGATGAATGTTCCAAAGGGGGGAATGATGTTTCACCCCATATTTTAGTACGTGAGAGTACGTCATAAATCAATTGATGTAAGCTCAGAAATGAGATAATCTTTGAAAGTAAATAAAGTAAGTTAATCATGTTACCTTGGAGATTAAAAATCTTTAAGATCATGGATAACAACTACCAAGAGGGTTGAAAGGCTTAGGAGCTAAGCAAATTAAAGAAAATAAGTTTCGTCGAATGTCGACAAGTTGGGAATGTTATAACATGTACTTTTGGGGTGCTACTAGGGTTCTTAACATGATAAGGAGGTTATGTTATGAGACATTTTAGTCATATAATAGTCGTGGGTTACATTTTGAAGTCAAGCGAGTTTTGGAACAAAGGTTGGCGAAGGTCATCACAAGTTACATTCATAAATGTGCTAAACATTAGGTCAAATATCGTGCAGCTTTTATCCCAATATACTTGGAATTACGGGATGATCCACATATCAAATTGAATATCTACGAGTCTAGTTTCTGACACATTAAACCGTTTGTTGATACGACATCCGAGTTGAGAGATATTTGCAGTTTCGCGAGACTGCATAGGTGACAAGTAGGTGTGTCACTAAAGCATTTTGAGCAATACATTTTGAGTGCTATATGAAGCTCGTAGAATGTATTTTCCAATGATATTAACCATTCGTTCATACGAAATCAGGATAAAAAGATATAAATGTCGAAAGATGAGCCAATGAGAGGGTGCCAAGCTAGCACCTCTTTGACTTTTCCAAACTTGATATATATAGGTCTTAGGCCGTGTTTATCTTTATTTTGCCATAGAACACGACCTAAGAACATCCATAAACATATCCACAAGCTCTCTTCTAGGGTTTCAAAGGACATTAATATCCCGGGTACGAAATCAAGAAGTGATAACATTAGAACGATCCCTACGATGTAAGTATCGCTATATCGCCTCTTTTTTTCTTTGTAGTTTGAGTTTTGGAAGGTACTTTATAGTTAGGAAAACGTCTAATTTCTGTATTTAATCTTTTATATATCAAAGAAGGTTGATAAATTCGTTTCCTAATAGTTAGAACTCACGGAACGGTGATCGGAAGCCGTGAGTTCGATTTATTTCACTTTTAGTAGACTGTTTTGTAGTCCACTCGTATTGGCCTATTGTGCTGCAGATTTATGGAGTTTGGAAGGATGAAGGGAGTGGAGAAACACCCTATGTGGTAGGTTAGTAGGCTGATCGCTCGTCATTGCAATTTCAGGTAAATTGACAACTTGTTGATTGGGCGTGTTGTGGTATTTTTGGGATTTTTATTGTATTGAAGGTCCCGAATTGTAGTTGGGTTGTTTTGAGTTGCTAATTGTATTGTGTTTGTATCTCGCCTATAGTAGGCTTGAGGGAGCAGTAAAATCAGGGAAAATGCTGCCCGTTTTATTTCAATAATCGAGTTATCGTTTGAGATACGTGATATACTAGCGCCATCTAAGTTGTACATGTATTTCTTTGTTATAGGGTTGGCGCGCTAGTTGTCATAAGCTTGTTGTTGAGTTGCATTGACGACTTGAGGTATGTTAAGGCTATCCATTCTTTCTTTTTAGTATGATCCATATGATACAAATGAAATGTGCAAACGCGGAACATTCATAAATGACTCTATTCATAAAAGTACTAGAGGTGCCTATGTTCTTAATTCCCCATGTGTCCTATTATTATATCTTCTATTCATGGGTATCAGAAAAATACGTAAGTTGCTAAAGTTTATCCGAAGGCATATTGATCTTATGTTATTCCGAGAAATCTTACTGACTTATTTCATTATGCATTGCATTCATTTATACATGTATATTGACCAATGACTAGATGGCATTATATACGTGTATATTATATATATATATATATATATATATATATATATATATATGATATGAGGAAAGGTTATGGCGTTATATACTCACCACCACCTGATCAGCTAGTATGCGTTGATGATTTCGCCCACAGTGGCTGAGATGATATGATGGGATGCCCTCAGAGGTATGATGATGTTATGTACGCATATACCTATGCATGGTATGGTATTTATATGCACATGCATGACATTATAAATTTTTTATGATTCACAGAGCTATTCAGAATTACAGGTTGAGTTCTTTACTCCATGTTTCTTTCATGTCTTTATATACTACTATAATGCCTTACATATTCGGTACTTTATTTGTATTGACGTCCCTTTTTCCTGGGGACGCTGCGTTTCAATCTCGTAGGTCCCGATAGACAAGTTGATAGTCCTCCTAGTAGGTTATCAGCTCAGCGGGAGGTGTTGGTGCACTCCACTTGCTCCCGAGTTGCCTATCTGGTCAGTATAATTTGGACATGTATTGATTGGTATGACGGGGCCATATCTCGAATTTTATGACATTTATGTACTCGTAGAGGCTTATAGACATATGTCATATATATGGATACTTGTATGGCCTTGTTGGCCTATGTTTTGAGTATACAAATGATCATGTCAGCCTTATAGGCCCATATGTCACATGTATAAGTTTTTATATCATGTCGGGTCGTCCTACATTTAGTATTCCCTTATGTTTTATTCTAGTTATCTCATGACGGACCTTCTAGACCATTTACCCATGACGGTATGATAAGAAAGATGCGTTACGTTGGTGCTCGGTTAGGTAAGGCGCCGGGTGCCCGTGACGGTATTATTGGAGGAATAGATTCAGTGATGTGCGGCTGAGATCGATTGACTTCACGACTAGGTTGAGGCAAGGAAGACTCGTTTACATGAAGTGGTCCATTATGAGATAAGAGGGGTCGTGATGGGATTATGGGAGGAAACTGAACTGGTTGTCATTCTATGGAGGCTGACTTTTTTATGTGATTTTGCTCCTTTACCACTAGATTGTCCATCTCTTTTAGATCCTACACCTGCCATCTATTAGAAACAAATCAAATAACATTTATATAATGTATTGATGAAGTAATAGATGTACAATAAATGAATAAACATTGTGATATGGATCTCTACCGACAAAGTATCATTAAGCTAAGACCACATACATAAATATATGCTTACAGATCTCAAGTGATCTACCAAAAGCATAGAAGTATAAGAACCTACTGGAAAGTTGAATATTAAAACTGTAGATTTAATGAAAACAAAATATATCAGTATCCGCATGACAGATTTTATGTCACGACCCAATTCCCACTATAGGTCGTGATGGCGTCCAACGTCGCCGCTAGACAAGCCAACAATGAACTATCCATTTGATTGTTCATTTTAATATTTTTAAGTTATTGCTTTTATTAAATAAAGAACTAAGAGTAAATGACCATAGTAATATAAAGCATAAAATAAACATAAGGGTGAAGTAGTGAAATTAATAGAAAAAAACCATGAATTTCTACTAGAAATTTCTAAAACCCGATGTCACAATTGCACGAGCAAACTAGTAGAATATACAAAATCTCTTACAACTACTGTATGAAGTAAGATAGATAGAAAAGTAAATACAACAAGGAGGAGACTCCGGGTGCTGCACAACGGAGCATAGAAGTGTAGCGTGAGTACATAAACTACGTGTAACTAGTAAAGTGACGAGGGGTCGACATCAACACTTACTAGAGGTCAATAAATAAAGTACATGAATTTTAAATAGGCATGAAATACAACAATAATAATGGAATAAGAAAAGATAGATAATAATAAGTCTCTAACATAATATCAATTTAAACCTCCAAGTATCACATGTCAATTTATCACATCAAAACCACCAACTAATTATCAAGTCTCAAGTCAAGAAAGAGATATCAAATATAATCGGACTCCTAGTAACGTCACAATTTTGTCGAGGTCGTACGGTCCGATCCAGAATAGTGTGTACACTGCCGAGGGTTGATCGGCGCAAACTATATATGCATCTAATACACTACTGAGGCGTTCGACCCGATCCACATGAATATAGAAACTCTACAAACATCGATCAACGACTACTACATAGGAATAATATTCAAAGAAGGCATAATTTTTGCTAACAATCAAGTATTCCGCCCAAAACTCAAAGTAACATAGCTCAGTCTCTTAAAAATTCTTTATCCAATTTCAATTATAAATTCAAGTAATTAAACTGACAAGTTAGGTACAAACAATACAAGTAGTGCATGGTAAAATCCTAAGTCTACCCGAACATAAGCATGATTTTCGTTACGTACCGACTCTCGTCACGTCGTGCTTATGTAGCACCCACAATTATTAAGAAATAACTATTAGCAAATTATTAACAATTATTCGTGCGTATGTAGCACCCACAATTATTAGCAAATAACTATTAGCAAATTATTAGCAATTATTAGACAAAAGACCTACCTAGTTTTCAACTCCTCTTCCCGGTCTGCAAGTCACACTAAATGCCTTAAATCAGTGCCAAGTAATTCAAAACTAGCCAAAGGTCATACAAACTAGTCAATATATACTCAAAATTTTATAATTTAACTATTAGAGTAATTACCCAACCCAATTTGGAAGATTCCTAAAGTTCACCGCCAAGTCCACGTGTTTAGATTTCGGAAAAATTTGTAAATGAATGCTACCCATAACCTCACGAACACAAATGTATAATTTCTACTCAATTTCATAATCATTTTCTTGGTCTAATCCCATTTTTTATTAAAACCTAGGTTTTTCAACAAAATCATAAAATTCTCACAATTTACATGTTAAAATCTACCCATAATCTATGTATTAAACTCACATTGGGTAGAAATTACTTGTCTTATGATGCTAGATGAAAAATCCCCCTCCAAGAGCTCCAAAATTGGCCAAGGGAATGGAAAATGAGAGAAAATGGCCTAAGTCTTGTTTTTAAAACAAGTCTCTGCCTAGGCCTTCCTTGTTCGCGATCGCGAAGGAAATATTCTACCACGTTAAGAAAACGTGATTCGCGATCGCGAAGGCTATCCTGTCCTACCCTTCGTGAACGTGAAGAGCACTAGTCTGACCCCTCCCCAGTTGGCTTTCCACTACGCGATCGCGATCCATTGTTCGTGAACGCGAAGGCCAGTGTTCCTAGAGCATCGCGATCGCAACCTCCCTCTCACGAACGCATAGAAAAAAAGTCCCCCAGCCCAATTCGTTCACCGTGAACGCAAGGCTTTCATCGCATTCCCGAAGAAGGAAACCACTAGCAGCATTTTCTGCAATTTTGACTTAACTCGGGGTGGTCTGAAATGCACCCGAGCCATTCGGGATCCCGTCTTAATGCACTAACAAGTTCATATACATGATACGGACCTGCTCGAAGCCTCGAATTACATAAAACAACATCGAAACTAAGAATTGCTCCCCAAAACCAAAAATAATTAACTTATTAACTTCAAACTTCTTCAACTATCTCCGAACGCGTCGAATCATACTTTGACAACTCGGAATGATACCAAATTTTGCGTACAAGTCATAAATTACCATACATACCTATTCCAAGGCTCAAAATCCTAAACGGACCTCAATTACTCCAAAGTCTACTTCAAACCAAATTTAAAGAACTTGAAAACCTTCAATGCACCAACTTTCAACATTAAGCGCTGAAACGCTCCCAGATCTTCCGAAACTCGATCCGAACACTTGCTCAAGTCCAAAATCATTATATGAACCTATTAAAATCATCAAATCCCAGTTCCGAGGTTGTTTACTCAAAATATTGTCTCAAGTCAAATTTGGCCATCTTAGGCCACTATAAAGGAACTAAATGTTCCGATTTCAGCCCGAATTCTTCCAATCCAAAATAAACCATCCCCGAAAGTCATAAAATAGTAAAAGAACATACGGGGAATCTTATTTAGGGAACGGGGATCTAGAAAGAAAAATAATTGGTTGGGTCGTTATATTCTCCACCTCTTAAATATATATTCGTCCTCGAACGGGTGTAGAATCATATCTGGAGTGCTGAATAAGTGTGGATATCTGCTCTGGATGTCCTGCTCGGTCTCCTAAGTCACCTCCTTAGCTGGTTGACCTCTCCACTGGACCTTTGCTGTAGAAATCTTCTTAGACCTCAACTGGCGAACCTGACTGTCAATAATGGCAATTGGCTACTCCTCATAACCCAAGCTCTCATCTAACTGAACCGTGCTATAATATAACACATGCGACATGCCGGCATGGTACTTCCGGAGCATAGACACATGGAAGACCGGATGAACTCCCGATAGAGTGGGAGGCAAAGAAAGCTCATAAGCAACCTCCCCAACTTTCCTCAACACCTTGAATGGGCCAATAAACCTCGGATTCATCTTGCCATTCTTTCCGAACCTCATGATACCCTTCATCGGCGAGACCTTCAAGAGAACTTTATCGCCCACCATAAATGATAAATCACATTCTTTCTGATCTGCATAACTCTTCTATCTACACTGTGCGGTTTGAAGTCTCTCCTGAATCAACTTTACCTTCTCCAAGGCATCCTTCGCTAAACAAGTACCATATAACCTAGCCTCGTCGGGCTCAAACCATCCGATGGGCTAATGACATCGCTGACCGTCTAAAGCCTCATGGAACCATCTCGATGCTAGACTGATAACTGTTGTTATACGCAAACTCGGGCAAGGGCAAGAATCGCCCACTACCCTCCGAAGTCAATCACACACGCTCTGAGCGTATCCTCTAGAATATGAACTGTTCGGTCCGACTAGTTGTCGTTCTACGGAGGAAAGGCTGTGTTGAGCTCTACCCGGATACCCAACTCACTCTGCACTGCTCTCCAGAAATGCGAAATGAACTAAAGGCCTCTATCTGAAATGATGGAAACAGGCACACCATGCAACCGGACAATCTCCTGAATGTAAATCTGCGCCAATCTCTCTGAGGAGTACGTAGTCACAACCAGAATAAAGTGTGCCGACTTGGTGAGCCTGTCGACCATGACCCAAATAGTATCAAACTTCCTAAACGTCCATGGAAACCCAACTACGAAGTCCATAATGATACTCTCACTTCCACTCCAGTATAACCACCTGCTGGAGTAGGCCACCTAGCCTCTGGTGCTCATACTTAACCTGTTGGCAATTTAGACATCTCGCTACATACTCAACTATGTCCTTCTTTATCTGCCGCCACCAGTAATGCTGCCTTAGGTCGTGATACATCTTCATAGCACCTGGATGAATAGAATACCGTGAACTGTGAGCCTCATCTAGAATTGTCTCCCTCAGGCCATCGACATTAGGAATATATAAGCATCCTTGGAGTCACAGAACACCATCATCACCGATAGTAACCTCCTTGGAACCACCTTGTAGCACCGTCTCTATATGAACTAACAAGTGCGGATTATCGTACTGACGAGCCTTGATCCGCTTGAATAATAAAGACTGAGATACAACACGTGCAAGAACTCGACTGGGCTCTGAAATATCCAACCTCACAAGTCTGTTAGGTAAGCATTGAATGTCCAAAGCCAATGGCCTCTTCTCTGCTGAAATGAATGGCAAGCTACCCATACTCTTAGCCTTTCTGCTCAAGGCATACGCAACTATATTTGCCTTGCCCGGATGATAAAGGGTAGTAATATCATTATCCTTCAGTAACTAAAGCCACCTGCGCTGCCTTAAATTAAGATCCCTCTGCTTAAACAAATGCTGCAAACTACGATGATCGGTGTAAACCTCGCAGGACACTCCATGAAGATAATACCTCCAAATCTTCAGAGTATAAACTATAATAGCCAACTCCAAATCATGAACAAGGTAATTCTTCTCGTGGAGATTCAACTGGTGTAAAGCATATGCAATAACTTGCCCCTCCTTCATCAATACACAACCCAAGCAACATCAATGTTATGGTCAATGCGTTCTTGAGCTTCTGAAAGTTTGCTTTGTAATCATCAGACCATCTGAAAGGAGCACCCTTCTGGGTCAATCTAGTCAAAGGTGCTACAATAGACCAAAATCCCTCCACAAACCAATGATAATACCCTTTTAAACCCAAGAAAATCCTAATCTCGATCACTATGGTAGGACAAGTCCATCTCTGAATTGCCTCGATCTTCTTGGGATCTACCTTAATACCCTAACCTGATACAACATGTCCCAAGAATGCCACAAAATCTAACCAGAACTCGCACTTGGTGAACTTAGCATATAACTTTTATTCCCGCAAGGTCTGAAGAACAACTCTCAAATGTTGCTCGTGCTCCTTCATACTATGTGAGTAGGTCAATATGTCTTCAATGAATACAATGAAAAATGAGTCATGATATGGCCTGAACACCCAGTTCATCAAATCCTTAAATGCCACCAGGGCGTTAGTCAAGCCGAAGAACATCACTAGGAACTCATAGTGCCCATATCTAGTCCGTAAAGCCATCTTCAGAACATCCAAATCACGAATCTTCAGTTGAGGATAGCACCCTATAACTAATAAAATAAACCATCAATGTGAGGCAACGGGTGCTTGTTCTTAATGGTAACTTTGTTAGACTGGCGATAATCGCACATGTGCATACTCCCATCCTTCTTTTTCACAAACAATACAGACACAACCCAAGATGACACACTCGGCCTAATTAACCCCTTTGCGAGAAACTCCTCAAGTTGTTCCTTCAACTTCTTCAATTCTTTCGGAGCCATGAAGGACGGTAGAATAGAGACAAGTTAGGTACATGGTGCCAAATCATTACTAAAATATATATGAGGATCTAGTGGCATGCCTGGAAGATTGGAAGGAAACACATCAAAGAACTCCCGCACCACGGGCACTGAATCAATCGTGGGAGTCTCTGTATCAATATCCCGAACATAAGCCAGATAGGCCAAACAGCCCTTCTCGATCATATGTCGAGCCTTCAAAAAAGAGATAACCCGGCTAGATGTACGGATAGATAAACCTTCCTACTCCACTCTAGGCAACTCTGGCATTGCCAAAGTAACAGTCTTGGCATAGCAACCTAGAACGGCATAGTACGGAGACAAAATTCCCTGCCAAAGATAACCTTAAAGTCGGTCTTGTCGAGAAACAGAAGATCCTCTCTACTCTCACAACCACAGAAAGTCATAATACAAGACCGATAAACCTGATCCACAATAACAGAATCTCCCACTAGCATAGACACATATATAGGAGCACCAAAGGACTCACGAGAGACATCCAGATAATGAGCAAATAAAGATGAAACATATGAATATATACACCATGGATCAAATAGTACCAAAGCATCCCAACTGAAGATAGTAGTAATACCTGTGATCATGGCGTTTGAGGCTACTATATCTCGTCTGGTTGGAAAAGCATAGAACATAGCTGGAGCACCAACGGACTGGCCTCCACCTCTAAGGCGACCCCTACCTACATGCCCTCCGCCTCTGGTTGGCTGGACGGCTGGTGCAGTGATCATGGGCTGATAGCCCTGCTGTACTGCCTTGCCCCAAAGTCCGGGGCAAAATCTTCTCTTATGACCAAGCTCCCCACACTCACACTCATAGAAACTTTTCGGTGTGGAAGATGACTGACCCTAGGGACCTAGCCACCCATAAGAAGAACCGTGAATAGATGGTGGATGGTAAGAGCTGTATGGAATGGCGTTGAAATAGGGTCGTACTAGAGCACCTCTAGAAGGCGGTGGTGCCAATACATAGGCCTGCTAGACTAGCCCTTCACAAACTGACTTCTGCCCCTAGACGGAGCACCACTAAATCCTCCTGAGTATCGAGGCTGTTTGTCCCTAGGTGCATGCTCTCAGCCCTGCTGACGGATACCCTCGATCCTCCGAGCTATCTCCACAACCTGCTCATAGGAAGTCCCCACCTCAACCTCTCAGGTCATAGTAACCTAGATGCCATAATGCAAGCCCGCAATAAACCTCCGCAATCTCTCTGCTTCTGTAGGGAGTATCATAAGTGTGTGGTGAGACAACTCAGAGAACCTCACCTCATAATCGGAGACCGACATCTGTCATTGTTGGAGCCGCTCAAACTGACCTGCAACTCTTCCCTCTGAGAGGGTGGAATATATCTCTCCAGAAAGAGACATGTGAATTGGTCCCAAGTAAAGGGAGGTGAACCTGCTGGCCTGCTACATAGATAAGACTGCCACCATCTACGGGCCTTGCCCTCTACCTGAAATATGGTGAAGTCCACCTCGTTGGACTCTAATATTCCCATGTTGTGCAGTCTGTCTCTGCGACAATCAATAAAGTCATGTGGGTCCTCATGTCGCTCACCGCTAAAGACAGGAAGATATAATCTGGTCCATCTATCCAACCACTTCTGCTGATCTACGGTCGAGGCTGGTTTGGGCTTCGGTATGACTGCTACAACTGGTTAAGCCCTGTCCGAAGGTAGTGCACCTGGGGTCTGATATAAGGCCATAGCGTGTCCTAGAGCCTGAGAGGTAGGGGTCTGTGCCCCCCTCCCACCTGAGATATGGATGGATCCGCTGGAAACCAACTTGTATCATAGAGTCCATGAACCGCAACATATGGCCCATGACTTCCTGAAATCCCAGTGCAGTCGTGAAGTTTGCCGCGGCCGACTCAGCTGTAGGTAACTCATCTTGCTTCTCATTGACAGGATCCTCTATTGGATCCACTGGTGGTATGATAGGGGCAACTCTAGCACGCCCTTTTCCTCTAATAGCAGCTAGAGCCCTCTCTCGCCCTCTTCTTCGGCCTCTAGCAACAGGTCGAGCAACTCCTCCACTGCTAGGTACATCTTCCACATGTGTTCTCACCATCTGTGAGAGAATACGAGAAAGATACTTAGCAAAACATCAACTGCACGATATGAGATGAAGAAAAAGAAGTTTCCTAACACCCTATAGCCTCTCGAAGATAAGCACAGACGTCTCTGCACCGATCCGCAAGACACTATTAGCCTTACTCATGACTTGTGAGACCTATGTGAACCTACTGCTCTGATACCAAGCTATCATGGCCCAATTCCCACTATAGGCCGTGATGGCACCCAACGTCGCCGCTAGGCAAGCCAACGGTGAACTATCCATTTGATTATTCATTTTAATATTTTTAAAGTCATTCGTTTTATTTAATAAATAACTAAGAGTAAATGACCGTAGTATTATAAAGTATAAAATAACCATAAGGGTGAATTAGTGAAATTAATAGACAAAAACTATAAATATCTACTAGAAATTCCCTAAACCTGATGTCACAATTGCACGAGCAAACTAGCAGAATATACAAAATCTCCTACAACTACTGTCTGAAATAAGATAGACAGAAAAGTAAATACAACAAGGAGGAGACTCCGGGTGCTGTACAATGGAGCATAAGAAGCAGCTCACCACTAACCGGGTAGCGAGGATATACGCCAGACTAGCCACCAGATGCACTTGCCCCTGATCCTGCACGATTAGTGCAAAAGTGTAGCGTGAGTACATAAACAACGTGTACCTAGTAAGTATCTAGTCTAACCTCGAAGAAGTAGTGACGAGGGGTCGACATCAACATTTACTAGAGGTCAATAAATAAAGTATATGAATTTTAAATAGGCATGAAATACAACAATAATAATGGAATAAGAAATGATAGATAATAATAAGTCTCTAACATGATATCAATTTAAACCTCCAAGTATCATATGCCGATTTATCACATCAAAACCACCAACTATTTATCGAGTCTCAAGTCAAGAAAGAGATATCAAATATAATCGGACTCCTAGTAACGTCACGCACGATTATGACGAGGTCGTACAACCCGATCCAGAATAGTGTGTACACTCCTGAGGGTCGAGCGATGTGAACCATAGATACATCTAATATACTACCAAGGCATTCGGACCGATCTACGGGAATAGAGAAACTCTACAAACTTCGATCAACGACTACTACATAGGAATAGTACTCAAATAAGGCATAATTTATGTTAACTATCACGTATTCTGCCCAAAACTTAAAGTAACAGAGTTCGGTCTCTTAAAACTCCTTTATTCAATTTCAATTATTAATTCAAATAATTAAACTAACAAGTTGGGTGCAAATAATGCTAGTAGTGCATGGTAAAGTCCTAAGTCTACCCGGACATAAGCATGATTTTAGCTACGTACGGACTCTCGTCACATCCTGCATACGTAGCCTCATAATTATTAGGAAGTAACTATTTAAAATATCTACGGGGATAATTCCCTCTTACAACGTTAGGCAAGAGACGTACGTCATTTCCAAGTACTCTTCACGGTCCACAATTCACACTAAAAGCCTCAAATCGATGTCAAGCAATCCAAAACTCGACAAAGGTCATACAAACTAGTCAATATATGCTCAAAATTTTATACTTTAGCTATTAGAGTAATTACCCAACCTAATTTGAAAGATTCCTAAAATTCACCCGAGTCCACGTGCCCGGATTCCGAAAACTTTTGTAAATAAATATTACCCATAACCTCACGAACACAAATATATAATTTCTACTCAATTTCATAATTATTTTCATGGTCTAATCCCATTTTTATCAAAACCTAGATTTTTCAATAAAATCCTAAAATTCCCATAATTTACATGTTACAATCTACCCATAATCTATGTATTAAACTCATATTGGGTAGGAATTACTTATCTTATGATGCTAGATGACCCCTCCCCCCCCCCCCTCCAAGAGCTCCAAAATCGGCCAAGGAAAAGGCAAATGAGAGAAAATGGACTAATTCCCATTTTTAAAACAAGTCTCTGCCTAGGCATTCCTTCTTTGCAATCATGACGACAAAATTCTTCCACGCCCAGAAAACGTGGTCGCAAATACGAAAGGAGCCTCACGATTGCGAAGGCTATCCTGTCCTACCCTTTGTGAACGCGAAGAGTACCAGTCTGACCCCTCCCCAGCAGGCTTTCCACCACGCGATTGCGACCCGTTGTTTGCAAATATGAAGGCCGGTGTGTCCAGAGTATGGGTTTTTAACGGGCGGGCTGGGATGGGCTAGACACAAAAAGAATCAGCCCATCCGTTTAACATTGCGGGCTGTTAGCGGGCTGAGTTAGCGGGCTATACTTTTTCGGGTTTTTTTTATCCATCCGGGTTCGGGCTTAGCGGGTTGTTAGCGGGCCGTGGAATTTTATTTTTTTTAAAGTAAATTTTGTTTTTCTTATTCAATGTTATTGATACTGAAGTGTTTGCAAACTTTTAAGGTTAGAATTAAACTTTGAAGTTTAAAATTTTAAATTTAAAATTTAAATTTTATAATTTTAAAATTAAAATTTGAAAGTAAGTGGTTACAAAAATTTATTTAATAAGACCAATAGGCAATATGTAAGGATCAAGCTCCGAAGACTTTCATTTGATATTTTTATTGAATAATATATAATACTTCAAATTAAGTTGCAATTTCTTTTTTGATTTTGTTATTTTTGAACTTGCAAATTAAAAGTTTACAACAATTATAAAAAAAATATAGTACATCACATGCTTTACATTATTTTTGTAAGTTCATCCATGTCAACATGAGGTTCTTGATTTCCGGTATTGGTTGAATCAGAACCATAAACCATTATATCTCCAATATCTTGGTCCTCCGCTTCATCTACCTCATCACGCCCTTGATTTCGTCGTGCTAATCTTATCCAACTGAAGCACACTAGAATTTCCAAAGGGTTGCTACCCAATGAATGACGGTTATCTCCTAGTTGCTGCCTTGCTTGGCTAAATGCGCTCTCTGATGCGACTGTTGAAATCGGCACATTTAGCACGTTTCGAGCCAAGGCCGAAAGAATAGGAAATTGATTTGAGTTGCTCCTCCACCAACCCAGTGGTAGAAATTCCTTTGTGCGGGGCTCGACTGACTTTTGCAAGTAGAATTGATGTTCATCAATATTCCTGCTACTGGTTTGTTGATGCTCCCCTATTGTAGACCAAATCAAATAATCTTCAACACAATCATTATCATCCAAAGTACTGGTCCCAGATGTTGAAACTGAACTTGAAGGAATATTTGCATCTACAGCAGAAGAAGAATCAACAATGTTAGCATAATAATTATATAATATTTCTAAATGTTTGTGTAGATCAGAAATACAAGTGTCAATATCAAGAGTTTCAGTTGATCCAATATCCATATAAGAATATAAAGCAGTGATTAATTGGCGACAAGTGGCCATTTTAATAGAAGGGTTTAAAATAGCACCAATTAGGTAAATAGGGGGAATTAGGTAAAAATATATTTTAAACTTTCTAGCATAGAGAGTGAATTGTGAGGAAAAATGAAGAAGAAGGGGGGCTATTTATAGTTTTTAAAAGGTTAATAAGTCTCTAACATGATATCAATTTAAACCTCCAAATATCATATGCCGATTTATCAAATCAAAACCACCAACTATTTATCGAGTCTCAAGTCAAGAAAGAGATATCAAATATAATCGGACTCCTAGTAACGTCACGCACGATTATGACGAGGTCGTACAACCCGATCCAGAATAGTGTGTACACTCCTGAGGGTCGAGCGATGTGAACCATAGATACATCTAATATACTACCAAGGCATTCGGACCGATCTACGGGAATAGAGAAACTCTACAAACTTCGATCAACGACTACTACATAGGAATAGTACTCAAAGAAGGCATAATTTATGTTAACTATCACGTATTCCGCCCAAAACTTAAAGTAACGGAGCTCAGTCTCTTAAAGCTCCTTTATTCAATTTCAATTATTAATTCAAATAATTAAAATAACAAGTTGGGTGCAAATAATGCTAGTAGTGCGTGGTAAAGTCCTAAGTCTACCCGGACATAAGCATGATTTTAGCTACATACGGACTCTCGTCACATCCTGCGTACGTAGCACTCATAATTATTAGGAAGTAACTATTTAAAATATCTACGGGGATAATTCCCTCTTACAACGTTAGGCAAGAGACGTACGTCATTTCCAAGTACTTTTCATGGTCCACAATTCACACTAAAAGCCTGAAATCGATGCCAAGCAATCCAAAACTCGACAAAGGTCATACAAACTAGTCAATATATGCTCAAAATTTTATACTTTAGCTATTAGAGTAATTACCCAACCTAATTTGAAAGATTCCTAAAATTCACCCCGAGTCCACGTGTCCGGATTCCGAAATTATTTGTAAATAAATATTACCCATAACCTCACGAACACAAATATATAATTTTTACTCAATTTCTTAATCATTTTCATGGTCTAATCTCATTTTTATCAAAACCTAGATTTTTCAATAAAATCCTAAAATTCCCATAATTTACATGTTAAAATCTACCCATAATCTATGTATCACATTGGGTAAGAATTACTTATCTTATGATGCTAGATGAAACCCCTCCCCCCCTACAAGAGCTCCAAAATCGGCCAAGGAAAAGGCAAATGAGAGAAAATGGACTATTACCCGTTTTTAAAACAAGTCTCTGCCTAGGCATTCCTTCTTTGCAATCGTGACGGCAAAATTCTTCCACGCCCAGAAAACGTGGTCGCGAATACGAAAGGAGCCTCGCGATTGCGAAGGCTATCCTGTCCTACCCTTCGTGAACGCGAATAGTACCAGTCTGACCCCTCCCCAGCAGGCTTTCCACTACGCGATCGCGACCCGTTATTTGCAAACATAAAGGCCGGTGTGTCCAGAGTATGGGTGTTTAACGGGAGGGCTGGAACGGGCTAGACACAAAAAATATCAGCCCGTCCGTTTAACGTTACGGACTGTTAGCGGGCTGAGTTAGCGGGCTATACTTTTTCGGGTTTTTTTTTGTCCATCCGGGTTCGGGCTTAGCGGGTTGTTAGCGGGCCGTGAAATTTTATTTTTTTTAAAGTAAATTTTATTTTTCTTATTCAATGTTATTGATACTGAAGTGTTTGCAAACTTTTAAGGTTAGAATTAAACTTTCAAGTTTAAAATTTTAAATTTGAAATTTGAATTTTATAATTTTAAAATTAAAATTTGAAAGTAAGTGGCTACAAAAATTTATTTAATAAGACCAATAGGCAATACGTAAGGATCAAGCTCCGAAGACTTTCATTTGATATTTTTGTTGAATAATATATAATACTTCAAATTAAGTTGTAAATTCTTTTTTGATTTTGTTATTTTTGAACTTGCAAATTAAAAGTTTACAACAATTATAAAAAAAAAGAAATAGTACATCACATGCTTTGCATCATTTTTGTAAGTTCATCCATGTCAACATAAGGTTCTTGATTTCCGGCATTGGTTGAATCAGAACCATAAACCATTATATCTCCAATTTCTTGGTCCTCCGCTTCATCTACCTCATCACGTCCTTGATTTCGTCATGCTGATCTTATCCAATCTCTGAAGCACACTAGAATTTTTAAAGGGTTGCTACCCAATGAATGACGGGTATCTCCTAGTTGCTGCCTTGCTTGGCTAAATGCGCTCTTTGATGCGACTGTTGAAATCGGCACATTTAGCACATTTCGAGCCAAGGCCGATAGAACAGGAAATTGATTTGAGTTGCTCCTCCACCAACCCAGTGGTAGAAATTTCTTTGTGCAGGGCTCTGCTGACTTTTGCAAGTAGAATTGAAGTTCATCAATATTTCTGCTACTGGTTTGTTGATGCTCCCCTATTGTAGACCAAATCAAATAATCTTCAACACCATCATTATCATCCAAAGTACTGGCCCCAGATGTTGAAACTGAACTTGAAGGAATATTTGCATCTACTGCAGAAGAAGCATCAACAATGTTAGCATACTAATTATATAATATTTCTAAATGTTTGTGCAGATCAGAAATACAAGTGTCAATATCAAGAGTTTCAGTTGATCCAATATCCATATAAGAATATAAAGCAGTGATTAATTGGCGACAAGTAGCCATTTTAATAGAAGGGTTTTAAATAGTACCAATTAGGTAAATAGGGGAAATTGGGTAAAAATATTTTTTAAACTATCTAGCATAGAGAGTGAATTGTGAGGAAAAATGAAGAAGAAGGGAGGCTATTTTATAGTTTTTAAAAGGTTAAAATTGTAATTTATCAAATACTAGGGTATGGGGGCTATTTTCTTAAGGGGGTAGACCGAAATGACCATTTTTGCAAAAAAGGGCCGTTGGCTAACGGTCATATTTGAAAACCCGCTCCCCGCCCAACCCGTCCCAGCCTGGCCCCACGCTACAGTACCGGGCTGACCCGGGCTGAACCGGGTTGTAAACGGGTCAGCCTGACCCGATTAACAGGTATAGTCCAGAGCATCGCGATCGCGACCTCCCTCTCGCGAATGGATAGAACAAAAGTCCCCCATTCCAATTCCTTCACCGCGAACGCGAGGCTTTCACCGCGTTCACGAAGAAGGAAACGAGTAACAGATTCTTTTGAAATTTTGACTCAACTCCGGGTGGTCCGATACTCACCCGAGCCACCCGGGACCCCATCCGAATGCACCAATAAGTTCATAAATATGATACGGACCTGCTCGAAGCTTCGAATCACATAAAACAATATCGAAACTAAGAATCACGCCCCAAACCAAATAAATTAACTTATGAACTTCAAATTTCTTCAACTAGCTCTGAACGCGTCGAATCATACTTAGACAACTCGGAAAGACACTAAATTTTGTGTACAAGTCATAAATCACCATACGGACCTATTCCTAGGCTCGGAATCCAAAATGAACCTCCATAACACCAAAGTCTACTTCAAACCAAATTTAAAGAACTTGAAAACCTTCAATACGCCAACTTTCAACATTAAGCGCCAAAATGCTCCCATATTATCTGAAACTCGATCTGAACACATGCCCAAGTCCAAAATCATCATACAAACCCATTGGAACTATCAAATCCCGGTTTTGAGTTTGTTTACTCAAAATGTTGACTCAAGTCAAACTTGGCCATCTTAAGCCACTATTAAGGAAGTAAGTGTTCTGATTTAAACCCGAACCCTTCCAAACCAGAACCAACCATCTCACAAGTCAAAAAATAGTAAAAGCACATTCGAGAATCTTATTTAGGGGAACGGGGATCTACAAAGAAAAACGACTGGCCGGGTCGTTAAATTTTAACTATTGTTAAAACCAAATACAATATTGTAATATAAACAATAAAAATTGACAAATTAATATTCTCAATTGTCATGTTCATCTTCGTCCTCCTCTTGCGTTTCAATGTAATCTTGTGAATCATTACTATCAAAAAGCTCTTCCTCTGCTTTACTTGCTACCTCCTCATCTTCGTCTTCAAATAAATCATATCCATCTTCATTGATAACTGATTGAAAACTACTCATATCGACCTCTTCACCATCAACTTGGTCATCTTGTAGGCAATCAATTGGGTCATGCTCTATACTTACATTAACATGTGATTGCTCCTCTTGGTAATCAACTTCCAGATTATGTCTTGCATCCAAAACTCCCCTTGGCTTTTTCTTTATAACAATCCACCAATCAGCTTTATCTCCTTTGTTTTCAGGAAGATTTGCATAATAAACTTGAGTTGCAGTTTTGGGAAAGATGAAAAGGTCAAATTTACCATAACTTCACCTTTTTCGAACCTCGACCATACCAAATTCCCTATCAACTTTCATGCCATGTTTAGAAGTATCAAACCAGTCATAATAAAATAAAACTAACTCTATAGTTTATGTTATTGGCTATTCTAATTCAATAATCTCCTTAAGAACACCATAATATTCAGCTTCGTCGAACATCTTTATAATCAAAGTCACAAATATTGCACAAAAAACACATATGAGGCCACAAAGGTTCGACTTTGAGTTAAAGTTTGACTTTCTGTCTCAGTTTCGCCGGCGGCTGGCATTACAACGAAGGAGACGGTTTCTTCCACCATTTTTCTGGTTGTGACCACCGTTACTTGCATTTTCTATTCACGTTCCTTTCGTGCAATATTTTGTTTTATTGTTCTCCCTCGTTTGTGTCTGTTTAAGGTTCTTTGATTTATGAAGTGAGGATCTTCAGAACTTTCATCGTAAAGAGGTTTCTAGGTGAGAGTCACAGGGAAGACAGGTTCTGAGATACTGCAAGTTAGATTTTTGCTGGCTTACATTTTTATAGATTTTTTGAGTTATTTAACGGTTGAAAAAAGCAGGTTATATTACCGGAAAAAATGGCTCTCGTCGGAGTTGGATTTTCCGGCCAAAGAATGAATTAGGGACACAAAGAGGATGTAGGGAGAGAGGAGCGCCTAGTGTATCTCTGGATAAAAAAGTGCATTCACGAAAATATGATGCACTCACGCTCTCAAAGGAGGTGAAAATCACTCATTGTGCCATGTTCAGCACATCGTGTTCAATTGATACATTAGTAAATTAGTTCAAGTGTTCAATATGTCACATTTTTAGTTAAAGAGTCTAAGTGAAAAGTTTTGGCGAGTTTAAGGGCTTGCATATGTATTCATCTTTAAACTATAGTGGAAAGTCTGTGTCACGACCCAAAATTCATTATAGATCGTGACATCGCCTAACGTCACCGTTAGGCAAGCCAATGGTGAATTAACAACTTAGTTATTCATTTTATTATTTTTAAAATCATGAAACTTATTAGGTGGAGACATAAATGCGTTCAAGTCGTAGGTCAATATAATTTAAATATTAAACAAGTAAAAGTGTATCGATGTTAAGCAGACCATAAACAAATCCTAAAACATCCCAAAACTCAGTGTCACAAGTGCATGAGCATTTACTAAGGAGTGCAATAATAATACAACATCTATCCGGAATGTAAATAAGACGGAAAAAGTAAATAGTATGATGGAGACTCCGTGGGTTGTGATACGTAGCCTGGAATGCAGCTCAACATAAAGTCTCCTCAGCAGCTGCGCCTACGCGCTTAGATGAGCACCAAATGAACCTGTCAGATCCTGCACATTTAATGCAGAAGTGTAGCATGAGTACGTAAATCAATGCGTATCCAGCAAGTATCTAGCCTAACCCCGGAGAAGTAGTGACAAGGGGTCGACATAGACACTTACTAAAGGTCCAATAAAGCAATATGCTAAATTCTAAACAAATATGAAGCACAACAATAATAGTGGGATAAAACAATAACCAACATAATCTTGTAAAATTTCTTTAACGATTTACACTTTTCAATCTCGTATCTTATCTCTACAGCACAAAAAATGCCAAGTGCCAATATCAAATGAATAAGAAATACCATATAAAGTACAAGGCACCAGTGGAAGAAAATTCTTGTAAGTATTCGTACTGCTAGCGATACAACGCACGAACATGCCGAGGTCATACGGCCCCATCCTATAAGGAATATGATGCTGCGGAGGCGAACAACCTGATCCCATAATAATATGTGCACTGCCGAGGGTTGAACGACACGAATCATAGATGCATCTATTATACTGCCGAGGTGAACGGCCCGCTCTCATAAGAGTGTGGTACATAATCTTGCCGAGTCGTTCGGCCCGCTTCACAAGAAAGGAATCGAATTACGAGGCACGTGCTTACGATATAGTATATGAACACAAAGTGAGTATAACCTTTACCGTTTCTCAAATAACTTGCTAACAACTCAAGGTGATAAGGCACGACCTAATATATATGCATATATTTCTAAATTAGTTCAATTATAATTTTAATTAAATTAAGCTAGCAAAATGAGTCCAAACAATTCAAATATTACATGATAAAGTCCTAAGTCTACCCAGACATAAACATGCTTTAGCTACATACGGACTCTCATCACCTCGTGTGTATATAGCACCTGCAACTAGTTGCACATAACAATAAATATCACCTAGGGGGTAGTTTCCCCCTCACAAGGTTAGACAAGAGACTTACCTCGCTCCAAAGTTCCATAACCGGCTCCAACGCCTCTCTAACACCTCAACTCAAAGCCAACGTTCTGAAACTAGTCAAACAATGAACAACTCCATCAAAATATACTCCAATGCATATAATTTAACAATTTATAATGATTCTCAACTCTGCTCGAAAAGTCAACAAAGTCAAACTCTCGGGCCCACGTGCCCGGATTCCTAAAATTTTTGAAGATTCACATTACTCGTAAAGTTACGAACTCAAATATATGATTTATCCCAAATTGAACGTCAAATTTCGTGGTAAAAATCCCAAAATACCAAATTTGAGGTTTTCTACCAAACTCCCAAATTTCTACTAATTTTCATGTTTAAATCCATATATAAACCATGTATTTAACTGACAATATGCGGGAATTACTTACCTTAACATGGATGATGAAAATCTTCCCTCCAAGAGCTCTACAAATCGCCCAACCTAATAAAAATGTGAGAGAAATGGCTAAGTCTCAAATTTAAACACACCCCACTGCCTAGCGACCTTCGAACCTGCGATCAACTAGCCGCTTCTACGGCTCCGCACCTGCGGAAAATCCATCGCAGGTGCAGCTCCAGCTCAAGTCAGCAACCATCGCTTCTACGCCCCAAGCAGCATATCTGCACTTCTGCTTCTGCGGACCACAGGCATTTCTGTGCTCACGCTCTTGCGTGACAAACTCCACTCCTGGGGCCCATGCCTTCTTGGCCAACCTTCGCTTCTGCGATCTTTTCTCTGCATCTACGACTTTGCAGGTGCAGAATTTTCCTCGCACCTGCACTCCCAGACCTCCTCTACAAAAATCACACCTGCGATGACCCCTACGCACCTCTATGACCGCACATGCGGCCACTTCTTCCGCAGGTGCGATTACACTAGTCATCAGCAGCAACAACATCTCCTCAAATCCGAATTCCAACCCGTTTTCAAACCTGAGGCCCCTGGGACCACATCCAAACGTGCCAACACATCTCAAAGCATGATACTGACTTATTCAAAGCCTCAAATCACGTCAAAGAACATCAAAATTATAAATCGACGGCCAAAACCATTCTTTCAACTTTCCAACCTTCAAACTTCGCCGAATGCGTCCAGATTATACTTAAATATCCCGGAATGACGCCAAACTTTGCGTACAGGTCATAAATCACAATACGAACCTATTCCAAGGCTCGGAACCTCAAACGAACGTTGATAACATCAAAATTTACTTCAAACCAAACTTATGAAATCATAAAACCTTCAAAATGCCAATTTTCCAAATTAAGCGCTGAAATGCTCCTGGACCACCCGATACTCAACCCGAACACATGCTCAAATCCGAAATATTCATATGAACCAATTATACCCTTCAAATCCTGATTCTGAAGTCGTTTACTCAAAAGTCAAACCTTAGTCACTTCTTCCAACTTAAAGCTTCCGAAATTAGAATTGTCCATCAGCATCAACTCTGAATTTCCCGAAATTCAACTCTGACCACGCGTAGGTACTCAAGGCCTCAAATCACCGAACGACGTGCTAGAGCTAAAAATGACCGGTTGTGTCGTTACATTCTTCCCCACTTAAACATACGTTCGTCCTCAAACGTGCGAAGAACTATTCCGGAGTTGTCAAAAATCATTGTTCAACAACTCATGCACCTGCCGGTGCCACCACAACCCATGAGAGCACATTAGCTCGAACTAGAACATCCGGAATCCCAACATCCGAAATTCTCCACGAGACTCGATTCTAACGTTCGAACACCGCATCAATCCCTACACATTGTACCAAAACCTGATCATGCACCTAATCTTAAGTCACACCATGCACCATATAAGTCGTCTGCTCATAAAAACCTACTCCAAGCACAACATCTACAAATTCATTGACCCGATGCTTCTAGTATACCTCATAACACATATAAACCCGATCTCAACCCTCACAATACTGCAACGATGAAAGAGATGTGCAGGAACTGATAATTACCCATCAAATCAATAACTCACGAAGTTTCTCCATTTAGCAAGAACCGTTACCTCATTCTAAACTGAATAGTGACATCCCCTCTTTAATATACCTTACATAAACCCGATCGCACCGATTTTAGATCAAATAACCTCGTCTCACCCAATACAAGCTACTCCGGCAATGAGCCACCTCAAACATGACCAAAATCTCATATGACGCCATCAATGTGCCAACAAGGTACAACTTTAATATGACACGTAAGGAAGAACGAACTCTAGAAAAAAACTACCCAGCCCGCGTAACGAATAAAACGGCCAAACAGACGCTATGAACCCTTCTCAGAGAATGAGAAACAAAATGCACAAGAATAGATATAGGGAAACGTACTCAACATCTCATTGTTGTGGCATGCAACCTGATCCACACATGCTACCGTTGCGGCGTGTAACCTGATCCAAACAACATACCCGTGGCGGCATACCACCCGATCCATGCATAACAATTAATAAGGAAATACCTACCAAGCCAAAATGCTCATACCCAGGAAATGCCCGAATATCGACCACAAGCACGCCAAGTGCACAACACAATCCCTAGGGAGACGGATAGCGCCATACGCTACAAAAACCAAGCACGACTAAGGTGCAATAAATGACCTGCATCTCGAGAGCCATCTTGCTCATATAACATCACAAGCTACACGGGATCACAACACGTGTGCGAATAATCAAGTCGTCTTACAACCCACCTGGCACAATAGAGTATTACATGGAATAGCTGACGACGGGAATAACATCCAACGCCCGAAGGCTCCTCCGGAAGCAATGCTATGACGAATGAACACATTCGACCTGACGTAGAGCACATACTTACATTAGACCCACCAACAGACCTCAAACCGATTCTGATCATACCATACTGGGCCAACAACCTTTCAAGGATCCACAATGGCCCTATTCATGACACACACGAGCAGTCGTCCAATCTGGAACAAACTCCCACAGTCCACAACTGAAGGAATAGAGCGCCTTCCAGGCACAACTCTCACATTAGCGATAGTACCATAATCTCCATACTTGGTTTACATCTTTAACAATTTTTGGTTTACATCTTTAGAGATAGTACCACGATCTCCATACTTGGTTTACATCTTTAGCGATAGTACCATTCAGTGACCAGCATGTCACACTTATATAATTTTCCCATGGAATCTACTCCCACAACCCTCCGCACCAAGTAGAAAAGTTTGAACATTAATGTCCATAGACCATGCTATTTCTATAATACTAGCCAATCATCCGCATTTCAATACCCAACACTCCTACCACAAAACAGACCATCCTCAGGCTGCTCGAATATAATGCCAGCATACTCTGAACATCTGAAATCCTCCCCCGCTCCTCCGAGATTATGACATTCTTATCAACACCGAACCGCAACCTTGATCCTTAACTTCCAATTCCCATGCCGCTCACTGCACCTATCATGTCGCTACGCGAGAGTACAAGAATTCTATCATAACTCTTGAACCACCAACAGAATGAACACTTCATCATCGAGAACCCCTTTAACTCAATACATCTCAGAAGAACCATTGGAACACACAACTGAATTCCCATAGCCGCAGAAAAATACAAACCTCAAGTCGTGGTCTAAACCGCCATAACTCTTCCCATATCCATTTACACATAACAAGGCCGTTAGAATCAAAGACCTCCCAAATCAATCAAATTATGGTGGCTGTCAAGCCCGCACGTACAACCACCAACTACCTGTATGACTTAACGCGCTAAAGGAACTGATCATTGCCACAATCATGCTGATTCAAACCACTACCAACCGACCCAACTCCCTCTAATTTATTCTTGACCTGCCTTATAAATAATAATAGCTCCATTCAAAAACATAACGAAATTGGTTCAACACTCATATCGAGTGACCCAAATCACGAGATCACATTATCTCAATACCCACTGCAACAACTCGATCCTTAACCACACAACGATTTGGAGTTGGCAACCATTGTTCACGCGCTCAAGATTTGGAGGCATTATTATTACGGCGTGTCTTGTGCGGTGTTCATAGACCACATGAGTCTCCAGCACTTTTTCAAGAAAAAAGATCTAAACTTGAGGCAACAGAGGTGGTTAGAGCTACTAAAGGACTATGGTATCACCATTCTTTATCACCCGGGGAAGGCCAATATGGTGGCCGATGCTTTGAGTAGGAAGACTGAGACCATGGGGAGTCTTGCTTACATTCCAGTTATGGAGAGACCGTTAGCATTGGATGTTCAGACTTTGGCTAATCAGTTCGTGAGGTTGGATATTTCGGATCCTATCCAGGTACTTGCTTGTGTTGTATCACGACCTTCCTTGTTTGAGCGTATCAAGGTGCGTCAATATGATGATCCTCACTTGCTTCTCCTAAGGGACACGGTGCAGCACGGTGATACCAAAGAGGTTACTATTGTTGATGATGGGGTATTAAGGCTACATGGTCGGATTTGTGTTCCAAATATGGATGGGTTGCAAGAGTTGATCCTTGAGGAGGCCCATAGTTTGCGGCATTCCATTCATCCAGGGGCACGAAGATGTACCATGATTTGAGGCAACACTATTGGTGGTGGAGGATAAAGAAGGATATTGTTGAGTATGTTTCTCAGTGTTTGAACTATCAGCAGGTGAAGTACGAGCATCAGAGACCCGATGGTTTATTTAGAGGCTTGATATTCCAGAATGGAAGTGGGAGCATATCACTATGGATTTTGTAATTGTGTTTCCATGGACCTTGAGGAGATTTAATGCAATGTGGGTTATTATGGATAGATTGACTAAGTATGCATACTTCATTCCAGTCATGAGTACCGACTCTTCAAAGCAGTTGGCTTGAATTTATCTTTGTGAGATTGTTCGCCTTCATGGTATGGTCGTGTCTATTATCTCGGATCAAGGCACGTAATTTACATCACATTTTTGGAGAGCAGTGCAGCGTAAGTTGGGTACACTTGTCGAGTTGAGTACAACATTTCATCCCCAAATGGACGAGTAGTCTGAGCGCACTATTCGAATCTTTGAGGACATGTTACGTGCATGTGTCTTTAATTTCGAAGGATCATAGGATCAGTTTCTACCATTAGTGGAGTTCGCCTATAACAACAACTATTAGTCCAGTATCTAGATGCCTCTGTATGAGGCCTTATATGGGAGGATCAATACCAAAGTCAATATATGTGTCGGGTCGAATGCCCAACAACTCTGTAGGAAATACATGTGGGAACTCCCTCACCATTGGGACTGACATAACAGTATGAATATTAACTCTAAAATCTCTTACGGATGCCAAATATGCCAAATATCCACACTCAACCATCCGTTGAGCCTTCAAATATGAAATCACTGTACTAGGAGTGTGACCAATTGAACATCTCCACTCCAAACTAGGGAACCACAGAATCGCCAACATCATGGTCTTAGCGTGACAATCAAGAATAGCACGATACAGAGATAGACAATCCATACCTAAAATAACTTCAAAATCAACCATACTAAGCAATAAGAGATAAACTCTAGTCTCATAACCCCCAATGGTAACCACACACGATCGATATACATGATCCATCACAATATAATCATCCACCAGTGAAGACGCATGAATAGGCGTATCTAAAGAATCACGAGGCATATCCAAACAATGAGTAAAATAGGATGACACATAAGAGTATGTGGAACCATGGTGAAATAACACTGAAGCATCTATGTGGCACGCTAAAAAAATACATGCGATCATTACATCAAAAGAAACTGCCTCTGGCCAGGCGGGAAATGCATAGCAACGGGCCTGACCACCACCTAACCGACCTCCCCCTCTAGAGTGACCTCGAGCTGGCAGAGGCCCACCCCTAGCTGGTTATGCGGATGGTGTAGCAAGTGTTGCTGAAATCATAGGCTGCGAGCTCTGCTATGGGACCCTGCTTATAAAGTCTGGGGCAATCCTTCTTGAGATGACTCAAGTCTCCACACTCGATGTAACCCCTCCTATGAGGCTGCTGACCCTGAAAACTAGAATAACCGATAGTGGAACCCTGGGTAGATAAAGCACGATAATAACTCTGTGTTGATAGCGCACTGAATGATGATTGAACTGGTCGAGCACTATATGATATTTGGCTAAATGATGAATCATGAGGAATGTGATGAGCTTCCTGAGCGGGCCTAAAAGGACGACCTATGTTGTAATGTGACTGGCCTGCAGTTGAGGTACCACCAAAATAACCTGAACCATAAGGCCTCTTGGCCGCATGCTCCTAACGCTCAAGATTGTGAACATGCTCTAGCAATCTCAACCACCTGGTCAAACCTAGCATCCATCTCGGCCTCTCTAGCCAAACTGTAACGTCGATCATAGTTGATACCATCAATTAACCTCTTGATCTTCTCCCTCTTAATATGAACCAACCATACTGCATGACATGTCAAGTCTATGAATCTCATCTTGTACTGGGTTAGAGTCATACCTTCCTAGCATAGCTGCTAAAACTCTCGACACAACTCCTCTCTACGGGTTTGTGGGACAAACTTCTCTAAGAAGAGAACTGAGAACTAGTGCCATGTAAGTGGTGCTACGCCAGCAAGCCTACTTGACTCATAGGTCTTCCACCATATATAGGTTTCCCCTGTCAGCTGAAAAGTAGTAAAGGCGGCTCTACTGGTGATACCGATCTAGAAAACTTCGAGCATCATCTGACTCTCCTACACTGAACTTAGGAGTTTGAAGCCTCTTAAATCTTTCTAACCTCTTATGCTCCTCATCTGACATAAATGGATCAACCTCGGCCTAGGATGCAATAACTAGCAGAACTTGTAACACCCCTGGTGTCTGGTAACCCTGAGCTTGCTTCTCTGGTGTACGCATGACGGGAGTCTAGTCTCCTCCCCCAGCCTGTGAGGTAGCTGGGGCAAGTGGAATACCCACCTGAGCTAAACTTGTGCACACGCTAAAGATCTAAGACAAGGCATCATGAAGACCCGGTATGACAATAGGTATGGCCGGTGTCTAAGTTGGTCCCACCAGCTCAATAGTACACGTAACTTGCTCCTCTACTGGAGCAACTTGTGGCTTCACATGTGTTGCTCCAGCTGTAGTGCGAGCTCCACCTCGGCCCCTACATTGGCCCCGGCCTCACGCGGCCCTGAGTGGTGGCACTGGTGCCTATCCACCCAATCCTACTGAATGTGTCCTCACCATCTGTGAGAAAATAGAAGTATAAGGGTTCAAACATCAGAATTAATAAATATGCATGACAAGAATGCAAGAAAGTGAAGTTCCCTAGCAGTTCGGTAGCCTCTCGAAGATAAATACAGTTGTCTCTGTACCGATCCGCAAGACTCTACTAAAATTGCTCATTACCCATAGAACTTATGAACCTTGGGCTCTGATACAAACTTAGCACGACCCAAAACTACTTAGCGGTCATGATGCCTCCTAATGCACTTTCTAGGAAAGCCGAACATAACAATAATGAATCATAATAATAGAAATGACAACATTAATATAAGTCTAAAGCCATCAACATAACATAATAGCGTCGATACATAATAAATTCCCTAGAACTTGTAAATACAAAGTCATGAGCTCTAAAGTATAAATACAAGTTTAAAATACCAAACAACGATACTGTCAGAATAAAAGACAACAATACAAAAGTGAAAAGAGATGCGAAGACTGCGGTCGAGAGGCAGCTCTACCTCATCTCTCCAAAGATAACTCAGCTACAAGTCTCAGCTACTGGTGACTGGGTCTGACACCTGGATCTGCATAATTAAGAGCAGACTATGGTTTGAATACAACCGACCCCATGTACTCAGCAAGTATTATAACTAACCTAGGCAAGTTAATAAAAGAAATAATTATAAATGATACTCTCTATCACTACACAGATCATAAATCCAACAAGTATAGAACAATAATATGATCAGTCATGAATCATAGAAAGAACCACCTTGGTGCACACAATTACTTAACGCACTCAGCTCAGTTAACAATCCAGCATATAAAGAAGATATGCAAATAAATTAGGTAAATAACCAAGGATATTGCATGTAAAGATAAAATGAAATAACCAAATCAAATATTGGCTAACTTTTGCCCAGAATCTCAATAACCGAACCAAACCACTAATAAACTTTCTCAAACAACGTGTACACCATCAGGAAGAAACATGAGTGGATAACCCTAGAGGTATTTATCCATATCCACACATTGCACAGCGTAGTCACATGCTAATAATCATAATCCGCCCGACGTGGTCACATGCTCAATATCACAATCTGCCCAGAATGGTCACAAGCTCAATATCACAATCTGTCTGGCGTGGTCATAGGCTCAATATCACAATCTTCCTGGCATGGTCACAGACTCAATATCACAACTCACTCAGTGTAATCACAGGCTCAATATCATAATTTGCACGGCGTGGTCACGTACTACCAGTCGAATCCATATCACATAAAAGGCAGATATATATAAGAATTGTAATGACCCGACAGATCATTTTGAGCATTTGCATTCTGCTCGGTTGTTTGAGAGTATTAGTAGCTTCGTATGCTGAATTATGACTTGTGTGAATCATCAATTTTGGTTTTCAGGTGATTCGGGATTGATTTGGAAGAGTGATTCTCATTTTAGAATCTTTTAGTTGGAAGAGTTTGCCAAGTTTGACTTTCACATATTTGACCCCAGATCGGATTTGTGATGGTTCTGGTAGTTCTGCATGGTGAGTTTGGACTATGGCATATATCGAATTTGCATTTTAATGTTTCATAAATGTTTTGGCACTAATTGGCAAACTTTGGCAATTTGAAAGTTTTGAAGGTTCACGAGTTTGACCGGGAGTTCACTTTGATGATACTAGGTTTGAATTATAGTTCCAAGAGTTGGAATAAGTTCGTTATGTCATTTGGAACTTGTGTACAAAATTTGAGGATATTCCGAGTTGATTTGATAAGGTTCGGCACGAGTTTTGGAAGTTAAAAGCTAAAAAGTTCATTAAGTTGGAATTGAGGTGTGATTTGTCATTTCGATGTTGTTATGTAAGATTCAAGGCCTCGGTTATGTCTGTGTTATGTTTTGGGACTTGTTGGTATATTTGGTCAGGGTCTCGAGGGGCACGGGTGTGTTTTAGATTGATTCATACGATTTCGGATCATGTTGACATTGCTGAGATTTTTGATACTTGGGGTGATCGCACCTATGGAACTATGGACGCAAGGGAAGAATGGTAGAAGCGGCACAGGGTTCACAAAAGAAGAAGAAGTAGCCTAGGATCTGTGTTCGTAGATGCAGACATTTTATCGCAGAAGCGAATATGGACTGGTAGGCGAGAAGGTCGCAGATGCGGGGTCTTAGGCGTATTTGCGCGTCCGTAAGAGCGGTACATTGAGTGCAAAAGTGCAATCACAGAGGCAAAATTGGTGTTGCAGAAGCAACAAGTGCTAAGTTGAGGCTTTCTCTTAGGTGCAATACTTGTATCGCAGAAGTGGCAGTAGCAGATGTGACTTAATGTCCGTAAAATCGGATTCGCTGGCAGATTTGTATATATTCAAAGGGTTGGTTCCTTTTATAACATTTTGGGATATAGAGGTAGGATTTGGACAATTTTAGAGGCGATTTTCACCACATGGATTGCGGTAAGTATTTTCTACTCGATTTTGATTAAATTCAATGATTCCATCTTCGATTTTGGCCTTTGATTGATGAATCTAAACGAGAAATTGGGGATTTTGTCTAAACTTTCCTAAAGTGAATAGTTGAGTTTTGAAAATTGATTTAGAGTCAGATTTGAGTGAAATTTGTATGGTTGGACTCGTGACTGAATGGGTAATCAAAATTTCTTAGTTTTGTCAGATTTCGAGGTACGGGCCTAGGCTAACTTTTTGGTTGACCTTGAGTATTTGATTAAAGACTCGACCTTTATCATTTGGGTTTGTTTCCTATGGCATTATTTGATGTTTTTCAGTTGATTTTGTCTAGTTTTGAGCCGTTCGGAGGTCGATTCGCGTTGGATGGCATTTCTAGAAGTATTGTTTGGCTTTTTCGGTATTTGATTTGGCTTGTTCGAGGTAAGTAACATATTTAAATTTGGATTTGAGGGTTTTTAACCGTTGGAACTATGTTATATGAATTGTATTAAGGTGACGCACATGCTAGGTGACATGCGTGTGGGCGTGCACCAGAGTAATCATGATCCGAGTTTAAGTTTTGGCTATTACCAAACATTTTTTGCTATCTCACCTTGTTGTCTCCATGTTTTCCTACTTGTTTGATTATATAAGTTGTGATTCATGTTGGAAATCATGTTTAGTCTATGTGATTATTTTGTTGAGACCCGGTGAGGCTATTTCTGATGTTTTTACCTATCTGATTTAACTGTAAGTTATACACTTAGTCAAGATTCTTCATTTGCATATCATATCCCAGTCTCTGTTCATTATTCATTGTAACATCACATGTTGCTGTTATTTTTCCATATGTCGTATTGTTTGGGTTGAGTGATACGGGATAGTGAGCCCTTGACACTTGAGAGGTTGATGACTGAGGTGGGCCTTAGAGCCATGTAAGAGAATGTTATTTGGATCAGGCTGCATACCACAGCAGGCCTTATCGGCTTTATTATTATTATTTAGATCTGGCTACAGGCTACAGCAATTATTATTTGGATCGGGCTGCACGCTGCAGTAGGCATGATTGGCTTTATTACTATTTGGATCGGGCTGCACGTCGCAGCAGGTTGTATTCTCTTTTGATTAGCGCTTGGGAAAGATCCTCCCCTCCGGAGTTTGACATACCACCAATAAGCGCAAGCACAATGATATATACACGTGCTTTGGTAAGTGGCTTTTGATCCAGGCACCCATACAGTGCTGAGTGATTGTGTGTGTATGTGTGATGGAGTGGGGACATTGAGTCAGGCATCTTGAGTGGGTTCAGAGTGAGGGTACTTGATGATATCACTACGAAACCATTTATTTGAAATGTTGGAATAGAGATGTATTTTTCTCATGCTGGACTATAATATGATTATTTGATGACTTGACACGTATATTGACATGTAGGTATAGAGATGTACTTTCCTCATGCTATTTGGTAAATGAAAAGTCTTATCTGTTTTTGTGAATTGGAAAAATACAGTTCTTTTTTATAAACACATATATAATTGATTTCAGTGGTACGATTTGGCCTTTGACTGTTATACTTGAAAAGCATGTCTACTTTCCCGTAGCTATGAACGAACTAGGCATAATGCCTTTTAAGTTATTCACTTTTTCTGTCTTTATTATATTATCACGAGTTTGTATTGTCTATTAGTGTTGTACTCTGACCTTCTTCCAATCTTGTTATTACTTTCAACCTGAGGTTAGGTTTGTTACTTATTGAGTACATGGGGTCGGTTGTTCTCATACTACACTTTTGCACCTCGCGTGCAGATCTTGAAGCTAATATTGATGTACATGGTGGGAACTGGCATTGAAGATGTACTCATTGTACAGACATGGCTACCACTTATTCTTGGTAGTTTACGATTTGAGTTTTGTTTATGTATATACAAACAGATGTAATTATTTTTCATACCAGCTTTGTATATCTGAGTTCTTAGCGGCTCATGACCTGTACTATCAATCCTTCGGTCTTCGTATAGAAATTCAGTTATTTCACTCAATTACTCTTATTATTTTCATTTAAGTTGTGTTGTATGTTATTTGGCTTACGTAGAGGGTTGGGTTAGGTTCCATCATGACTAGTTAGATTTTGGGTCATGACAAAAATACATGTACATGATCAATAAATATCATATTTCATACTCCTGGACTAGTATAAGTAACATACTAAGGTGTATGCATGTGCAAAAGTGTGCTATCATACTCAAATCAGGCTAATACATCACGAAAGTAGCAATTATCAGGTTGAATCAGAAAATTAACCTCTATGTAACCTCAAACATATCTCAAATAACTCACAACAGGGGTACAAATATAAGAATCATCACAGCATGAAGCGTAGCAATTAATCTAAGGCTCTAAGAAGCCCTTCCCGCGTGAATCAACCTCCAAACGGCTCGAATCTAGCCAAAATAACTTAATATCATCAATAAAAGCCATAGGAAATAATTTCAAATTATAAAGCTAAGATCTTGAATCAATTATGCAAAGTAAACCCAAAAAGTCAACCCCGATCTCGCACCCCAAAACCCTTCCAGACTCACAAATTCCGAATACTCATTCCGATACGAGTCCAAATATATGTGTTTCATCTAATTCCAACCTCAAATCGACCTTCAAATCATCAATTCTCGCTCTCCCAAATTATAGTCCAAAAACCCTTAAATTCCACCTTTAAGTCATATAAATTAGGTGGAATAATTGATGGGTAATCAATATCTAACACCAAAATCAAGTAAGGATTACTTACCCCTTCAATTGTGATGAAAAGCACTCCAAAATATCACCTCCAACCGAGCACCACAACTCCAAAAATGAGAAAATAACCAAACCCTTTGATATTAAAATCTGCCTAGTTAATCCATATCTACTGACACTTAACCGCTTTTGCGGTGCCGTTTCTGCGGTAAATGGACTGCATCTGCGATCCCCACTAGGCACCTGAGCTCCTGCTTCTTCGACTCACCAAGCACACATGCGCTTCCACTTCTGCGACCACCCCACGCAGAAGCGCATTCTCTTTCACGGAACCAAATCCGTATTTGCGGACTCCCCCTTGCCAGGCTAGCCTCGCACCTGCGCTAAAAAGGCCGTATCTGCGGCCAAACCCGCCGCAGATGCGAAAACACTAGATGCCCAGAAATCTTTAGCAATGCTACAGAGACCAAAAATGATTCAAAATCAATCTGAAACACACCTGAGACCCCCGGGACCCTGTCCAAGCACACCAACCAATTCCAAAACATAACATGAACCTACTTGAGGCCTCAAATCATACAAAACAACATCAAAACTATGAATCGTACCCCAATTCAAGCCTAATAGAACTTTTGAACTTTCAACTTCCAAAAACTCGTGTCGAACCATATCAAATCAACTCGAAATGACCTCAAATTTTATATGCAAGTCCCAAATAACACAATGGATCATATCCCAACTCCCATAACTAAAATCCGAACCCGATATCAATAAACTCAACTTCCGATCAAAGCTATAAACTTCTCTAACCTTCAACTTTTAACCTTTTGCTAATCAAACTGAAACAACCTAAGAACCTCCAAATCCAACTTTGGACATACGCCTAAGTCCAAAACTACCATACGAAGCTGTTCAAACAATCAAAACACCATTTTGGAGTCGTCTACACAAAAGTCAAATTCCGATCGACTCTTACAACTTAAGACTTCAACCAAGGGACTAAGCGTCCCAACTCAAACCAAAACATACCCTCTATAAAACTAACCATCCTGGCAAGTCACATAACTACAAATACACATATAAAGCATCAAACATGGGAAATATGGCTAAAATACTCAAAACGACCGGTCGAATCATTACAATTTGGGGTCTAAATCTTATAATAAAATTCCTAAATTCTACAAAAAAAATCCCCTATTTTCTACCTTAAAATGCATAGATTTGATGATGAAATTCATGAAAACGTAATTAAAATTGATTGAAAACAAGTTTAAGTTACTAACTAATGAATTTGGGGAGAAATTGATCTTCAAAAATTGCCTCTATGGAGTGTAGGGTTAAGAAATAGTCTAAAATCAGCTAAGTCCCGAAATTCTCATAGTTAACCCAGCTACAGATATCGCAATTGCGATGTTCGCAAAAGCGAACCGCTGTTCGCAAAAGCAAATAGTGTCTAAGCCAAGCAGATGTCGCAAATGCAATCCTAGGGACCACCGCAAATGCGACTTCCTCATCGCAAATGCGAGGTAGTCCCTAGCCCTTTAAACTCGCAAATTCGACTGGACCACTGTAAATGCGAAGTCCTCTTCCTTCACAAATGCGTTCATAGCTTCCCAAAAGCGAAGTTGTCCCAGCCCCCTCCAGTGTCGTAAATGCAAGCCTAACCTCGCAATTGTGAGGCACGCATTTGCAAACAGGTTCTCACAAATGCGAGACCAGTAGATTAACACCAGCTCCAAATTCTCAACATAGCCAAACTTATCCGCAACACATCCGAAACTCACATGAGCCTCTCGGGCTCTACTACGAACATCCGCACAAGTTTTAAAACATCTTACATACTCGCTCACTAACTTAAATCATCATAATAACATCAACATCAAGAATTGATCTTTAAAACTCAAGATTTTCAACTCCAAAACTCATTTTTTTAGTTTTTCACATAATGCACCGAAATGACCTTGGGTCACCCGGGACCCCAACCAAACATAGGTACAAGTTCAACATTATCAAACGATTCTACCGAAATCGTCAAAATACCGATCTGAGTCCATTTACCAAAAACGTTGACCCTGGTCAACTCTAATCATTTTTAAAGTGAAAAATCACACATTCTTTAAAAATTCACATTTAAATTTTTCGAAAAGCAACACGGGCCATACACGCAATTGGTGGCTCTATAGGTGTTGCTCTGGCTGTAGTGCGAGCCCACCTCGGCCTCTACCGCGGCACCGGCCTCTCGCAACCCTAACTGATGGTACTAGTGGTCGTTTGTCTGATCCGACTGCATGTGTCCTCACCATCTTTGAGGGAATAGAGGAGTCAAGGTTCAAACTTTGGAAATAACAAATCTGCACGACAAGAATGCAAGAAAGTGAAGTTTTTCCTAACAGTTTGGTAACCTCTCGAAGATAAGTGCAGACGTCTTCGTACCACCATCCGGACCACTCTACTAAACTTGATCATGACCCGTAATGCCTAAGAACCTAGGGCTCTAATACCAACTTGTCATGACCATAAAACCCTAATTAGTCATGATGTCACTTAACACACTTGCTAGAAAAGCCGGACATAACGATAATGAACCATAATAGCATAAAGGACATGAATAACATAAGTATAAATCCTTAACATAGCATAATAGTACCAATATATGATAAATCCCCCAGAATTGGTAAATACAGAGTCATGAGCTCTAATACGGGAATAAAAGTTTGAAATGGCCAAATATAATACTCTCTGAAATAACAACATGAAACTTGAGGTAGAGACAGTACATAAGAAAAGAGAAACCAAGACTGCGGTCGAGAATGATGTTCAACCTCGTCTCTCGATGATCAGCTCAACAAGCAACTCCTCTACTGATAACTAGGTCTAACACTTGAATCTGCATAATTAAGTGCAGAGTGTAGCATGAGTACAAACGAGCCCATTTAATCAGCAAGTATTATAACTAACCTCGGCGAGGTAAAAGAAGCAAGAATTATAAATGATACTTGCTATAACATGTGCAGTTTCATAAGTTCGACAAGTGCATAATAATAATGTAAGCAAGTCATAAGGCATAGAAAGTGTCATTTGTGTGTGTTAAATACTACTCAAGTACTCTACTCATTTAGTGATCTAGCATATAAAGATGATATGCAAATAAATCAGGTAGGTAACATCAAAACTACAAGTAAAGATGAAATGCAAATTCCAAACAGACACTGGCCAGATTTTCCTAAGAACTTCCAATACAGTACCTAACCACTGATTAGTTGTCCTCAATCCGCGTGTATAACATCAAGAGAGAAACATATGAGGGTGACCCTAGGGGAGATCCATATCCACACGCAACACGGACAAATTCAATGTGCTATCATCCCAGCGTGGTCACAGGCTCAATATCATTATCTGCCCGGCATAGTCACAGGCTATATCACAATCCGCCCAACGTGGTCATATGCATAACATTACAATCCGTCTGGCGTGGATACAAGCATAAAAACATAATCCGCCCGGTGTAGTTACATGCATAACAACACAATCCGCCCGGTGTGATCACAGACTATATCACAATCCGTATGGCGTGGTCACAGGCATAACATAATCCGCCCGGCATGGTCACAGGCATCTAGTTCAAATCATCTTACACAGAATCAAATATACAAGAACACATGTATATGATCAATGAATATCAGATTTCATGCTTCTAGAGTGGTGTAAGTGACATGCTAAAGTTTATGCATGTGCAAAGTGTGCAATCATAGCTCAAATCGGCAATTTCATCAAGAAGATAGCAAATATCAAGTTTAATCAGGAGATTAGCCTCTATGTAATCTCAAAACATAGATCAAATAGCTCACAACAAGGTACAATTATGATAAACAAAATATCTTAAAGCTTAACAATAAAATTCAATGCATGTTATAGCCTAAGCACTACCCCGATCATAGATAAATACTCTGTTGCTCGCACATGAGCTCAATCCCCACACATATATGCGCCCATAGCATGTAGCTATCACAAATAACTCAGGCAACTAGTGCCTTAACCAAGTTTAGGTAAGATACTTACCTCAAGCAAGCCAAATTACTCATCTAACAAGCCCTCCCCCCGTGAATCAACCTCCAGATGACCCGAATCTAGCAAATTAACATAATATAATAAATAAAAGTCATACGAATTGATCCCAAATGTTAAAACTAAGATATTTAACCAAAATCAAAAAGTCAACCCAAAAATTCAATCTTGGACTCGCACCTCGGGACCCGACCAAATTCACAAATTTCGAACGCTCATTCGATTACGAGTCCAACCATAACAAAAATCATCCAATTCCAACCACAAATCGATCCTCAAATCATCAAATCTCACTCTTCAATGACATGGTCCAAACAAACCCTCCCCCCCCCCCACCACCAAATCTCACCTTGAATTCTCATAAATTAGGTGTAAAAATAAATGGGTAATCAATTATTATCATTAAAAGTGATTAAACTTCACTTAACTCTTCAATTATTGTAAAACACCACCCAAAAATCGCCTCCAACCGAGCTACAAAATTCAAATTATGAGAAAGTGACCAAACCCTTGTCTTTAAATGTTCTACCAAGCGATCCCGCATCTGCGGCCCTCAGAGGCACACCTGTGACACCCCACTTGCGGTCTTTATTTCGCACCTGCGGGAGCGCTTCTGTGATAGTACTCCCACTCCTGCGGATCCCTTCTACATCTGTGATCCCAGCTCGATCAGCCACACTTTTCTTCTGCGGACCTTTCATCGTAGAAGTGAATCCGCTTCTGCAGAATTCTATGCACAACTGCAAAACTCCCCTGGCTAAGTCATTCATGCACCTTCACAACAGAAGCCACACCTGTGGCTCTGCATCAGTGGCTAGACCCTCCGCAGGTACGAAAACACCAGAAATTGCAATTCCTTCAGCAATTACTCAAGTCCAAATATGATCCGAGCTCAATACTAGTGGGGCCCTATCTGGAGACATACTGAAAACCATGCCTTTCGAACCCAACGCAATGCCCATCTTCCTAATAAAAAAAAGGGTCGAATCATACCCGAGACCCCATCTAAAGACACCAACAAGTCTTAACACACAATATGAACTTATTCGAAGCCTTAAATCACATCAAACAATACCAAAATCATGAATCGCACCGTAATTCAAACCTAATGAAACTAATTAACTTCTAACTTCTAAAAGTCATGCCGAACCATACCAAATCAACTTTGAATGATCTCAAATTTTGCACACTAGTCCTAAATTACACAACATACCTATTCCAACTTCCATAACCAAAATCCAAACCCGATATCTACAAAGTCAACTCTCGATCAAACCTCTTAATCTTCCAAACCTTCATTTTTCCAACTTCGCCAAAAAGCATCAAATCAACCTACGGACCTCATAATCAACATCCGGAAATACACCTAAGTCCAAAATCACCATATGAATCTATTGGAACCAGCAAAACATCATCACAAAGTCATCTATACAAAAATCAAACTCCGTTCAATTCTTTTAACTTAAGCCTTCAACCTTGGGACTAAGTGTCCCAATTCACTCCAAGACCTTCCCAATACCAATTCAACCACCCCGATGAGTCATATAACCACAAATGAACATAAAAGAAGCAATAAATAAGGGAACATGGCTACAATATATAAAAAGACCAGTCGGGTCGTCACAATATCTTAAGTGCAAGTTTAGTGACGTAACAAGTCATCCCGAAGAGACAAATGTTTAAGTATCTTAGGTAAATAACCCAAGGTAATGGAAGATTGACCATGATGTTACACATCGTGTTGGAGCGTGGGTGAAGTGGAGGTTCATATTCGGTGTCTTGTGTGCTAAGAATAGGCCACCTAAACATAAAGATTTTCTATAGAGTGAGTTTTAGGCCGACTATATTGTATGAGGCGGAGCATTGGCCAGTCCAGAGCTCTCAAGTCTAGAAGATAAAAGTAGTGAAAAATAAGGATGCTCTAAGGGAGATCAGATTATGAATAATTATATTCGCAACAAGTTGAGAGTGACCCCCGTCCTGTACAAGTTGTGGGAAGCAAGGCTGAGATGGTTCGGGCAAGTAAGGATGAGATAACCAGATGTCCCACTAAAAAAGGGTGAGAGGTTGGCTGTCACGACCCAAAATTTACCTAGTGGTGATGGCACCTAACCCGACCCGCTAAGTAAGCCAAATACAGTCAACAATATTTCTACTGGAATTAATATGAAGCCATTAAATGAAATAACTTAAATTTATACAACTTTTCAAGGACTGGTAGTACAAGTCATGAGCGACTACGATTTAGATTTATAAAAAAAATAATATGATGAATAAATACAATATCTATTTGAATTATACATAAACAAAATTCAAATCTATAACTGCCAAGGATAAAAGGTAGTCATGCCCCGACAAAAGGTACATCTTCAATGCCAGCTCCCGTCATACACGGTAGCATTAGCTCCAAATTCTGCATGCAAGATGCAGAAGTGTAGTATGAGTACAACCGAGCCCATGTACCCAGCAAGTATTTTCACTAACCTAGATAAAGTAGTGGCGATGATTTTTAGTTAAAATATACTCACTGATATAACCTGTGCAGTGGAATAGCAATAAAAACAATACTAAAACATAACAGAGAAGAGTACAAGATCAAATATGCGAAGCAGTAAATTGTCAATATTTCTCAATATCACAACCAATCCATTCCTTAAAGCGGTGACCATTAGACCATGTTAGTAAATCCAGAGCATTCATAGGGTGAGAAAATAAATCAAGATATCAAATCAAATGGCACGGCAACACCCTTTGTGCATTTATCTCATCCTCACAAAATATATGAATGTATGTCTAATAAATTGGCGCCGCAACACCCTTCATGTATATATCTCTTCCTTACCGAGCATACATATAATAGTACCAACCAGGTGAAAGAAATGCCAATAACAGTAACGACAAAGTGGGAGATACACAAGCAGTAATAACGAATAAGGCAGTGCATATGGACAACGGTAACAGAGTAGGTAGGAGGCATAGAAGTAATGATAGCAATTAAGATAGAAGAACATAAATTTCACTAACTAACATGGTAGAAGTCATAGATGTAGATATAACAGACAAGAGGGAAAGCATTGTCTTTTTAAGCTAAACAAATAGAAGGTATGGATAACTAACATGGTAGAAGGCTAACAGTTGTGCAAGAGCAAGCAAATCCGATCTGATAGAGAATACACATTCTCATTAGGCTCACAAATAATCCCAAACCAATTTCTGATCATTCCCAAACAGGTAAATAACCTTCCACAAGTCCATAGCAACCTATCCATAACACATACCATCATTTATCCGATCCTCAATATTTCTTCACAATTCGCAATCAAGAAATAGTCTGCCTACGAGAACATCCAGTCTCTGAACCTTGTGAATATTAGAATCTCCTTATCCGATCTTAACACCGTTACTCAAATGGCTGATACGTCACTCATACTCTATCATCTTATGGAAAAATACCAACAAGTCAAAACACAACGCACCTACCAACATGCACACTCTCCTTCGGCGACATCAAATAGTGTCAGTATTCTCTTAAACATATGAAATCATCTGTGTCATCAAGAACTCATATTCTTCCCTTCAAAACTAAAATGCAACCTTGAACTCGCAACTTTCAACCCCACACGATGCACCGTCACTAATATGCTAACTCGTGAAAATACAAAACTATCATAATCCCTCAGCCCGAAGACTAATACACCGCATGATCTTGCAATCTGATCATCGATAGAAGACTTTCCCACCTAGCTCAAAGATATAGAACACACTGTCAATAATCCATAGTACTATATCTTCATAGCTGCCCCGATCCCGCACTGCTATTCAGCTGAATACTTCAAAAACTCATGCAATACTGGTCATAGAACACTCTGAAGAGTCTGCCAAGCGCATACCCATCCTTGCAATAGCCAAGAAAACTTTCCCAAATGCTATGAAAGGATAATATATGCACTCCACCAAATGGAAACCTTACACAAACCACACGATTCTAACTCATCACGGAGGAGATGACCCTACTGGTTGTACTCAAACGAACACCTTGCCACGACCCCACCATAATCATAACAACTAGGCCATCAACTAGTCTTTTCAAGTCCGACCTTACCAATCTGATACAAGAATCCTCTTCGTACCACAAATGAACGACTAAAAGATATATCACTGCATCTGCTCCCAAGACTGGATAGCACATCACGATGATAGCCAAGCATCTATAGCCCTTCTTAATCCATCAGCAGCATCACAAATCGTCGGCGCATAGCTGATACCAAATGCACAACATCGCATACAAGTAAATAGGAAAAAATCAAGGATATAGGCACCTAGCTGAAACAAAGTTGCACGATAAGGAAAGAAAGAAGGGCAGTATCCTAGAAGCCCTATAGCCTCTTGAAGATAGGTATGGACGTCATCATACCGATATGCAAGACTCTACTAGACACTTTCTCATGACTCATAGAACCTACGAACCTAGTGCTCTGATACCAATTTGTCACGACCCAAAGTCCGCCTAGTGATAATGGCACCTAACCCGACCCGCTAGATAAGCCAAATACAATTAATAATTTTTCAACTAGAATTAATATGAAGCCAATAAGTGAAATAAAAATTATTTATACAACTTCCCAAGGACTGGTAGTACAAGTCACGAGCGACTACAATTTAGATTTACAAAAAACAATATGATGAATAAATACTATAACTGTTTGAATTATACATAAGCAGAACTCAAATCTAAGACTACGAAGGGCAAATGGTAGTCATGCCCGAACAACGAGTACATCTTCAAGGCCAACTCCCGCCATGCACGGCAGCATCAGCTCCAAAATCTGCACGCAAGGTGCAATAGTGTAGTATGAGTACAACCAACCCCATTTACCCAGTAAGTATTTTGACTAACCTCGGTGAATTAGTGACGAGGCTTTTTACTTAAAAGATACTCACTGATATAACTTGTGCAGTAGAATAGCAATAAAAACAATACCAAAACAAAACATAGAAGAGTACAAGATCCAATATGCAAATCAGTATCTGATTACTAGAAGATATTACGGTCAATATTTCTCAATATCACGACAAATCCTTTCCTTAAAGCGATGACCATCAGACCACGGTAGTAAATCTAGAGCTTTCATATGGTGAGAAAAGAATTCAAGATATCAAATCGAATGGCATGACAACACCCTTCGTGCATTTATCTCAACCTCACCAAATATATGAATGTATGTCAAATAAATTGGCACAGCAATACCCTTCATGCATTTATCTCTTCCTTACCGAGCATACGTATAATAGTACTAACCAGGTGAAAGAAATGCTAATAACAGTAATGACAAAGTGGGAGATACACAAGTAGTAATAACAAACAACATAGTGTATATGGACAACGGTAACAGACTAGGTAGGAGGCATAGAAGTAATGATAGCAATTAAGATGATGAACATAAATTTTACTAACTAACATGGTAGAAGGCTTAGATATAGATATAACAAACAAGAGGGAAAGCATGATCTTTATAAGCTAAACAAATAGAAGGCATGGATAACTAACATCGTAGAAGGATTATATGAAAGTGCAAGAAATGAGAAACGGCATAGATGTGGATATGACAAACAAGAAGAAAATCATTATATTTACAAATTATACAGATAGAAGGCATTGATAATGCAGCAACAATTGAGGTAGAGGACAAAGACAAAACAACAATAACAAGTTACATAGAAAACATAGGTGCAATAGTAACATCTCAAGATAAAGGCATGAGTGTATACATAAGTAAAGTATAGCACAATAATGCATGTCTCTCGTCATCGCCTGCATGGAAACACCTTTCGTGCCATGAACACATGATAATATAAAATTAATGGCACGGCATCACCTTTCGTGCTTTTACTCCCATCCATACATGATAATGTAAATGAAAAGGAATGACATCACCCTTCGTGCTTTACTCTCCTCCTCACACAATAATATATATGAGATGGCACGGCATCACCCATCGTGTTTTACACTCTTTCTCACATGATAATGTATATGCAATGGCACACCATCACCCATAATGCTTTACACTCTTCCTCACCAAGAATATGTATATCAATAACAAGCAAGGTAGAAAGCGTGAATAACATCAAAGAGAGTGATTAAGCGAATATTCCAAATGAACATCAATCTCAGTTTTCAAGCCAACAACAATTCAATAAACCTCAAGAACCTTATTGTTCAAGTATCTCAACAAATATCAAAAGTGATCTTGAACTCAAGTATAGAATCCAATATCTCAAGAATAACGGTCGTAGCGATGTATCTGTGATTAAGTATAGTGACGATCGAATTTAGCACATCAATAGTTTCACAAAAAGTCCGTCAAATTTTAGTCAAGTTATATTTAGCTAAATCATGGTTTCTAGCATTTTAACTTCATATTCATATTAATCTATAAGTCAAGTAAACATAAACCAAGAAGGTCACATATTCCAACAAGGCACAAATAATCGTATAATCTATCCCCAAGCATAAATAACCCTGGCACATGCACTCGGTACTTCACATATGCATCACCCCCGCATGTAGAAAACAATATCAATTAGTAGGAAAAATACTCCCAATGAAATTAGGAAAGAAACTTACCTCAAACAAGCCAAATCGATACACAAGAAGCGCCATCCTGCTCAAATTGAACTTTGAACGGCTCGAAACTAGCCAAAAGCAACTCAAAATCATCAAATAATGCCATAGGAAGCAAACCCAAACGATAAAGGTCGAATCTCTAATAAAATACTCAAATTTAACCAAAAAGTCAAACCCATGCTTGCATCTCGGAACCCGAGAAAACTCACAAAATCTGACAACCCATTCAATTAGGAGTTCAAAAATCAAAACTTCAGTTTAGGAAAGTGTAGACAAAACCCCCAATTTTTCTTTACAATTAATAATCCAAATGCCAAAATTGAAGATAGATTCATGAAATATATTGAAAACCGAGTAAAAAAATACTTACCCCAATCCATGTGGTGAAAATCACCTCCAAAATCGCTCAAATCTGAGCTTCATATCTCAAAATATGATAAAATGACCAAGACCATCGAAATAGAGTACTTAACGATCCGCCGGATCGTTTTGTGTATTGTAACCCTATTCTCATATTTATCACTTCCTCTATGTTCATTTGTGGTTATGTGACTTTTTGGGTTAGTTGGATTGGTCTCGGGAGGTTTAGGTGTGAATTGGGACACTTAGTCCCAACGTTGGAGGCTTAAGATGGAAAAATTGATTGGAGTTTGACTTTTATGCAGACAACTTCGGAATGGAGTTTTGATAGTTTTGATAGCTTCTTATGGTGATTTTGGACTTAAAAGTATGTGTGGATATTTATTTGGAGGTATGTAAGCTGTTTTGGCTTGGATTGGTAAAAGTTGGAAAGTTAAAGGTTTTGAAGGTTGAGAAGTTTGACCGAGAGTTGACTTTATTAATAGCGAGTTAAGATTTTGGTTTCGATAGTTGGAATAGGTTTGTGGTGTCATTTATAATTTGTGTACAAAATTTGAGGTCAATCGGAGTTGGTTTGATATGATTCGGCATTGGTTTTAAAAGTTGGAAGTTCGTTAGTTTCACTAGGCTTGAATTTAGGTGCTATTCGTGATTTTGATGTTGTTTGATATGATTTGAGGCTTCGACTAAGTTTGCATTATCTTTTAGGACTTCTTGGTATGTTTAGATGGGTCCCGGTGGCCTCGGGTGTGATTTGGATAAGGTTCGGCTTAATTTCGGGACTTTGTGGACTACTGATATGCTATCTAGTGTGTCTTTCATCGCTATCGCGACATGGTGGTCGCATTCGCATAGTGTTACTAGGTGGCAAGAGGTTCGTTTCTTCGCATTCGCGAGGAAGGCGATGCGTTCACGAAGGTTAGGAGGTATTGTGCATCGCGATCGCGAGTGGAGTAGTGCGTTCGCGTAGAAGGGTGAGGCCGGCTTGGGCACCAATGCTTAAGCCTTCGCGTTTGCGGTCAGGGAAATGCGTTCACATAGGCATAGCACTGTCAGGCATCACGTTCGCATAGAAGGTTTTTGTCAGCTATTATATTTTGTACTTCGCGAACGCGAGGCATTTTCTGCATTCCTGAAGAGGAGCACCTAAGCAGTAGATTTAAAAACCCAAATCGAGGGTTAGAGTTATTATTTCACATTTTGAGTTGTAGAGCTCGGTTTTGGGCGATTTTGGAGGGACTTTTCACGTCTTGGATCGTGATCAGTATTTTAGACCCAGATTTTTTCATTTATCATAATTCCATCCTTGTTTTTATCATTTATTTGGTGATTTGGAGTTGGAAAATGGGTTATTTTGTTGAAACTTTTCAAAAATGAAAAATGGAGGTTTGAAGGTCGATTTGAGGTAGGAATTGGATGATTTTGGTACGGTTGGACTCGTAATCGAATGTGTGTTTGGAATTTGTGAATTTTTTCAGGTTATGAGTTGCGGGAGGTTGACATTTTGGGTTGACATTTTGCATTTGGTTAAAGACCTTAACTTTATCATGTGGGGTCAATTCCTATAGCTTGTATTGATTATATTAAGTTATTTGTGGCTAGATTCGAGTCGTTCGGAGGTTTGTTGGAGCATTGAGTTGCGTGCTTTGAGGTAAGTAACACTTCAAAACTTGGAATTGAGTGTAATTATCCTTGATAAACATGTTCTTCGTGTTGTGTTGGGGTGACACATGCTAGGTGACGAGCGTGTGAGCGTGCACTGTGTTAACATGATCCGGTTGATTCTTTTGTACTGTGTTGTTATTAAGTTTGTTCTATCCGTGAAGTCCTTACTTGTTAGAGTAATTGAACTGTGATTCATCTTAGAAATCATGTTTAGGCTATGTGCGTATTTGGTTGAAACGTAATGAGGTTATTTCTGTTATTCTGAGTTATCTGCTTTAACTATAGTTATATACTCAGTCATGAATCCAATTTTGCATATCATATCTCAGTCTCTTCTATCATGCACTGTTACATCATATATTATTATTGTTTGGGGCTGAGTCGTAAGATATTAGTGAGCCCCTGAGACTTGATAGATTGATGACTGAGGTGGACCTGAGAGCCGAGTTGTGAGTGTTATTGTTGATCGGGTTGCATGCCGTAGCAAGCAATATTGTCTTTATGATTATTATGTGGATCGGGCTGCACATCACACCATGCCTTATAGGCTCTATATTAACGTTTGGGCATATCCGCCCTTCTGGAGTCTGTCATACCAGCAGTGAGTGCAGGCACAGTGATATATATACGCGTGCTTTGGTGAGAGGCATTAATGCCAGGCACCCGTATAGTGTTGAGTGATTGTGTATGGTTTGTGTGGGAATTTGGAAGACATATTTAGTATTCTAAGAGTGTGAGTACTTGAGAACACCACCGTGAATCATACATTTGACATGCATATTTGACATGTAGGCATAGAGATGTACCATTCCTCATGCTAGTTGTACTTGATATACTCTTATCAGTGTTGGGCTTTAATTCTTGAACTTGAAAGCATGTCTAAATTTTCGGTAACCTGAACGAGCTGATTATGAGAATTTATCTGAGTTGTTTACTGTTATTGTCATGCTTATACATATGATGCCATTATGTTGGACTCTGACTGTATTCTTCTAAGCTCGTCACTACTTTCAACCCAAGGTTAGTTTTGTTATGGGTCAGTTGTATTCGTACTACATACTACACTTCGTGTGCATATCTAGGTACATCTGGACCTAGTGATTGCTAGATCTGTGCTAGTACCTGCTTGGAGATTTCACGGTAGCTGTTATGATGTCTGCATACCTTGACTCTTTTTCCTTTTATTTTCTTCAGTATTGTTCTATTACTCAGACAGTTTCACTACAGCTTTGGTTTATGTTGATACTTAGTAGTACTCATGTACTCGGTGACACCACATTTTGGGATGGTTGTAGTAGTATTTCAGTTATTGCATCAGATTTTCATGAGATTTCCAATGTTGAGTTTATTAAAATGTGTTTTATTCAAATGTTTAGCTGTTATGTGATTGTCAGCTTGCCTAGAAAGTATATTAGGTATCATCACGAAAGGTTGGGATTTTGGGTCATGACACCCTCAAGCGAATACGAAGAGGAACTTCCCCAGCTTCCATACTCCACCGCGATCGCGGAAACCTACTGCTAACGCGATGGAACCAACTACACAAAACTCAGGGAATGCGACCTTGATCTCGTGAACATATAGAATAAAAGAACCCAGCTCCAGCTTACACACCGCGATCGCGACCTCACTCTCGCGATCGTGAAGACCACCTAGAACACCAAAACAACCAGCAGCACAAAACACATAGGAATGGTCTAATATCACGTCGTAACTCACCCGAGCCCCTCGAGACCCCTTCCGAGCATACCAACAAGTCCAAAAATATGACATGAATCTACTCGAGGCCGAAAATCACGCATAACAACATCAAAATCATGAATCGCACCACATATTGTATACTCGATCATAATTCCAAATCTGCGTATCATATCTCAGTCTCTATTATCATGCACTGTTACATCACATATTATTATTATTTGGGGCTTAGTGGTACGAGACTGGTGAACTCTTGAGACTTGAGAGGTTGATGACTGAGGTGGGCTTGGGAGCCGAGTTGTTAGTGCTATTATGGATCAGGTTGCACGCTGCAGCAGGCCATATTCCCTTATGATTATTATGTGAATCGGGTTGCATGCCACAGTAGGCCTTTTACGCTTTATATTAGCACTTGGGAAGGATCTACCCTTCCGGAGTCTGACATACCAGTAGTGAGAGCACACACAATGATATTCATACACGTGCTTTGGTAAGGGGCATTTATGCTAGGCATCCGTATAATGCTGAGTGGTTATGTGTGGGCAATTGGCAGACGGATTGAGTATTCTGAGAGTGTGAGTACTTGAGAACACCACCGTAAAATCATACATTTGACATGCATATTTGACCTATATGCATAAAGATGTACCGTTCCTCATGCTAGTTGTACTTGATATACTCTTATCAGTGTTGGGCTTTAATTGCTAAATTTGAAAGCATGTCTAAATTACCTGTAACCTGAACGTGCTGATTATGATAATTTATCTGAGTTGTTTACTATTATTGTCATGATTATACATTCTGAGCTCGTCACTGCTTTCAGCACAAGTTTAGTTTACTTATTGAGTACATGGGATCAGTTGTACTCATACTACACTCTGTACTTCGTGTGCAGATCCAGGTACATCTACACGTGGTGATTGCTAGATCTGTGCTCGTACATGCTTGGAGATTTCAAGGTGGATGTTATGACATCCGCACACCTTGACTCTTTTTCCTTTTATTTTCTTCAGTATTGTTCTATCACTCACACAGTTGTACTAGAGTTTTGCTTTATGTTGATACTTAGTAGTGCTCATATACTCGGTGACACTAGATTTTGGGGTGGTTGTAGTAGTATTTCAGTTATTGCATCTGATTTTCATGAGATTTCCACTGTTGAGTTTATTAAAACCTCTTTTATTCAAATGTTTAATCTTGGCTAGCAATTGTCTTAGGCTCCATCATGATGGGTTGGGATTTTGGTACGTGACAAGTTGGTATCAGAGCATTAGGTTACTTAGGTCTCATGAGTCATGAGGAGGTTTAGTAGAGTCTTGCGGATCGGTATAGAGACATCTGTACTTATTTTCAAGAGGCTACCGAACCGTTATGAAACTGCACTTTCTTGTATTCTTGTCATATGGATTTGTAGTTCCAGAATCTGAACTTCTACTCCTCTATTCTCTTATAGATGGTGAGGACACGTACGACAGGATCATGCGATTGGCCACCAGTGCCACCAGTTAGGTCTGTGAGAGGTCAGGGCCATTATAGAGATCGAGGTGCAGCTCGTACTACAGCTAGAGCAGCACCTGTGGAGCCACTAGTTGCTCCAGCTGAGGAGAAGATGTTGTTGAGCCGGTGGAACTAGCCCAGGCACCAACTGTGCCCATCATTATCCCAGGCCATCGAAGGCCTTAACCTAGATTTTGACTCTGTGCACGATCCTGGCTCAGGCAATCTCAGTTCCAGCTGAACTATCCACTTCACAGGCTTAGGAGAGGTTCCCAGACTCACGCTTGTACTCCAGAGAAGGTAGCTCAGGGACTCCAGACACCAGCGATACTACCAGCCCATCTGATTACTGCTACTAGGTCTCAGGTTTGCCCACCTTTAAGTGATGAGGAGAAGAAGAGACTAGATTTGTGTGGGAGGCTCAAGCGTCCAAAAGTGGGGCAGAGTCAGAGAATGCTCAGGATTTTATAAATAGGTGCCAGCGGATCCTTCACACATCGAGTATCTTTGAGACCAATGGGTTTGCATTCAGTACTTTTTAGCTGACAGGGGTAACCTACATATGGTGGGAGGCCTATGAGTTGAGCAGTCCAGGTGGCACTGCACCATATATGTGATATGAGTTCACAGTTTTCTTCTTAGAGAAGTTTGTTACACAAAATCGCAAAAAGGAGTTGCGTAGGCAGTTTGAGGAGCTACGCTAGGAGGGTATGACACTAACACAGTATGATATGAGGTTCGCATATCTGGCTCATCATAAACTCAGTATGAGATGAGGTTCGCAGATCTGGCCTGTCATGCGGTGTAGTTGGTGATGAGTGGTAATTTTACCATTTATTCTAGTCTCTTTTCTTTAGTTTTTGTGTTCTTTAATTATAAAATGAGGTGATTTATGGTGTGCATTGCTAGATTTTCAGGTACAATGAGTTTTGAAGAGAATTGAAGTTGAATTGAGCAAAAAAGAGGGGAAAGAGGTTCAAAATTTGTTCAGTGAAACCGCATCTGCGGAAGAATGGCCGCTTCTACGGGCCCGCACCTATGAAAAAAGGCCGCGTCTGCGGAATAGGAGAAATTGCACTAGAAGCGCACCTGCGATCACGAATCTGCTTCTGCAGAATCGCTACTGTAGTTGTGGTCCACATTTGCGAAGCTGCTTCTGTGGCGACATCTCCGCTTCTGCGGAGTATTATTTCCACCAATGGTCGCTTCTGCGAACAATTATCCATATCTTTGGAATAGCACCTGTGAGGATTCTTTTGCATGTGCGGTCAGCGGGCTTCAGGTATGGACAGTCTTTGCATTTCACATTTTCTCCATTCCAAACCCACAAATACACGACCTAGCATATCTTTGACATATCTTTGGATTATTTTTGAGTCTCTTGACTAGAGAACACAAGTTTTGGATCTAGGGTTCTTGTACACACACTTGGGTCTTGAAGATTTGAAGCTTTTGGTTGAGAATTTCTTACCCATTTATGTTTATTTCTTCATTTCCTTGCTTTGTATTGAATATCTAAGTGTGTAGTATTTTTTTCAACACTTGAATCTTGTTTATGGGAATATTCATATTTAAAGTGTGGATTAAATATCTTGTTGTGCTTATGTATTGAACGATTTTTATTTATTATGAAGTGAGTTATTGTTTCTTTAATTATTCTTGTTCTTTAATGTTTCCAAAGGGATTAGCTAACCCTAGGACTTGCCCATTAACTTCGAATTAATTTTGGAAAAGATAATTTGGGGTTGGGAAAGATTAATTAACAAGTATTTGAGGCGTTAACCCTCACATTATAGATTCTACCTAGGGATAGGATTGAACTACTTGTAGCCATATTCGGGTGTGTTTAATCTCTTAATTGCTTAAGGGATAATTCAATTAGGAAGCCTTGTTAGTCTTCGGAAGAAGCTAATATAGAATTATTACCCGAGGCTAATTCACATAAACTCGCTCATATTTATAAAATCGTGAAATACATTGGATCGTTACATGAGTGTAATTCCTATTGTATCCATACTTGTAGCCATTGATCATTTCACTCGCTTTCTAGGTTAGTTTAAATTTTTGTATTTAGACATAAATATTTTCTCAAAATCCTTTTAAGTGTTTGGCTTAATAATTCTCTTACACGCCTAATCGCCTACATATTGTTCTCTGTGGGATTCGACCACGACTCATAGTTGGGTAAATCATATTGCATGTGACTGTGTTTATTTACTTTTTAGTAGTGGATTTGGACGTCATCAATATTGGTGGCATTGTCGGGGAATAATTTGGTGTATTTAGGTTGCTTGAGAAGTAAGCGTACATGCCTTGGTCCAAACTTGTGAATATTTGTGTAATTATTTTCTTATCTTTGTTTATCTTCTTAATTGTTTTCTTGATTGTTTCTTATTTATTTTCTTAGTTTTGAAAAATGGCATCGCATAATGAAAATTGGTCGGATGGTAGTTGTTCATACTTTGATGACCCTTGTCCTTATTGTGGAGGACCATACTTATGGCAAAATTCCTGAAATTCTCTCGGGGGCGAATTGTGCGCACAATCTCAAACCCATGAGTGAAGTATTTGTGATAAGTGTGGTGGTCAAAATGGCCATTGGGATAATTATGCTTATTTGTCTTTCCCTTCCCCGAACCCCCGCTATGATGATTCTACATTTTGTGATGATATTTATAGGGATACGAAAGCGGAAGAAATTGAGCATGATCAAAATGGAGAGTTCAAGCTCATGGTGGAATGCCTACTTGAAGGAGGAAATAAAGAGAAAAGGGCCTTGGAGGAGATTTTGGAAAATAGTCTCCAAAATGATTTGGCTCTTGAAAGGTTGAACTTACAAATGGGAGAAATGCATGAAGCTTTAGAGGTCCAAAAATCCTCGAAAGTGAATGATCGCCAAGAACCTTCCTTAGAGATTGAAGCCGAAAATCCTTCTTTGGCACTTGATCAAAACCAAGAAGAACTCTCAAATGCTCAAAATGAAAGGATGATACTCATGTTGGAGGACATTCTTGAAAATGAGGAGAAGCACAGCTTGGCACTCGATGACTTGAAACAAGTTTTGACTCAAAATGATGAGAATATCAACACTTTGGAAGCTCAAATGAAAATATTGGTTGAGGCTCACTATGCCTACCAACTTGAGAATGTGGAAAGAGCTCAAGAAAAGTCTAACTTTGAGAAAGAAATTGAGCTTTATTTTGAGGAATCAAGAATTGAACATCCGCTAACTGACTCCGTGCTTGTTAGTGGTGCCAAGAAAAATATAGAATTAGAGTTAACCGATGTAGTTGAGAAGATGGTTGAATTTGACTCTAGTTCGGGGGACCAAGAGGATGTCAAAATCCTAAAAGAATTGAAATTTGGAGGCTTGATGTCATATTCTAAGCATTTCTCGACATTGGAGTTGTGTGGTGATTAGGGAATTGAACTACATGAATCAATGAGGGATTGCAAAGAGGAAAAGCAAAAGTCATACATTTTACAATTTGAAAGTTCAAGAAGGCAAAATGACATTTCTCACATGAATGCCAAGAAATGCAAAATGAAGAAGTTAAAGTTTGGCTTGATCATCTACTTATCACCCCCTGTTGCTCGTGGTCACAAGCTTGATTCCAAGTTAGATGCCCAATTCATATCTTCCAAGTGGTGAGAAAACTGGTAAGGTTGATTTGTGTCGTGTCATCACGTTAAATGCGGCTCTTGGTAGGAGGCAACCCATCATTTTCAAATATTGATGTTAGATTTTTTTTTTTGTAGGGTAGTTGTTTTTGTTGAACATTTTGATGTGTGTGTGTCTTAGAGTGCAGGGAAAGAGAAGAAAAAATGGCTAAACTTGCTTTTCTGCGGCAAAAATAATGCGATCACATATTGGTTATGCGGGCCGCATATTGGTCCCAGAATGAGTCAGAAGTTCGTAAACTTTGGTCGCTCAAAAATATGGTGGAATGCCAATTCTACGGACAGCATAATGGTTTATGCGACCGATAATGCGATCGCACATTGGCCAAGCATACACCCATCGTTTTGCAAATTTTGAGTTCATTTTTGAATTTTTTTTTTTTAGAATAACTTGGTATATTATTTTTGACTAATCTTCCAAGTTTCAGATTTTTTGAGTTGAATTGAGGAGTTTGAGGTGTTGGAGTGCACAAAAACAGTGGCTGCTCAATATGTGGTTCAGTCATCTGGTGCAATCGCATCTCCGGAACACTACTCGCAGATGCAGCATTTGTCGCGCATACACGAAAACATCACAAAAGCAATTTTCCAGCCCCAAAAGAGCTCACGTAGAAGCGCTAATTCTTCCGTAGAAGCGTCCGTCGGGTAAATTTTAAAGCCCTACTGTGTCTCTCTTACAGGTAACACTCTAACCTTTTTTTCCCAAACTCAAAACTCCCTCTCATCTCTCACACAATCTTCTTGTCTCACTCTCTATTGCTCTCACACAAGGCAACTCAAGTAAATCTTTATGTCCACTCTACTTCTCTTTTCTTCCTCTTCTTCTTCTTCTTCATTTTTAAGTTTCCATGATCGTATCCCCTAATTCCCCATTTCCTTCTGATTTGTGTTAATATTAGGAGTGAGGAAATTGGTTGAGTGTAGTCATGTGTATTGTTGTTGTTGAAAAACACTTGGGGAGTTCTGAGTACCTAATTTGTTTAAAGAAGCATGACTTCTCTTTGCTCGTTAAATGTTCAATAATTTGTCGAAGAGAAGTTTGGTTGCGAAGTGCCTTAAAATCAGGTTTAATCAAGTCGTATAATCATCTAGTGCACTAATTAAGAAGTCTTGGGTATAAATTGTGTGCTAAAATCATGTTTAGAAGTGAAAGAAATCGACAGTTGCTGGGTGTTTTGAAATCCTTGATGAACACCGCAGAAGAGGGAAAAGTGCCGCAGATGCGGCCTCGCACCTACGATGTATATTCCGCAGGTACAATTTTTGGGCAGTTTTGGCAAAAATAGTGGCTCTTCAATTATGGCTTGACGGGGCCCTTTGGCTTGATTCTTTGGCCAAATTGCATTGTTTTGAATTGCTTAACATGGTTATAATTCCCAACTAACTTGGTTTTGAGTTTTTAGGTACTTTAAGCTTCAAAAATGGAACCAAACATAAATGAAAATGCGGCACTTCATCATGAAATTGAGGTAGAGGATGAGGAGGAACAATTCGACACTGATCAATTCATATCTGCTTATTTTCATCGCCAATATTATGACAACCTTCTTACAAAGAAGGTCGTACTTGAAAAGGGAATCTCCGAGGATAAATTGGCTGAGTTACTTCCAGATTTTTTTAGCTGTCTACAGACCACCGGCTGGTCTTGATTCATGCCTACTCCGTGTAAGGCCAATGATGAGTGGGTTCGTGAGTTTTATGCAAACCTTAAGCGTACAAACTTTGACCACCCACAACTCACCATAAGAGGCAAACAGTGAGGTTTGGAACTAAACAGATCAATGATATTCTAGGGCTTCCTGACAACACACTTGAGCCGGTACGAGAAAACGATCATTGCTCAAATAGGGATTGGCTAGTTTCTAAACTTTATCCTGCATGCAAGAGAGGAAAGTGGGCAAACAAGAGAAAGGGTTCAAAGTCCATCGAATTCACAGTTGCGGCCAAGATGTGGCTTTACATCATCTGCAACAGAGTATCACCGTGTGGAAATATTTCGGATGTTTCATATGGCAGGGCCATGATGATCGCATGCATACTTGACGGCATTCTTGTGAATGTCGGCCATTATATCACTCAGGAGCTGAAAGAGTATTTTCTAGATGACAGTTCAGGCTTGATGTTCCCTTCACTGATTATAGATTTCTGCCAGTGGGTAGATGTTGATGTGCATAGCACCGATCATTGGTTACCGACTGAAAAACCCTTTCATCCATTGAGAATAACGGGCGAGGGTAGTGCAGTAAAGAGTAATAAGATGAAAGTCACCATTGTTGCCGGACCAGAGTCCTCCTCACAGGCAGCACTGCCTGAGGGACCATTTGGGATGTTGAACTCGCAGCTTGTCTTCGTCCGTGACTTAGTGTCACAGCTCCCTAGTGGGCCCTCACACTCCCAGCCTATGCCCAATTATTTTACCAGGGAAGAAATGAATACCTACCTGGAGAACCAGAAGAAGCAAGCAGAGTCGCATGAGCAGTTGGCGGCTTCTATTAGCCGGCTCGAGGAAGCCTATGGCAACATGGCCAAGGCACATGTAGATCTTCAGGCAGACTTCAACAAGGAGAAAGAGATAAATAAGAAGAAGGGAAAGTTCATGATAAAGATGTGGAGAGGCATCAAGGCCATTTTCAGATGGGGGCAGCTAAACAGGAAGATACCGGTCGAGGACAAAGATGATAGTGAAGAGTATTCCTTCTTGTCGAATGATGTTGATGTTGATATTGATGCTACAGATGATGATGAGGCCGAGAGTTCTACATGGCAGTGATTAGACTTTTCCCGTAGTTTGCTAGTCTGATGCAGACCTCATGGAGACCCTCAAACTACTCTTAATTTATCTTGATATTGTGCAGTGGGGACATTGTAGTATTTTTAGTTGGGGGTGGCTTTAGGGAGTATACTTTATTTGTACATTAATGTTTGACTTATGCCCTTGTCGGGCTTATGCTTTTGTATGGATTTTGTGTGCCCTTGTCGGGCTTATTCTACTATTGTTTATCATGTGCCTTTGCCGGGCGTAGTTTGTGATTGGTGATACATTTGCGGATTAGTAGCTTTTGTTATTCAATTTATTTTCTTTCCTTATTTATTTTCTTTAGTTGTTTTTAGTTTATGTTATTTTTATTCCTTTAGTTATAGTTTCTTTTGTTATTTTAATTTTCTTTAGTAGCTTTTAGTTTTTTTTTTTATTCCTTTAGTGTTTATTTTATTTTCTTTAGTAGTTTTAAATTTATATTATTTTTATCTCTTTAGTAGTTATATACTTTTCAATAAATTTTCTTGGGTTTTCTTTATGCTACGGTTCTTTTCCGGGGAATATTTTTGTGTTGAACCGGGTGACTTTTCCCTATGATGGATTGCGTGACGACTTTATTCAGGGAATTAGACTTGTTTTGTTATGTGGAGACTTTTGGATTGTTTATTAATAATACAATTAGTCTCTTGGATATGATGTGTGAATTAAGAATACCCATCCAAATTGTGGTTGTAAACTCAAAAAGTAAGTTGCATGGTGAAGAAAAACATTGTGATAATCTTTTGGCTCATTTTGTAACTCTTTGCCCACTAGTTTGTATGATATTATTCTAATTGTTCTTATTAAGAAGTGAAATTTATCCATCTTGATTAGTTCATGTGCCATGTGTGTTAATTTTTGTTAAAAATAATTCTTGTATTTACTTTTATAGTGTGCATTGCTAGATTTTCAAGTACAATAAGTCTTGAAGAGAATTGAAGTCAATTGAAGTGGAATTGAGCAAAAAAGAGGGCAAGAAGTGCAAAATTTCTTCAGTGAAACTGCAGCTGCAGAAGGGTGGCCGCTTTTGTGAGCCCGCACCTGCGAGAAAAGGTCGCGTTTGCTGAATAGGTGAAATTGCACTAGAAGTGCATCTGTGACCACGAATCCGCTTCTGTAGAACCGCTTCTGCGGTTGAGGTCTGCATTTGCGAAGCCGCTTCTGCGGCGACATATTCGCTTCTGCGGAATAGTATTTTCCACCAATGGTCGCTTCAGCGAACAGTTATCTGCATCTGCGGAACGCACCTGCGAGGAATCTTCCGCAGGTGCGGTCAACGGGCTTCAACTATCAACAGTCTTGGCTTTTCACATTTTCTCCATTCCAAACCCACAAATACACGACCTAGCATATCTTTGGATTACTTTTGAGTCTCTTGACTAGAGAACACAAGTTTTGGAGCTAGGGTTCTTGTACACACACTTGGGTCTTGAAGATTTGAAGCTTTCGGTTGAGAATGTCTTACCCATTTATGTTCATTTTTTTATTTCCTTACTTTGTATTGAATATCTAAGTGTGTAGTATTTTTTCCAACACTTGAATCTTGTTTATGGGAATATTCATATTTAAAGTGTTGATTAAATATCTTGTTGTACTTATGTATTGAACGATTTTTATTTATTATTAAGTGAGTTATTGTTTCTTTAATTATTCTTGTTCTTTAATGTTTTCAAAGGGATTAGCTAACCCTAGGACTCGCCCATTAACTTCAAATTGATTTTGGAAAAGATAATTTGGGGTTGGGAAAGATTAATTAACAAGAACTTGAGGCGTTAACCCTCACTTTATAGATTCTACCTAGGGATAGGATTGAACTACTTTTAGCCATATTCAGGTGTGCTTAATCTCTTAATTGCTTTAGGGATAATTCAATTAGGAAGTCTTGTTTGTCTTCGAAAGAAGATAATATAGAATTATCACCCGAGGCTACTTCACATAAACTCGCTCATATTTGTAAAATCGTGCAATACATTGGATCGTTACATGAGTGTAATTCCCATTGTATCCATACTTGTAGCCATTGATCATTTTACTCGTTTTCTAGGTTAGTTTATATTTTCGCATTTAGACATAAATATTTTCTCAAAACCCTTTTAAGTGTTTGGCTTAGCATAATAAGTGATAATTCTCTTACACGCCTAATCGCCTACTTATTGTTCTCTGTGGGATTCAACCCCGACTCATAATTGGGTAAATTGTATTGCATACACCCGTGTCCATTTACTTTTAAGTAGTGGTTTTGAATGTCATTAGTTGGTTCCTACAGATAGAGAGGATCAGGAGGTTCATTGAAGGCCTCAACTATGGCTTATGCTTCAGTTTGGCTCTAGAGGCCGAGACAGATGTTAGGTTTGACCAGGTGCTCGAGATTTCTAGGCGCTTGGAGTCGGTTCACAGGCTTGAGAACAAGGAGCGGGAGGCAAGAGGCTCCATGGTTCAGGTGTTCTCAGTGGTACCTCATCTAGAGGTCAATCACATCACAAACAGGGTATGTCCTTACATGCCCGCTCAAATGGCTCGTCCAATTTATCGTGGTGCATCGGCTTGTCATGGTTCATACAGTGCTCTTCCGGGTCAGTCATCTTTCAGTGCTCTTTCAACCCAAAGTTCATCCAGTGCTCCGTTAGTTAAGGGTTCATCTGTACTAGGTTCTTCTAGTGGCTATTCTGGTTCTCGAGGTCCGATTTAGTCCCCGCCACTATCTTTAGATCGAGGTTGCTTTGAATGTGGAGAGTTAGGGCATGTGAGGAGGTATTGTCCCCGTCTTATGGGAGGTCCAATTCAATAGATAGGTCATTATATGACCTTCGCACCAGTTACTTCACCACCCGCGTAGCCAGCTCAGGGTGGGACTCAGGCAGTTCAAGGTCGCCCTAGAGGGGGAGGTCGTTCAGGTGGTGGATATGCTCGATGTTATGTTTTTCCCGCCAGGCCAGTGGCAGTCGCTTCAGACGCAGAGATCTTAGGTATTGTTTTAGTATGCCATAAGTATGCTTCAGTATTATTTGACCCTAGTTCCACCTATTCATATGTATCATCGTACTTTGATTGTTATTTGGATATACCCCATGATTCCTTAGTGATGCGTATTTATATATCTGCACCGATAGGGGATTCTATTATTGTGGACCATGTGTATTGGTCATGTGTGGTGACTATTGGGGATTGGAGACAAGAGTTGATATTTTACTGCTTAGTATGGTTGATTTTGATGTGATTTTAGGCATGGATTGGTTGTCACCATGTCACGCTATTTTGGATTGTCATGCTAAGACCGTGATGTTTGCAATGCCGGGATTGACTAGGTTTGAGTAGTTAGGTTCCTTGGATTATGTTCCCAATAGAGTGATTTCATACTTGAAGGCTCAACGGATGGTTGCGAAGGGATGTTTGGCATATTTGGCCTTTGCGAGGAATGTTGGTGTTGATACTCCTACCATTGAGTCTGTTCCGGTAGTGAGAGACTTTCCATATGTTTTTCCTGCAGACCTTTCGGGCATGTCACCTGATAGGGACATTAATTTTGGTATTGATCTAGTGCCGGACACTCAGCCTATCTCTATTCCTTCGCATCGTACGACACAAGCAGAGTTGAAGGAATTGAAAGAACAGCTTCTAGAGCTACTTGATAAGGGATTCATTAGGCCTAGTGTGTCACCTTGGGTGCACCGGTTCTATTGGTAAAGAAGAAAGATGGTACTATGCAGATGTGCATTGATTACAGGCAGTTGAACAAAGTTACAATTAAGAACAAGTACCCACTACCGCACATTTATGACTTATTAGACCAGCTTTAGGGTGCTAAACTGATTTCGAAGATTTATTTGAGGTCTGGGTATTATCACCTGAAGATTCGGGATTCGGATAATCTGAAAACGGCATTCAGGACCCATTATGGTCACTACGAGTTTTATGTGATGTCTTTTGGGCTGACCAATGCCCAAGCAATATTTACGCATTTGATGAATAGTGTATTCCAGCCATATCTTGATTCTTTCGTGATCGTATTCATTGTTGATATATTGGTGTACTCGTGCAGCGAGGAGGATTATGAGCAGCATCTGAGGATGTACTTCAGACGTTGAAGGAGAAGAAGCTATATTCTAAATTTTCCAAGTATGAATTTTGTCTTGCTTCTGTTGTGTTCTTGGGGATATGGTGTCTAGTGAGGGGATCAAGGTGGATCCGAAGAAGATTGAGGCAATTCAGATTTGGCCTAGACCGTCTTCAGCTACTGAGATTCGGAGTTTTCTTAGCTTGGCCGGATATTATCGGCGTTTTGTGGAGGGTTTCTCGTCTATTTATGCACCTTTAACTAGATCGACCTAGAAGGGTACCCTATTCAATCGGTATGATTAGTGTGAGGAGAGCTTCTAGAAGCTCAAGGCTATCTTGACCACAATTTCACTTCTAGTTTTTCCATCAGCATCGGATTTATATACGGTATATTATTATTCTTCGCGGATTGGTATTGGGTGTGTCTTGATGCAGGAGGGTAGGGTGCTTGATTATGCTTTGCGCTATTTGAAGTCTTGACGCAGGAGGGTAGGGTGATTGATTATGCTTTGCACTATTTGAAGTCCCATGAGAAGAACTACCCCGTTCATGACTTAGAGTTGGCAGCTGTTGTTCATGCATTGAATATTTTGAGGCACTACCTCTATGGTATGTCTTGTGAGGTATTCATAGATCATCGGAGTCTACAACACTTGTTTAAGCAAAAGGATCTAAACTTGAGGCAGCGGAGGTGGTTGGAGTTGTTAAAAGACTATGATATCACCATTTTGTATCATCTCGGGAAGGCTAATGTGATGGTCGATACCTTGAGCAAAAAGGATGTGAGTATGGGTAGCCTTACATATATTATAGTTGGTGAGAGACCACTGGCATCAGATGTTCAAACCTTGGCCAATCAGTTCGTGAGATTAGATATTTCAGAACCTAGCAGGGGTCTTGCTTACGTGGTTTCTCGGTCTTCTTTATATGAGAGTGCCAGTATGACAACCTCCATTTTCTCGTCCTTAAGGACACGGTGTAGCACGGCGATGATAAGGAGGTTTCTATTGGAGATGATGGGGTGTTGCGAATGCAGGGTCGGATTTGTGTGCTCAATGTGGATGGGTTGCGTGAGTTGATTCTTGAGGAGGCCCACAATTCGCGGTATTCCATTCATCCGGGTGTCTCTAAAATGTATCAGAATTTGAGACAACACTATTGGTGGAAAAGAATGAAGAAAGATATAGTGAAGTATGTGGCTCGGTGCTTGAACTGTCAACAGGTGAAGTGAGAGAATTAGAGGTCGAGCGGTTTGCTTCAGAGACTTGAAATCCCCGAGTGGAAATGGGAGCATGTTACCATGGACTTCATTGTTGGACTCCCATGGACTTTGAAGAAATTTGACGCAATTTGGGTGATTATGGACCGGTTGACTAAGTCCGCACACTTCATTCCGGTTGTGACTACTTACTATTCAGAACAGTTGGCTCAAATCTATTTTTGTGATATTGTTCGTCTTCATGGTGTGCCGGTGTCCATTATTTTTGATCAAGGTACACAGTTCACATCACAGTTTGGAGAGCAGTGCAGCGAGAGTTCGGCACACGGGTTGAGTTGAGTACAACATTCCACCCCCAGACAGACGGACAGTCCGAGCACATCATTCAGATCTTGGAGGATATGCTACGTGCATGTGTTATAGATTTCGGGGGTTCTTCGGATCAATTTCTACCACTTGCAGAGTTTGCCTGTAACAACATCTACCAATCGAGTATTCAGATGGCTCCTTATGATGCCTTATATGGGAGGCGGTGTTGATCTTCAGTTGGTTGGTTTGAGTCTAGGGAGGCTAGGTTATTGGGCACTAATCTTGTTCGGGATGCATTGAAGAAGGTCAAGTTTATTCATAATCGGCTTCGCACAGCAAAGTCTAGACAGAAGAGTTATGCTGATCGGAAGGTTCGTGATGTTGCATATATGGTGGGAGAGAAGGTATTTCTCATAGTATAACCCATGAAGGGTGTGATGAGGTTCAGGAAGAAGGGAAAATTGAGCCCTCGGTATATTGGCCCTTTTGAGGTGCTTGAGAGGATTGGAGAGGTGGCCCACAAACTTGCATTTCTACCTAGTCTATCGGGTGTTCACCTAGTGTTTTATGTTTCTATGCTCCGAAAGTATTATGGTGACCCATTAAATGTTTTGGACTTCAGCACGATTCAGTTAGATGGGGATTTGACTTATGATGTGGAGCCGATGGCCATTTTGGATCGACAGGTTCGAAAGGTGAGATCAAAGAATATAACTTCAGTGGAAGTTCAGTGGAAGGGCCAGCCAGTCAAAGAGGATATTGATTTGGAGGTTCGTAGGTCGTTTTGGCTTGAATTGGTGAAAGTTGGAGAGTTGACTTAGTTGATATTGGGTTTGGTTTTTTGTTTCGTGAGTTGGAATAGGTCAGTGGTGTCAATTATGACTTGTGTGCAATATTTGAGGTCAATCAGAATTGATTTGATATGATTTGGCATTTGTTTTAGAAGCTAGAAGTTCATTAGTTTTACTAGGCTATAATTGGGGTTCGATTCGTGATTTTGATGTTGTTTGATGTGATTTGAGGCCTTGACTAAGTTCGTATTGTGTTTTAGGACCTGTTGTTATGTTTGGATGGGGTCCTGGGGGCCTCGGGTGTAATTCAAATCAAGTTTGGCTTTATTTTGGGACATTGTGGACTATTGATCTGATATCTGGTGTGTCCTTCATCACGATCGCGACATGGTGGTCGCGTTCACGTAGTGTTACTAGGTGGAAGGTGGTTTTGTTCTTTGAGTTTGCGAGGAAGGCGACGCGTTCGCGAAGGTTAGGACGAGTTGTACATCACGATCGCGAGCGAAGTAGTGCGTTCGCGTAAAAGGGTGAGGTCAGCTTGGGCACCAGGCCTTAAGCCTTCTCGTTCGTGGTCAGGGAGACGCGTTCACATAGGCATAGCACTATAAGGCATCGCTTTCGCGACCTGGGCATCACGTTCGCGTAGAAGGTTTTGGCCAGCTGGTATCTTTTGTGTTTCGCGAACGCGTGGCATTTTCCGCATTCGCGAAGAGGAGCACCTGGGCAGCAGATTTTTTTTCTTTTAGTAAATCCACTAGGCATTTTGCCTAGGGTTAATTTTCATAAATAAAAGTAAAAGTACAACAAAAGAGGGGACATGAACCTTACTTGCAAAACCTATGGTAGAATACCAATTGATTGTCCAAACATGACAACCAAAAGAATCATGTAAGCTATGTAAGGTTAGACCTATAATGAGGTACATGACTATGGTGGATGTACAACCGATTGTCCAAACATGACAACCAAAAGAATCTTGTAAGCTATGTGAGGTTAGACCTATAATGAGGTATCAATTGTCTATCTTTAATTGATAGACAATTGAACATATTAAAAGAGGGTGAAGTGAACCTAGGTCAACTATACAAGAATGCAAGTAAAATCCTAAGTCAACTATACTGTTTAGTTGGATTACATTCCATATACAAAAACTCCTACATCTAGAAAGTAAGAAAATTCCCCCTATGGAGTATAACAAAAGGAGTGTATACATGTAGGGAACTATCTTCAATTTAGCTTTATCAAGAAGATTAGAGAAAGCCAAGTTGAATATAATTATCAGTGAACCCCATGTAGTCAAGTGAAGTTTTTGTCCCTGCATTTTGTTGACAGAAAAGATTAAACACCCCATAAGTTGAACCAGTGGGGTCTTGAAGCAAATGTAGTGGATTCTACATTTGAACACCTTTACGCTGGAGTTGCTACATAGTAGTTGTAGTAACTGGGAGTTAGTAATAGGACTGAAGTGTTGAGTATATAGGTCTGGGCCCCTAAACTTATTCTGGTGTGTCCTGTCTGTGATGTTTGACTGTCTTGTGTATGTCAAATTAATAGGATAGTTTTGACAGGCCCAGGATAGTTGGTACATTTTCAGGAGATTGTACATCAGAGATGTTGATACCACACTTTGCAAAAGTACCAAAAGGCTGAGCCTGTTGAGTGTACCTGCAAAATTCAACAAACAAGCTAGAAATAAAGGAGCACCATTGTCATGATGTTCAGTTGTCATCCTTATAGGTCTGTAAGCAAAGACAACATATTGAAGTTACTGCATGTCCTGAACAGTGCTATCTTCCTTCCTTTGCATATAGATGATGGATTTGACACCTAGGTTCTTGTGGATTTTGGGTGTATTCTGATAGTGGAAGTGAGAATTAGCAGAATGTTGATGCTTCTGCTGGATGTGATGATGGTGCTGATGAGTGACACGGGAGCATTGTGGTTCCTTTTGTGTGCTACAGTTGTGAAGCACCACAATGTTGAGTTGTAAGATGTTTCTAGGTTTATCTACTCTTTTCCTGTAAGAGTGAGTATGTGCAGCTGAGTGAGAATTGACATGTTGGTAGCTGTAACTAAGTGAATTAACTGGGGGTGACTGGTTGCAGCTAGATGATTTAAAACCCAAATTGAGGGTTAGAGTTATTATTTCATATTTTGAGTTGTAGAGCTCGGTTTTGGGCGATGTTGGAGGAGATTTTTACGTCTTGGATTGTGGTAAGTAGTTTTTACTCGGATTTGTTCATTTATCATGATTCCATCCTTGTTATTGTCATTTATTTGGTCATTTGGAGTAGGAAAATGGGGAATTTTGTAGAAACCTTTCAAAAACATAAAATGGAGGTTTGAAAGTAGATTTGAGGTCGAAATTGGATGATTTTGGTATGGTTGGACTCGTAATCGAATGGGTGTCCGATATTTGTAAATTTTATCGGGTTCTGAAGTGCGGTCCCGAGTTGACTCTTTTGGTTGGCTTTTTTATTTTGGTTAAAGACCTTAACTTTATCATGTGGGGTCGATTACTATAGCTTGTATTGATTATATTAAGTTGTTTGTAGATGGATTCGAGTCGTTCGGAGGCAGATTCGCAAGGCAAGGGTTTGTTGGAGAATTTTGTTACACGCTTTGAGGTAACTAACACTTCTAAACTTGAAATTGAGGGTAATTATCCCTAATAAACGTGTTCTTTGTGTTATGTTGGGGTGACGCACATGCTAGGTGACGGGCGTGTGGGTGTGCACCGTGTTAAATCATGATCTAGTTGATTCTTTTGTACTGTATTGTAATTAAGTTTGTTCTATCCGTGAAATTCTAGCCTATTAGAGTAATTGAACTACGATTCATATTAGAAATCATATTTAGGCTATGTGCTTATTCGGTTGAAACCTAATGAGGTTACTTCTATTATTTTGAATTATCTGCTTTAATTGTAATTGTATACTTAGTCATGATTCCAAATTTGCATATCGTATCTCAGTCTCTCCTATCATGCACTGTAACATCACATATTATTATTATTTGGGGCTGAGTGGTACGAGACTGGTGAGCCCTTGAGACTTGAGAGATTGATGACTGAGGTGGGCCTGGGAGTCGATTTGTGAGTGTCATTATGGATCGGGCTACACGTTGCAGCAGACCATATTGGCTTTATGATTATTATGTTGATCGGGTTGCACGCTGCAGCTGGCCGTTTACGCTTTATATTAGCACTTGGGCAGGATCCGCTCTTCCAGAGTCTGACATACCAGCAGTGAGCGCGGATATAATGATATTCATACACGTGCTTTGGTGAGGGGTATTTATGCCAGGCACCGTATAGTGCTGAATGATTATGTGTGTGTGTGTGTGGGCATTTGGCAGACAGATTGAGTATTCTGAGAGTGCGAGTACTTGAGAACATATGTGGGTCATTATGTTGGACTTTGACTGTATTCTTCTTAGTTCGTCCCTGCCTTTAGCCCAAGGTTAATTTTGTTACTTATTGAGTATATGGGTCAGTTGTACTCTTACTACACACTGCACTTCGTCTGCAGATCCAGGTACATCTGGACGTGGTGATTGTTAGATCCGTGCTAGTACCTGCTTGGAGATTTCAAGGTAGCTGCTATGATGTCTGCAGACCTTGACACTATTTCCTTTTATTTTCTTCAGTATTGTTCTATTACTCAGACAGTTGTACTATAGTTTTAGTTTATGTTGATACTTAGTAGTATTCATGTACTCGATGACACCATATTTTGGGATGGTTGTAGTAGTATTTCAATTATTGCATAAGATTTTCATGAGATTTCCGCTGTTGAGTTTATTAAAAGGTTTTTTATTCAAATGTTTAGTTGTTATGTGATTGTCGGCTTGCCTCGCAAGTGTATTAGGTGCCATAACGACAGGTTGGGATTTTTGTGTAATGACACCCTTATGCGAATGCGAAGAGGTACTTCCCCAGCTCCCATACTCCATCGCGATCGCGGACACCTACTACAAATGCGATGGGACCAACTACACAAAGCTCAGTGAATGCGACCCTAAGCTCAGGAACGCGTAGAGTAAAAGAACCTAGCTCTAGCTTGAACACCGCGATCGCAACCTCACTCTCGCAATCGCCCAGACCACTTGGAACACCAGAAATATCAGCAGCACAAAACACATAGGAATGGTCTGATATCACGCCGGAACTCACTCGAGTCCCTCGAGACCCCGTTCGAGCATACCAACAAGTCCAAAAATATGACATGAATCTACTTGAGGCCTTAAATCACGCATAACAATATCAAAATCACGAATCGCACCTCAAATCAAACTTAATAAACTTTCAACTTTGAAAACCCGTGCCGAACCATATTAAATCAACTCGGAATGACCTCAAATTTTGCACATAAGTTTTAACTGACATAACGATGCTATTCCAACTCACCATAATCTGAACCATATATCATCAAAGTTAACTCCCGGTCAAACTTATGAATATTCCAAACATTCAAATTGCCGACTTTCGCTAAATAGAACTGAAATCTTCTAGAAACACCCAAATGTAAATTCGAGCATACTCCTAAGTCCAAAATTACCATCCGAACCTACCGAAACCATCAAACTTCGACCCAAGGTCAAATACACCAAAAGTCAAACTTGGTCAACTCTTCCAACTTAAAGCTTCCTAGTTGAGAATCATTCTTCCAAATCGATCTCAAACCATCTGAAAAACCTAAACCGATGATTCGCGCAAGTCATAATATATCATACAAAGCTACTCATGACCTCAAAATGCGAACTGAATGAAAATGCTCAAAACGACCAGTTGGGTTGTTACATCGGCCTTGGTGAATTTAAGGAAAGGTAAAGGTAGAGTTATGCCAAAAAGGTATTGAGCTGAGGTGATAAGGCAAGACATGACACATCTACAGTTCACTGAGGACATTGGCAAATTTAAGTCAAAAAAGTATTGAGCAGAGGTGATACAGCAAGACATGAAATATCTGCAGCTTACCGAGGACATGACCTTGATAGGAAGATGTAGAGGTCGGGGACTACGGTAGAAGTCTAGTAAATAGTAATGGGTTTATCCTTTCATACCTGTGTATCATTAGTATTCTTATAGTATTGCATTATAGTGGTACTTGTTGAGCTTGCGGGGCTGTTCTCTCATTTGAGTCATTTTTCATGATCGAGTACCTTTGAATTGTTGCGTATTGGTGCACAGATTGCATGATATGTGGCTCTGGGTAGTATTGATGTGGCATGTAAGTAGGGTAGCTTATAATTGAAAATATGAGGTCGTCGGACCTAGAATGAGTGCTATCGGATTTGATTATGGTATATTTGAAAGGACAATGTCGTTGATTAACTTAGAAATTAGCTATAGCTCTTATCGAAGGAGAGAGAGCCCCATGGCTTGTTGATATGATGAGTGGTTATGAGTTTCTGCATGTTTATTTCTTCATCGGCAGTGTACGAAGGTTTTAGAGTGAGGTTTTGTTTAATATGAGGTTTATTACCGGTACCGGGTTTGTTTGAGCAGCTACTGTGATCGGAAGTTATTGCTATAAGTATTGAGTTATGTGGTATATCATGTTATTTTGTCTTGGGTTATGGTTATGACTTGATGTAGTTGGTTCAGACTTATACAGTGTATGGATGCGAGGTTCGGGTCTTGCAGGAAATTTTAAATGTTGGAAATTGAAATATGTCGTTTACGGACTAAGGTCGAAGTAATGATCTTCAGTTATGTTGTGTTATCGGACCTATATGGAATAGGGTGACATGGGATCACCCCCGGGTATGTGCATGGTAAGAATACACGGCAGTTTGATGTCCTTGGAACGACTCTCGGCACGTTCGAGGACGAACGTATATTTAAGTGAGGGAGGATGTAACGACCCGACCGGTCGTTTTGAGAATTTTCACTTCGCTCGGTAGTTTGAGGGCATGAGTAGCTCCATATGATGTATTATGACTTGTGTGAATCATCAGTTTTGGTTTTCAGGTTATTCAGAATCGATTTGGAAGAATGAATTTTATTGTTGAAGCTTTAAGTTGGAAGAGTTGACCAAGTTTGACTTTTGTGAATTTCACCCCGGAACGGAGTTTTGATGGTTCTGTTAGGTCCGGATGGTGATTTTGACTCGGGCGTATGCCCGGATTTGGATTTGGATAATTCTAGAAGGATTCGGCACTAATTGGCGAAAGTGGGATATTTGAAGGTGTAGAAAGTTTACAAGTTTGACTGGGAGTTGCGTTTGATGGTATCGGACACGAATTATGGTTCTGGAACTTGAATAGCTTCGTTCTATCATTTGGGACTTGTGTGCAAAATTTGAGTTCATTCCAGGTTGATTCGATAGGTTTCGGCGCGAGTTTTGGAAGTTGGAAGTTTAAAGTTCATTCAAGTTTGAATTGAGGTACAATTCATCGTTTCGATGTTGTTATGTTTGATTTGAGTCCTCGAGTAGGTCCGTATTATGTTATGGGACTTGTTAGTATATTCGGACGGGGTCCCAAGGATCCCGGGTGAGTTCTGGGCGAGGTTCAGACCATTTCTCATTCTCATTTAGTTGTTGGTAGCTGTTGGTACTGGTGTTGCGCACCTGTGATTGAATTTGCGCAGGTGCGATGGTCGCAGAAGTGACAAAGGAGTCACAAGAGCAAATGTGAATCTGGAGCAAGACTCCACATATGCAAGAGTTGGGACTCTCCTGTGGAAGCGCAAAAACGGTACGTTGAGTCGCAGGGGCAAGGAAGTTCGTTGGTGCGATGACAGTGCCACATTTGCGGTCGCGCATATGCAAAGTATTTTTCCGCAGATGCGGTGCCAACTAGGTTCTGGGGTTCTCACAGAAGCGAGATTGATACCGCAGAAGTTGTGGTCGCAGATGCGACAATGTGACCGCATATGCGAAAATGCTAAGCAGAACTATATTTTCGAAGTCTTAGTTCTTATTTCACATTTTGGGATTTTAGAGCTCGGTTTAGGCAACTTTGGACAGAAAATTCACCGTGTGACTTGGGGTAAGCATTCTTGACTCACTTGTGATTATATTTCGTGATTCTATCTTCGTTTTTAGTAATTGGATTATGAATTTTAAAGAGAAATTGGGGGTTTTAGCCTAATGTTTCATAGAGTGAATTTTTGAGTCTTGAACATCGATTCAGAGTCGGATTTGGTTGAAACTAGTATGGTTGGACTCGTAATTCAATGGTTGTCAGATTGAATAAGTTTCATCGAGTTCCGAGGCACGGGCCCGGGTTGAACTTTTGGGTTGAGTTTGGGCTTTTGATTAAAGATTCTACCTTTATCGGTTGGGTTTGTTTTCTTTGGCATTATTTGATGTATTTGAGTCACTTTTGGCTAGTTTTGAGCCGTCCGGAGGTCGGTACGCGCGGGGTAGAATTTTTGGAGCATTGTTTGGCTTGCTCGGTATTGGATTTTACTTGTTCGAGGTAAGTAATACTTCTAAACTTGGTGCTGACGGTATGAAACCCCGAATTACGCATTATGTGATTTATGTTGAGGTCACGCGCATGCTAGGTGACGGACGTGTGGGCGTGCACCGTATTTGTGATTTAGTCGATAGCCGTGGAACTGTGTAGCCATCTTATCTGAATATTTTTACCATTTACTATGTGTTAGAGAACTTGAGCTGTAATTTATGCTAGAAATCATGTTTAGGCTATATGATGGTACTATTGGGACCCACAGTGGTCGTTCTTTGCTGTTGAATTATTTGTTTAATTGCAGTTATGTACTCAGTCGTATTCATCATTTCATATCATATCTCAGTCTTTGTTGTTGTATATTGTCACATCTCGTATTATTGATTAGGGCTGCTTAGTATGAGCGTTGTGAGCCCAAGAGACTGGAGAGATTGGTGACTGAGTTGGGGCCTGAGTGTCGTGCTGTGAGTGTTATATATATACTGTATATATATATATATATATATATATATATATATATATATATATATATATATATATATATATGTGTGTGTGTGTGTGTGTGCGTGTGTGTGTGTGTATGTGTGTGTGTGTGTGTGTGTGTATGGGATATGGGAAAGGTTATCGGATTGCACTCTGCAACAAGCCTTATGGCTATATATATATATATATATATATATGGATGGGGTTGCATACTGAAATGCATGATACATATATATATATATATATATATATATATATATATGTGGATCGGGTTGCCCGCAACAAGCCTTATGACCATATATATATATATATATATATATATATATATATATATATATATATATATATATATATATATATATGTGTGTGTGTGTGTGTGTGTGTGTGTGTGTGTGTGTGTGTGTGTGTGTGTGTGTGTGTGTGTGTGTGTGTGTGTGTGTGTGTGTGTGTGTGTGGCTATATATATGTAGATCGAGTTGCATGCCGCAATAGGCCTTTTGGCTATTTGTGGATCGGGATACACACCGCAGCAGGTATTGTACAGTACTGAGTGACTGAGTGTGCTGAGTATTGATCATGTTGAGTGAGAATACGAGATAGTGATTGAGTACTCTAAGGGGTCATTTGGTAGGAGGTATTAGAAAAAATAATGCAAACATTAGCTCTGTGCATTACTAATACATTGTTTGGCATATTTTTCCAACCTGTGTATAACTAATACTTGTATTAGTAATACACCATACTTGGTATTATTCTATGTATAAGCAATGCATAGAAAACCATGACATTAGTAATGCAAGGGTTATTAATACTTGCATTAACATAGTTAAAGACCTAATTGCCCCCTCAAATCCGTAAAAACTCATCTCAAATACTTTCTCTCATATTATTAGCAAGCAAACTCTCTGTATGCTTTGGATCACAGGTGAATGGAGCCAAACTTGTTATAGCTTGATATTTTGATACTACTATTTTATTTTTTTGCATTATTATTTTTGTACTAACTTAAAAGAAAAGAATTTCTCATTATGTTATCCATGTAGTTAATTGTTATATCTAAAGTTGAAAATTATGGAGGGTACTTTTGTAAATATTCAATTTTGTTAAAATTTTGCAATGTTTTAATACACCCAACCAAACAATGGATAAAAAATAATCTCAGCATAACTAATGCCAGCATTACTAATACACTCTATTCAGCACTATTCTTATACCTCCTACCAAACGACCCCTTAGAGTTTAATCCTTAGATTTCATCATTGAGATGTATTGCATTTGAGATGCGTACTTGAGATACAGACATAGAGATGCGTTTCCTCATGCTACCCGATTTTGGTGACATTCATGATTTCACCTGTATATTGACATGTAGGCATAGAGATGTATTTTTCTCGTGCTATCTGAAAAATAAAACATCTTGTTTGTTGTTGCAAGGTTTTTGGAAAAATCACAGTTTTCAAACTTATTCATATATTTTTAAGTTTTTCGGTGAAAGGTCTGGGATCTACTTTTATACTTGAAAAGTATGCCTATTTTCCGTAACTGTGAACTAACTGAATTATTTCTTGTACCATCTTTATCATATTATTATGAATTGTTGCTGGTTATTGGAGTTAGACCATGCCCCTTGTCTCAGCTCGTCACTACTTTCAACATAAGGTTAGGTTTGTTACTTATTGAGTACATGGGGTCGGTTGTACTCATACTACACTTTTGCACCTTGCGTGCAGATGTTGGATGTTGTTGTACACGGCGGGAGTTGGATTTGAAGATGTACCTACGTTCCGTCATAGCTGCCTCTTGATTTTGGTAGCTTTAGAATTTTAATCTGTTCCTGTATAGTTCAAACAGATGATGTACTTTATTTCATATCAGCTTTGTAAATTCTAAATCTTAGAATCTCGTGTTTTGTATTACCAGTCCTTGGGGAGTTGTATAAAAAATTTAGTTATCTCATCTTTGACTCACATCAGTATTATTATATTGTGTTTTATAGTTAATTCGCTTACCTAGCGGGTTGGGTTAGGTGTCATCACGACGGTTTAGATTTTGGATCGTGACACAACAAACATATATGGGAAAACTTGAAACACTGCTGTTAAAATTGATTTACCTTCTAGGATTGTAATCTTATGTTAGATTCTTTTATTATGAATGGTTAGTGGTTAAATGGTTAAGATAAAACATAATGAAAGCATGATTTTTATTATTTTTGACTAATTTTTTATCAGCGACCAAAAATTTAGATAGAGTGAAAATATATGTGATGGTCTTGGATGTAGCTAATAAGGTAAAAAAAAAACCTATTTACATTAGTGATCATGTACTACTGCTAATAAGCGTGCTCGTGAGACGGTTAATTGACCAGAATTGGGCCCATTGGGACAGAGGAAGTTGCAGCAGCTTGTCTCCGACGAGCCATCATTGAAACTATAGCTGGATGAGGAGAGCCAGGCAATGGAAATTGCGGTTGAAAGTATGGCAGCCTCCCATTTCCAATTGCAGTACTCAAGTTAACATATTGCTCATTAAATAAATTAAATTGCAATATAACATATATTTATTTTTTCTAAATAAATACTCAAATAATTTCATTTTATGTGTGTCTTAGCTTAACGGACATGAAATTTAAATTTTTTATAACATAAAAAAACTTTTGAATCTTGTAATTTTAGACTAAAGGGATCTGTGTAACATATCAAAATTACCATCTGAAGCTTATACTTTAATCTTGTCGTTACAAACATAAAATGTCATTTTTACAAAAGAGTACCATTAAGGGTAAAAAAAGGAGATATTGGAATTAAAAACTTACTAAATATAAAATGGTGGCACGTAAATTAAAACGGAGGAAGTAATAAATACTAATTTTGGCAAAGAAAAAAGAACTATTAATCAACACAAACAATTTATAATTTAAACAAAACTCCAGACTCGCATGGCTAAGTCACAAATCTAATGTGTCTATACAATACTAAATTCTATCTATATATCTCCTCTATCCATTCCTCTCTCTATTGCTCATTCGACAGTCCAAAATTGCATAAATTAAACTCGACTCTTCCATCCTGCTTGATCTGCTCACAAAATGTATGAGATCGAGCCACTATTTGGTGCCAAAGAGCTGTGCTTCTAGCCTGCCAAATGTTGTTTACTGGTTACCAAATTAAATATGAGTTGTACATTTTAACCTAATTCAAGATTCGAACCATTGAGAATTTGGGATACTTCGAATAAACTTGAGTATTTATAGGACACATCGGTGCTAAAACATTTTCTCATGATATCTTTTACACTGTTGGGATTGTGCTCCGAATCTTGTTTTCTCGGTATAATACCAGTTGGTTTCGTAGTTTTAGAAGGATTGTGCAAAATACAGGAATTTATTCAGCTGAGACACTCTTGATTTATTGAAGCAAAAAGATTCCTTCAATACAGCTTAACTCAGACACTCATTGAGCAAGAAATTTGTATATTGTCTATCTCTCTTATTATCATAATCATGGCAAGAAAGAGCTCTCAAAACAAAAGAAAAATCGAGATAAAATATATCAAAAATAAGCGTTCTGAGGAGGTCACATTCTACAATAGGCAAAAACCTTCTGGTAAGAAAGCAATTGATCTTTCTATTTTATGTGGAATTGAGATTGCTATTATTATCTTTTCGATTAATAATGAACTATTTCTATTTGGTGTTGAATCGACTGTTTACAATCTACAACCACAAGAGCTATAAGGACAAATTTTATTTCTCCAGAATTATTAACAAGATATTGCAAGTTAATCAGTCACAAATATCCAGATCACATATGCTCAAAATGCAAAGGAGAAGATAATATTGTTCCAGACGTACAACTGGAATAAACAAGAAGAAGATTACTGAAGAAGAAGACGACAAGCTAGACAAAGAAATATGGCAGACAAAATAATATGAAAGAAATATTAGATTCCTTTCTTTTCTTTATGTTATTTTGTTTTTTGTAAAAGTCGTAAAGTAAATAGTAAGAGTCAGTTTTTTCTTCCTTTCCATCTTATGATTTTTTTCATGACCACTAGCATTCTCATATATCATTCTGCAGCTCGAGATATGCTCGAATGGTTGTTTTAAATTCAAAAATCAGTTGACAACCGATTCAACATCTGGATTACCAAATAGAAATAGTTCATTAATAATCGAAAAGATAATAATAATAGCAATCTCAATTCCACATAAAATAGAAAGATCAATTGCTTTCTTACCAGAAGGTTTCTGCCTATTATAGAATGTGATCTCTTCAGAATGCTTATTTATAAAAAACTTCATTTCAATTTCTTTTTGTTTTGAAAGCTTTTCCTTTCCATGATTAACCACAATAAGAGATGTCAAGACAAAAATTTCTTGTTAAACAAGTGTCTTCAGTTTTAGAACATACAAATAGCATCTGATTCACTTAATTCTTCTATCTTCGTGCAGTTTGGACACTGCATTCTTCCCTTATTATTGAATTCGCACCCCATACAATCTGCATAACCAAAAAAAAAATCAAAATATATAAGGCTGTTTAATTTACATAAGAAGTTCAAAACAACCTTCATTTAATTTTTAAAAAAAGAAAGAGAGGCATGTTATATAATGAAAATTTATCATCTCGAATGGTGATATAAATCATTTGTTTCAGTTTATCACATCCTTTAATTTAGAATAATTATACATTATTTATTCTCCAGATCCCATGATAAAAGTCATTCCTTAACCTACTTTCACTGCTTTGTCCACTTTTGGGGGGGGAAATATATGTTTATCAAAGGCTAAATACCTAGATAGTCCCTTAAAGTTGCACTTTTTATTATTTTATCAGGATCTAAATAGTTTTGTTTTTCTCTCGATGAGTTAGAAAGAAAATCAACTTAACTATGAGATCCAAAATAAAAAATTCAAGAAAAGGAAAAAGGTTAAACCATATGAACGATATAAACTTAATGTGCAGTAAAATAGAATCGAAGCACTTTAGTTTAACAAAGGAGGAGTGAAGACTAGAGTGAGTTGATAGTATTAATATCAGCATCAGCAGTATATATAGATATGAAGGAGTGTTTTGCAAGTTAAAAATGCATATCAGGACTAAGAATAGAAAAAATGTGTTTGTCTAGATTGTGGTAATAATATGGTGATATTTCAGAGATTGGTTGTCTTACCAAGGATTGATCACTAGTAATCCCAAAAGGAAAAAAAATTAATTAACCTTCCAATATAGTAGTCTTGCGTTAGATTCTTGCATTTTGATTGAATGAGAACATGATATGTGGTATTTATGACTACCTTTTTTTTAATCAACAACTAAACATATTTGAATTGTGTACAAATTTATGTGGTGGTCCCATAGCGCTGTGAAGGTAAAATTTAAACTATTCACATTTCAAGTTTGGTTACAAAATCATTGTTGCGACCAAACGAACACACAAGTATACGCGGTCGTCAAGTAATAAAGTGATAAGATAGAGTATCGAACCCACAAGGATTTGTTATCTACTATTAACTAAATTAAGCTATTCCAATTATCTAAACAAGAATTGAACCCAAAAGTAGTGATCCTAAAGTAATTAAACTAAAAAGAAAATAAATAATGAACTCTGAACAAAGGAAGAACAAATGTTTATGTTATCAATGTAATGAATATGATCCAGGGTATGGGTTATCTAACATTCCTGTTGTATTCTTCAATTGAATTGACTACCTAATTTATCTACCTTATTGGTTGAATGGGTTAATATTGCCCATAAGAATCTGTCAAGTTCTTACTCGCCTATTCAAGCCAACCTAACGCCTATATGTCTATGGAGTTAGAACTAGCAAGAATGCATTTATAATTCATGTACATCAACCAAGCAAGGCAATTAGGTATATGTCTATCCTAACCGCGAATCCGTTCCCCGATGCCCGGGTTCAAGAACTTGCTCTACTCAATCCTATATGCAACCTAGAACACCCACTTTCGAGTTCAACTCTAGATTCGTAGATAGTACTTAATTGGAGATCAAGCAATCAAATAATTAAGCGCAGGATGGAATTTATAAACCAATAGGATAAATAAGAAATCAAAATCAATATTCAAATAACAACAGTGATGAAACCCTAGAACGTGAAGTTTAGCTCCACATAAATATGGTAGTCAAACAACAAATCATACAAAGAAATATAAAAATGACAAAGTTTGGTACAAGAAAGATGGAATCTGAAAAATTTCGGCCTCCACGGTGGCTCTGTGCTTGTGTTTTTCTCTCAAAAATGGCATACCCCTCCAAAATAGGTTTAGGACCCATTTTATACGAGTTGGGACTTCTTATGACTGAAATAATCTTGTCCCGGATGAAATAAGAAAAATACCGCACACGGGGTCAGGCCAGCGCTGGCCCTGGCGCCAAAACTAAAAAGGTTTCACGTTTTTTCCCTCTTTCAATTTTTGCCTTTGGCTTTGTTTCTCTTCTTTCTTTTGTCTTCCACTTGGGGGAACAAACACCAAAGGGTGTCCCCCTTGTCTTCTTCCTTTATTTTTCTTTCTTTTTTTCTTCCACATTTTTTTTAGTTTTGCTCCAAATCTCTTTATCTTCACACCGTTGTATTCCTACACAAATAAAATATAATATTAAGCATAAAATAATATAATTAACACTCAAAAGATGATTATATGTACTAGAATGTGAGGTAACAATGGTTAGATATATGTATTTTTGACCAAACATCACCACCCCACATTTAAACGTTGCTCGTACTCGAGTCAACCAACAATTCACAATATTCTTGAGCACTTTATATTTACACATTTAAAGCACACCACACCAATTACTATGGTTGATAGAAATAATTAAATTGTAGCATATGCAATCACTTACACTTCCCTTTACTTATGTCATTCTTCAAAAATATTTACAACAAAGACAACGTGCTCATAACAATCCTAGCCTTAAAAGCCGACTCAATGTCACAATGCACTCATGGCTTGAACACCCAACATCGTAGAGAAGTCTAATAAAGTTACCTATCCCTCGTGAAATCATGTGCACTCACAACAAGATCAAGAGAATAAGTTGAATACACATATTCAAATCAAATGCTCAAATATATTTTAAAAACTCACATATATCAAAGAAAATCCCTCACTCTCACAAAGAAGTCACATGCATGCAATTGGTACCATAGGCTTGCCCTTAATTTAAATCTCTACTGATGTAGGATCACTCGATCTAAAATCAATTAGAAATTTTTCATGGTTGTAATTTGGGCTAAAGGACGGGTAGGATATATTTAGGAATAGTGGTTCACCCTCCTAAGTACTTTAACACATCACATAATCAACTTTAAATGCTTATTTCCTCAATCCAAGTTCAACTTCACAAACAAGATCACCCCCAAAAAATATTTCCTTTTTATTTAAGCACCATCATCATTTACACTCCACTAGCAAAGATAAGATATTTCTTCATCCACGTTTTCTTTTCTTTTTCTTTTTTCAACTATTTTTTTCTCTCTTGCAATTTTCACTAGTGGCGTATTCTTTTACAAAAAAATTGTACCTTACCTTCCTTTCATTGGTTCTACTCAAAAGTCACCCAACATTTAGTCCCTTCTTACTTATTTTAGTGCTCATTTCATAATTAAAGTATTTTAAGAGGTAAAAGGATTAACACAATATCAACAAAGAACAAAAAGGGTATAGTCTTGTGTAACGACCCGACTTGTCGTTTTAAAGAATTTAAGCCCCGTCTGATAGCATAAGGCCCTGAGTAGCTTCTTATTATATGTATTGACTTGCGTGCGTGGTTGAATTCAGTTACCGGATGATTCTGAGTGATTTGGGATACTTGATCCCCAAAACGAAAACTTAAGCCTTAGGATTTTTACCGTAGTCAGAATTATGTGAAGACGACTCCGAAATAGAATTTTGATGATGTCAATAGCTCTGTATGGTGATTATGGACTTGGAAGAGTGTCCGAAAAATTATTTGGAGGTCTGTAGAGAAATTTGGCTTGAAATGGCGAAAGATGAATTTTGGGAAAGTTTGACCGGAGGGTTGACTTTTTGATATCGGAGCCGAAATCTGATTTTGAAAATTGGAATAGCTTCGTTATGTCAATTATGACTTGTGTGCAAAATTTGAAATCATTCCAGATTGAGTTGATGTGTTTCGGCACAAGATATAGAATTTGAAATTTCAAAGTTCATTAGGCTTGAATTGGGGTATAATTCGTGGCTTTGATATTGTTTGATGTGATTTGAGGCCTCAAGCAGGTTCGTGTTATGTATTGGGACTGGTTGGTACGATTGGACGGGGTCCCGGGGGCCTTGGGTTTGATTCGGGGTGGTTCTGGACCAAGTTTGGGTGTTTTGATGCTGCTGGTTGCTAGTTCTGGTGTTGTTCTTCGCATTCGCGAGGAGCCTCTCGCGTTCGCGAAGAAGGATTTTGCTGTTAGGACTTTGTTCTTCGCGTTTGCAAAGAGGTTCTCGCGTTCGCGAAGAAGGAAATTTTGCTATTCGTCGTCTGAACTTAGAGGCTCATGTCTCACAATCTATAAGGAACTTGGGGATGATCCAAAAATAAAAGTTGTAGCCCTTTGTGTCTAGTTTTCAGAAAGGTAAAACATTTGACATTTAGAGTTGTGTACAAAATGTTATGGTGGATATACTATAGGCTGTCCGGCAAGAGTTTGGAAATCTCTATTGTACATGGCTGACTTTGAAAGCTTATATCTCGTAATCTATAAGAAACTGGGAGATGAGCAACAAATGACAGTTATAGCCCTTGGAGTCTAGTTTGCAGAAAGTCAAACCATTCATCATTTGGAGTTTTGTACAAAAGGTTATGACCATTATACTAAAAGTTGTCTAAGAAAAGTTTGAAAATGACTTTTGAAGAATTTGTTCATTGCGAACGCAAAGAACAAATCTCTGGGCAGTAGAATAAAGTCCAAATTCGTGTCATTCTTTCATTTTTGGACCAAGGAAGCTCGGGTGAGGCAACGTTTCGAGAGTTTTTCAAGGAAAACATTGGGGTAAGAATTCCTAACTTGATTTTGGTTAAATTACATGAATCTGTTGTTGTTTTTATCACTAAATTAGTGAATTGGGTTAAAAAATTTAGAAAACCCTCTTGGTTTAAATTTAAGATTTGGAGGTTGACCTTTTGGAATAAAATTTTAAGTCGACGTATTATTATCCGGAATTATTTTCGATGAATTTTAATGAAGTTATACATTTAATTTGGATAGATTTTAGCTGTCTGGAGGTCAATTCAAGCAAGAAGGTTATTTTGGAATATCGGCCTAACTTCAAAAAGGTAAATGTCTTGCTTAACCTCGAGTGGGGGAATTACCCCTTACGCATCGAGTCTTATGTGCCATTTGTGAAATGTGAAAAGCCGTGTACGCGAGGTGACGAGTACGTACTCGTCATATATGTGTAAATTTTATTGAGTTAAAGTCCTGAGCACATTGTGTGGTAAATTAGGTAACTATTGATATATATATTTAATCATCTAATTGTCGTGCCTAAATCCTTGTTGTTGTTGAATCTGTTGTTATATGAAAATTTGATGTGATTGTTACTTGATTATTTATGTAATTCCGTGAATTTGTTGGTTTGATAATTATTGAAATTTAATTTCATTATAGATTTTCCCTCTGCAAATAATTAATTAAATGAGCTTAAGAAGAGGTGTTTATATAATTATTGAAATTTTGAATTTAATGAAGACTTTGCTTTATGTTGAGTAATTTCTATCTCTATTGATTGTTTTGGGTGTTGTACACATTGTGTGGAGCTTTTGGCTATTTTTTGTGAAATTAATTGACTTGGTTGTAGCTTTGGAATTTGGTTGTGGCCATTGGGCAAATTGTGATATGAATTGATTTTGTTATATTGTTGTGATAATGTCCCGTGTAAATTGTTGTGTTGTGTGAGTTGTTATTTTGGGGAGATAAGGGTGGCATTTCACTGTTGATATTATGTGGTTATAAGGGTGGCATTTCACTATTGTGTTTATTGGAATATTGTCTGGGCGGAGCGATAAGGGTGGCTATAGGAGCGATAAGGGTGGCAATAGGAGCGATAAGGGTGGCTATTGATATTGTTTGGGCGGAGCGATAAGGGTGGCTATAGGAGTGATAAGGGTGGCAATAGGAGCGATAAGGGTGGCTATTGTCAGGGACGATATGTGATGATGTGGGGTTGTGGTGTTGATAATTTTCATGTGATGTTGTGATTTTCTTGTGTTTACTTTTATACCTTGTGCAGTTTGTCTTGTTGTTGGTAAATTGATAACAATCTGATTTATGTTGAAATTGAGTGCATGTGGCTGTTGCCAAGCGGTTTATAAAATGAAATATGGGCACGAGGTGCCGTGAGTAAATAATGAGGATATTTGGCACGTGAATTGTCCATGCAGTTGTGATATGAAATGTGGCACGAGGTGCTGTGATGAAATGATAATGATAATTGGCACGTGAATTGTCCGTGAAGTTGTGATATGAAATGAGGGGACGAGGTGCGTGGAAAATATGATGATTTAATTATGGGCATGAGGTGTCGTGAAAATATGAAAAAGGGCCGAGACCCGTATTTTTATGATTATGAAATGAGGTGTCACATGGTGACTTTTTAATTGAAAGAATTATATTCAAAATATTTATTTGAGAAAATTATATTTGAAAAGATTTATTGAAATAATTATATTTGAAAAATAATTATTTGAGAAAATTATATTTGAAAGAGAGTTATCTGGAAGAATTATATGTGGAAGACATTTATTTGAAGGACTTGATTTAATTCGGTATAATTGTGTTTATTATTTGAGTGATATTAATGGTATTCTTGTTGTCTGTTGTGCATATCACTGGTTATTTTATCCTGCCCTTATTATTATTATTTTTGTATTATTTTGTATATTATATTGCACAGGTTATTAGACTAGTGAGTGTCTTGACTGTACCTCGTCTCTACTCCATTGAGGTTAGTCTTGATACTTACTGGGTGCCGACAATGGTGTACTCATACTACACTTCTGCACATTTTTGTGCAGAGCCAGGTATTGGAGACATCGGACTTGAGAAGAGTTAAAGCGGGATCGTAAGGATTCAAGGTAGAGCTGCTTGGTCGTCGCAGTCCCTTGGAGTCTTTTCATTTTATTGTACTGTTAATTTGTAATCAAACAGTATTGTATATTCGGTCCTCGTGATCATTCTATGTATTCAGTTAGAGTTTGTGACTCAGTACTCTTCAAAAATATAATAGAAATAATCGGCTTACCTAGTCTTAGAGACTAGGTGCCATCATGACGCCTGTGGTGGAATTTTGGGTCGTGACAGCTTGTAATCTGGGTGCCAAATAAAATCTATAGGCTCAAAGGTGTTAACTAGAGATAATCTTTATTTATGGTAAGCAATAAGCTCAAAAAGATCAAAGAAAGCCTAAAATCATTTTTCAAACCCACTATCACCTAAAATTTCGCTTCGACTCACATACCGGGCAAGTTCTAGAATCAATTACAAAAACATGGACTACACAAAACCTCACTACACATGGCATATGACTCACTAAGGACGGCCCCATTCCGACTCTCAACAATTGTAAGCATTCACGGAGCCATGAGATATTAAACATTAAGTACAAAGTGAACATAAGTCAAGTAAACGAGACATAAACGTCACAAGACATGCTATCCAATTTAACAAGGCATCATGGACAATTTCAAGAAATAGAGAAGATACTACACATGCCAAAGCCTAAATATGCTACTATCAAACAAGTCAAAGACGCCTAGGTTCATCTCATCTTTCTTCCTTCATTTTATTTCCTAAATTCCTAATCTACTCTAAAATAAAAAATTACCCGGCTCAAACTACATCCAGATACAAACCAAATGGTCAAAGCATGTGACTAATGTCAAAGACAAGGGTAAATCTCTAGAAGGCATGAGATGCCTATGAATGTTGTAATGGAGGTCGAGATCTTTGATGTGTGGGGGATAGATTTCATGGGTCCCTTCTTAAGCTCACATGACATGACATATATCTTGGTGGCAGTAGATTATGTCTCCAAATGGGTTGAGGCAATTGCCTTGCAGAACAATGAAGCAAGAAGTGTAACATGCTTCTTGAAGAAGAATATATTTACTTGGTTTGGAACCCCAAGAGACATCATTAGTAATGGTGGCTCTCACTTTCGCAACCAAGCTTTTGCCGGAGTACTAGAAAGAGATGGAGTTAAGCACAAGGTGGCCACCCCTTATCATCCTCAGTCAAGCGGTCAAGTTGAAGTCTCCAACCGGGAGATCAAAAACATTCTAACAAAAAATATTAATGCAAATAGGATCGACTGATCAAAGAATCTAGACGATGCATTATGTGCATATCGAACGACATTTAAGACACCCATTGGCACCTTACCTTAACGGTTAGTTTTTGGTAAGGCTTGTCACTTGCCAGAGGAACTTGAACACAAAGCCATGTAGGCATTGAAAGAGTTTATACTTGACTGGACCGACGTTGCTGATCTAAGGATGACACAACTCAACGAGATGGAAGAGTTCCATTTCTATGCATTCGAGAATGCAGCCATATATAAAGAAAGAACAAAGTTTGTTCATGACAAGAAGATTTTGAAGCGGGAATTCAAATCGGTGACTTGGTCTTACTCTTCAACTCAAGATTGAAGTTCTTTCCGGGAAAACTCAAATCCAAATGGTCGGGCTCGTTCAAAGTTGTGAGTGTGTCTTCCTATGGTGCTATTGAATTAGAATCCGAGGACGGGACTCGAACTTTCAAAGTAAATGGACAAAGGGTCAAACACTACCTCGGAACCAATGGAGAAAGGCAACTTGTAGAACAATTCGTACTCAAGGATAGTCCTGTAACAATGCACACCACTGATTGGCCAAAATAGGGGCAACATCGTCGTGTCGCGACATTAAATCAAGCGCTTTTTGGGAGGCAACCCAAAAGTTTGTAACATCATTTTTTTAAGATTTTAATTTAGGTAGGTTTATTTGTAAGTATTGGACAGTTTGACGTGTGTATTAGAATGTAGGCTACCCAAAATACAAAGAGATATGATGCAAAGGCAGAGGGAAAATGAAGGAAAGCAAGCTGAGATTCAGTTGTTGTTCTGCGGCAACATATGCGACCGCATAATAGGTTTGCGTACCGCATAAAGGTCGTAGAAACAAGCAGAACGCCAATAAAATTGGACCTTAAAAATGCATAAGAAATTCAACTTTTGCAGCCCACATAATTAGTCTACGACCGCAGAATGGGTCGCACATGTGTAGTACACCAACCAGGTATTAATCCATAGCACAACACATATGCGACCACATATTATGTTATGCGATGGTCGAGTAGCCGCAAACCAACTGGTAATAAAACCTAACTCTTTCTCTCTCGCCCTGCCATCTCTCTTCTCTAACCTCACGCACACAAACACAAAGCATAACACAAAAAAATCACATTAAGCAGAATAACAAGAAATTGAACAGAAATGGCTCACCTTGATCGCGAATTTACACCAACTTGGCTTGCTAAATCGTCTGATATCTGGTATGTAAATTTCCAATGTTTCTCCTACTCAGTTTAACTAAAGATTATTGTGTTCTTTCAATCACCTCATTCTCCCACATCATCTATGGTAAATCAAAATTTTGGGTTTTAATATTAGGTTTGCTAATTTGAGGGTTGGGGATTGGTAACTTGTGTTAGGCTAAGCATGAAATCGACCTCAGGTTGAGTGTATATTGCTCTATCATGAGTTATGATTTAGCTGCATAGTGTTGCATATAATATGGCATGTGAGGGAAATTTCATGGAGAAGATGAAGTCTACGGCCGCAGAACTGGTTTGCGGTCCGCATAATGGTCGCAGAATTAGGCAGAATCAACTTAAGTTCAATGTAAAAATGCGACCGATCTGCGGTCGTACACTTGTTCTGCGACCACTTCTGCGGCCCGCATAAGTTTTGTTTTTCTCTTTTTTCTCGCATATCTTTACTATATGGTACACATGCCTTACCATGTACTAACATCACATTCATTGGGAGGAATGACACCAAAGCAAACCCTAGCAACACGAGTACCCCACCACTCGAGGAAAGCGACGGGCTGCAGCTATAAGCCCACAATCACAGCAAACCCAATGCAAACGGCCTGACACACCTAGAACTTCATTTGAGGCTACCTCCCAGTCTAAAGATAAGGAGGCACAGCTTGACCTTGTGCCACCAGTTGACCTCCAGGCCAAAGCACGTAGAAAGAGTGGTGAGGATCTCAAGTTTAGGATCACCGGCTCGTGGACTCTATACAGAATTGGCTTAGCAATGAGAAAGATCATCAAAGAAAAGCAACTGAGTCTAAAATGTCTTAAAGAACAATACACCCATGTCTTAGAAAACATTCAAAAGAGGGGATGGGATTTTTTCACTAAGGTTCCGGGGGAATACAACGAAACCCTTGTTAGAGAATTTTATGTTGCATAGGCTGCGGCCAGGAACTCCGAACAAAAGAGAAATCGTAGATACTTGACCTTTGTTTTAGTCCGAGGAGTTGAAATATTCTGCGATGCCAACTCCATCAATGATGTATATTTCGAAGAGTGGGAGCTATGTATGGCAGAATTTAACACAAAAATTGTAAATAAGGAATCAGAGTGTGTTTGGGTAGCCTCTGTAATAGCCTAAGGGAACTTCACCCTAGATTGCACCGCGCCAGAAGATTTACAAGAGGGATTTAACCCATGAAGGCCGGTATTGGCTAAGTTTTGTCTGTTCTCGTATAATGCCTACGAGAAATGAGACTGACATCAGTATCGAGAAGGCGATCCTCATTTCTTGCATCATGTCGGGTATCAAGATTGATGTAGGAGAGCTTATATTCCCTGAAATTAGGGTCCGGGCAAACCAGAAAGAAACATCGCTCCCTTTTCCATGCTTAATCCATGTATTGTGTGAAAACGCAGCGGTTCCTCCGTTCTCCAAACATGACCGCATAGTAAAGGCTATTCAGGACATTGACATCATGCGACACAATAATGCCTCGGAGAAAATGGTCAAAGATCCACCAGAGCAATCACTCACACTCCCTCCGACCTCGTCAGGCTCAGCAACACCTCATGCCTCATTAGTATCAGACACTTCTTCGGCACCATCCACCGGCACATTCACTCCTAGACCATCCATTTTGACACCACCTGTCTTACTGATTGCACTCTCTAAGCTTGGTCTACTGGCACAACATGCAAATGCCAAAGTAAACAAATTGACAAAAGAACTTCCATTGCTCATCCGGCAGGCATTGGACCTAATCCAAACCTCAATTAGTAATCTTTAAAAGAAACATCTATCATATGAGGATCAACTCAAGCACTTAGAAGCTCGCCTTGAGAAGATTGGGCGTGGAGGAGTTAGGGACATGCCTCAACTTAAAAAGGATGTAGTTGAGTTCAAGACGGAGCTGCATAAGATGCAGACGCTAGAGTTTGATTTAACCACCGTTCCTCCGGTGGAAAGGGAGCAGGGCACCAGCACCTCCCATGTACTAAGTCTTGATCTGGATTTCACAAACTTCCCATCAGCTGAGGAGGCGCATGGTACTGATATCTCACAAACTCCAGGTTCTGTTGCACACAACAATTATCATTCAGACGAGGAGTATGGAGAATCTCGTGAGGAAACTGACGATGAGCGGATATTTGAAGAGGGTGATGATTAGAGGGACAACAAAGGCAAATAAGTTGCTACTATTAAAAAGGAATTGGGTGAAGAAAAGGCTGATGTGCAGACAACTATCACACATTCCCTTGCAGATATGGTTGTCATGGCTACTACCACAACCACACAGCTATCATCGGGTGAGGTTAGCAGCTCCCACGTCCAAGACTCGGCTCCGCAACCGGCGAAACTTCTTACTTTGGTCTCAGACACCACTGCCAAGTAAGATGATCCACCTACTACCTCCATAGTTTCAGCTCCATGCTCCACGGCCGCCTTATATATTCCAAGCGCCTAGTGCACCCCAGGAAGCTCCTAAACTTTGTTCTTATTTTGTTTACAATGCATTGGGGACACTGTATGTTCTTAAGTTGGGGGTGGGGTAGTTGACAGAATTTTGCAACTTGTATATAAACTCTAAGTCCCAATAGAGTAGATTTGTATATGGTAATGAATTTTCCTTCATTTTTCTTTGCCAAGTTGTTTTCCAAGGGTGTAATAGTAGAACCATGGTCGTAGCATAAAATATTTTGACTTGTTTGGTACTTTTGGTCTAGATTCAAGCATGTGATAAGTTTTTGTGAAATAAATTACACCCTTCAAATTTTGTAAATAAACAATTACTCATTCTTGTGAAATTGAGGCTCGGTCTTTGACTTTGTGCTTACTTAAAATCTCAGATATCATGTGATAAAGCATTGAATTGCCTTGTATTCACTTGTGGGCTAAAATTATGCTGATTCGAGACGTCGTGAGTGGTGAGAATTTGTGTAAATAATGCATGCGCTCAACTTGTAATATCTAGAACTTGCCCGGTTGGTTCCTTAATGCAAATCTCAAATTGATGTTTAGGTGTCGAAATGATCTTAGGCTCTCTTTGTGATTGCTAACTAGTTTTACACCACATTGACCTGCCTAGTGCATGTATCATCTAGGTTATCCCCCGCTGAGCCTTTATCCTTTTATTTTGCGACTACATTACAAACTTTTACCCTTCTTGTGAAATAATTTCCTCGTTTGAACCCGTCCCTCCTTGAATGTTGAGAATGAGGTTAAAAGCCTAAATGGGGGGTGTTGCTATTAATTGGGAAATGGTTAAGATGTTCATTGTGTGTAGAAGCAAATACCTCAAAGTTGTGTTAGATGAAGATACTCAAGCTCCAATATAAAAGCAAAAGAAAAAATATATGTGTATATATATATAATAAAATAAAATTTTTAGAAAATTAGAGAGGTACTTTAAGGTAGTTCTATGTTGGTACTAGAGGTCAATAAGGGCCATGTGGTTTAAAAAACAAAATGCAAAAAGTTCATAAAGAAGTAAATGTGTGTAGCGTTCAAGGAGGGTACAGTCACTATATTCCCAAATATTTATCCAACCTGTACCAAAACCTACACTACAATCCTTAAAAAGTCCTTTTTGAACTACAACCAATTATTCCTGGGGTAGCAATGAGGTAAGATAATGGCAGGCATATGGACTGATACTTGTAGAACTTAACCTTCTTTCTGAGTGCAAGAGTGTTTGATTGTATCCTCTGTACATATGTGTAGAGTTAGGGATTTTCTTTGATGTGAGCATGCATGAATTGCAAGATTTAGCAGAAGTTCGGCTTCTTAAAGTAGGATACAAGTGCATATATAACTATGGGTAGCACTCTGTCATTGTTCTATAGGCTCGAAGCTCACAAACTAATTATTCGAACTGTTAAATGATCTTTGTCTTTAAAGAAAGGTGAGATAAAGGGGGTTGTATGCTTGTTATCTAACGGTCAGCACCATCCATAGTCACTGGTGCTTCGTGATCAGTCGGAAGTAGATTAGCATTTGGTCAATTGATTTTTTTTTTAGTTTCTTGAGGGCAGGCAAGAGTCTAAGTTGGGGGGTTGATGTGTCGTATAAATGCGGCACTTTTGACACTAATTACATATACTTTAGATCATCTTTTATAGCATTATAAATCATTTCTTATATAGTTTTGGTGTTTTGCAGGAAACCAGACTTGAAGAGCCAAGATTATAAAAGAACATGACAAAAACCTATGAAAGGCAAAAATGCGGCAGGTCTGCGGCCGCTAAAGTGATGTGCGGGCCGCAGAATCATCGCAGAACGAAATAGAAAAACCCAGTTTCTGAGAGCCAGTTATGCAATCCATTATGCGGTCGCATAACGTTTGTGCAGACCTCATAGTGATCGCATAACTTTTGTGCGGATCGCATAATTCTATTAAACTTTGTTAAATAGAATCTCTTAGGGATAAGTGGATTCTACTTGCCATAAATTGGTTGTTCTTAATTGTAACTATTTTATATTTGGGAAAATCATAAAGAGAAAATACTATCTAATTATTAGAAAATATTGGGTAGTCATTTAGGAATCATTTGCATATCAAATGATCTTCCATTAGAAATATATAATATTAACACCAGTAACATTACATTCCATTGATGGAGATACAACCTTGGTTTCTAAATCAAATTAATCAAATTATCTCAACAAAATAGCTTTTCTTGATAATTCACAATTACTAAACAATGTTTAAACTAACAGAGCAGAATTACGGCTTAAGGCAAGTTTTACACTATTTAAGTAACCTTTTCACATATATTCCTTGTGGGATTCGACCCCAACCTAGTTGGGTATTATATTTGACATCGACAGTCTTACGCTATTTATATAGGTGTAATTTGAGCATATCAACTGTATTGTGTCCGAATTTAACATGAGGAGCATAATGAGATGGCCAAATTGCAGAACAGTCGAATATTGCAACTCGATGTTATTCGTAGATTCTGAAGATGAAGAACCTGAAGAACAACACAACAATGAAATTGAAGTGACAATGATGGTGACGATGACGATGAATGAGGACGACGAGGTAATATTAAGAGTTTCATTTTGTTTTTTGGTACAAAATTTAGCTATTATTAGTTAATAAGATTCACTCCTTATTAAAAAAAAATAATTTGATTCGATCGAATGTGACAACCCAATCGGTAGTCTTGTGTATTGTAGTCATGTTCCCCTATTTATTGCTTATTCTATATTCATTTGTGGTTACGTTACATGCTGAAGTAATTGGTTTGGTTCCGGGAATATTTTTTGAAGTGAATTGGGATACTTAGTACCAAGGTTGGAAGCTTTAGTTGGGAGAGTTGACCGGATATTGCCTTGAATTGGCAAAAATTAGAAAGTTGAGAAGTTTGACCGAGAGTTGACTTTGTTGATACTGGGCTCGGATTTTTATTTCTTGAGTTGGACTAGGTCTGCTATCTCATTTATGACTTATGTGCAAAATTTGAGGTCAATCGGAGTTGGTTTGGTAGGATTCGACATTGGTTTTAGAAGTTGGAAGTTCATTTGTTCATTAGGCTTCAATTGGGGTGCGATTCGTAATTTTGGTATTTTTGATATGATTTGAGGCTTCGACTAAGTTCATATTATGTGTTAGGACCTGTTGGAATGTTTGTATGGGCTCTGGGGGCCTCGGGTGTGTTTAGGATCATGTTCGGACTCATTTTAGACTTTGTTGGATTGTTGATTTTTGGGCATCTGGTTTCCTCTTTCGTGATTGTGAGGAGAGGGCCACGATCGTGAAGGCTTAAGTCTGGCAGGTGAGAATTTTCTCAATGCGTTTGCGAGTTTAAGGTTGTGATCCTGAAGCATCGAGTGGTTGTGCTACGCGAAAAGAGGAGAGGAGACGCGCTCGCGAAGAAGGAAGGGGAGGCTTGGGAGGTTCATGTGTTTGCTCTTCGTGATCGGGTATGTTTTTCCGCAATATCGTAGTTATAGGTTCTTGTGCATCGCGTTTATGACTTTGTATTTGCATTCACGTAAGCAATTTTGGAAGTGCAGTGATTTTTGTTCTTCGCGATCGCAAGGGATTTTCCGCAATCGCAAAGAGGAAAACCTAGGTAGAATATTAAAAACTCACCTCAGTTTTGGGTGATTTTGGAGGGTATTTTCATGTCTTGGATTTGGGAAAGCTTTTTTGGCTCGTATGTGTCGTTATTCCATGATTTCATCTTTATTTTAGAATTTAATTAGTGAATGAAATGAATGAAAGTGTAGCAATGAGTGATTTTGTGAAAAATTTGCAAAAAAATGAATAATAGAGGTTTGAAGATTGATTTGAGTTCAGAATTGGATATTTTGGTATGGCTGGACTCGAAATTGAATGGGTATCTGTAATTTGTGAATTTTGTCGGGTTCCGAGGTGCGTACCCAAGGTTGACATTTTGGGTTGACTTTTTTATTTTGGTTAAAGATCTTAGCTTTATCATTTGGAATCAATTCCAATAGCTTTCATTGATAGTATTACGTTATTTTGGCTAGATTTGAGCCTTCCGGAGGTTGATACACATGGGAAGGCTTGTTAAGGGAGTAATTTGGCTCCCTTGAGGTAAGTATCTTATCTAAACATTGTTGAGGCAATAGTTGTCGGAACTATTTGTGATAGCTACGTGCTATGGGTGCACACATGTGTGGGGTTGAGCCCGTGTGTTAACACCGGGGTATTTATCCATTCTCGGGTTGTGCTTAGGCTATGATATGCCTAGAATTAGCTGTTAAGCTTTAAGCTATGATGTTTAAAATTTTTGTAACCTTGGTGTGAACTATTTGAGTCATGTTTGAGGTTACATAGAGGTTTAATCCCTGAAATAACTTGATAAATGCTACTATCTGATGAAATTGCTGAATTTGAGCTATGATAGCATACTTTGCACATGCCTACACTTTAGCATGTCATTTATACCTGTCCAGGAGCATGAGATTTGTTATTCATTCATCACATTCATATTTATTTGCTCCTATGTGATATGATTGGACCAGGTGCTTGTGACCACGCCGGGCAGATTGCATTATTATGCATGTGACCACGCGGGGCGGATTGTAATGTTATGCATGTGACCACGCTGAGCGGATTGTGTTGACATGCTTGTGACCATGTGAGGAAGATTATGATGTTTTGCATGTAACCACAACAAACAGATTATGATATTGAGTCTGTGACCATGCCAGGCTGGTAGCACATTGAATTGGTCGTGCTTGCGTGTGGATATGGATCTATCCCCCTAGGGTCACCCTCTCATGTTTCTCTCTTGTTGGTGTACACACTGATATTGAGGAAAATTGAACTGTGGTTTCGTATGGATATGGAAAGTTTGAGGAAATCTGGCTAGTGTTTGTTTGGATTTTGCATTTCATATTTACTTGCAATTTTAATGATTATTTAACCGATTTAACTGCATATCATCTCTATATGCTGAACTTTGACTAAGCTGAGTATTTGAGAAACTGTACACATATACACACAAATGCTTCTTCCTGTGCTTTATGACTTCATTTCATTATTGCTCTGTACTTGTTAAAATGATGAATCTGTACAGGTTATAGCTAGTATCATTTATAATTTGTGCTTCTTTTATCTCGCCGAGGTTAGTTAAAATACTGATTGAGTATATTCGGTCAGTTATACTCATACTGCATTCTACACTTAATTGTGCAGATCCAGGTGGGGACACCAGTTATCAGAAGTAGGCTTGCTTGTTGGACTATCTTCGAGATGCGAGGTAGAGCTGCATCCTTGGTCGTAGTTTTAACTTGTATTTTTCCTTACATACTGTTGTTGCAGTTCAGACAGTGTTATTATTGTTCAGTTTCAGACTTGTATTCCGTAGTAGAGCTCATGACTCCGTATTTACCAGTTTTGGGAGGTTTATCTTGTATTGGTATTAATTTGGTACATTAAGGTTTCAGACTTCTGCTATTTCTATAATTTGTATTGTTTTGATTCTTAATTCTTATGTTTCAGCTTTCCTAGTAGGTGTGTTAGGCGCCATCATGACGTGTTAGTATTTTGGATCGTGACAAGTTAGTATTAGAGCGCTAGGTTCATGAGTATTACAAGTCATAAGCATGTTTAGTAGAGTCTTGCGGATCTATACAAAGACGTTTGTACTTATCATCGAGAGGCTACCGAACTGTTAGCAAACTTCACTTTCTTGTATTTTTGTCGTGCGGATTTATTATTTCCAAAACTTGAACTTGACTCTTCTATTCTCTCACATATGGTGAGGACACGTGCGACCGGATCAGGAAGACAGCCACCAGTACAACTAGCTAGGGCCGCGAGAGGTCGGGGCCCTGGTAGAGGCCTAGGTGTGGCTTGTACTACAGCCAAGAAAGCACCCGTGGAGCCACCAGTTGCTCCAGCTCAGGAGCAGGTACCAAATGTGGTTGAATCAGTAGGGCCAGCTCACGCACCAGCAGTGCCCATTGTGATTCCTGGCCTTCAGGAGGCCTTAGCCCAGATTTTGACTGCGTGCATGAGTGTAGGTCTGGCAGTCTCAGTTCTAGCTGCACCAGCCACTTCACAGGCTGGAGGAGGTGCCAAGACTCCTCGCCCCATACTCCAGAGCAGCTAGTTCAGGGACTCCAGACACCGGGTGTATTTCCAGTTCAGCTGGTGGCTGCTGCTAGGGCCGAGGTTGGTCCCCGTATGAGTGATGAGGAGCAGAAGAGAGTGAAGCAATTTGGGAGGCTTAAGCCTTCAATGTTCAGTGGAGCAGAGTCGGAGGATGCCCAGGATTTCATAGACCACTGTCAGTGGATTCTTCGCACAACGGGTATTTTTGACACCAGTGGGCTTTCATTCACTACTTTTCAGCTTAACGGGGTAGCCTACCAATAGTGGCAGGATTATGAGTTGAGCAAGCCAGCCGATGCAGCGCTACTTACATGGCATGAGTTCTCAGTTCTCTTCTTAGAGAAGTTTGTCCGACAGACTCAGAGACAGGAATTGCGTTGGCAGTTTGAGCAGCTACGCCATGAAGGTATGACAATGACTCAGAATGAGATGAGGTTTTCAGAGTTTGATTACCACGCGTTATGGTTGGGTCCCATTGAGAGGGAGAAGATTAGGAGGTTCATTGATGGCCTCAACTATGGATTATGCTTCATTATTGCTCAGGAGGTTGCAACGGGTGCGAGGTTGGACGAGGTGGTCGATATTGCTAGACGCTTAGAGGTGATTCACAGGCATGAGCGTGAGGAGTGGAAGTCCATAAGGTCTCATAGTTCAGGTTGTTTCAGCAGTGCCTCGTCTAGAGGTAAGCCCTATTGTAGAAGACGTCGTTCTTCTAGACCAGCTCAAGGAGCTCGCTATGTTCCTCGTAACGCTTCAGTTAGCCATAGGTTTTATTGTGTCCACCCAGCACGGTCATCATTCACTGCATTGCGACACAAAGTTCTTACCGTGACCCATCTACTCAGGTTTTCACAGGCAATTCTTTAGTCTATCAAAGTCAACAGCTTGCCAGGAGGGGTTGCTTTGAGTGCGGAGACTTGAGTCACCTCAAGAGAGATTGCCCCAAACTATTGAGTAGGGTCCCACAGCAGAGTTCTCAGCCTATAATCCCAAAAGCTGCAACACCCACACAGCCAGCTCGAGGTGGGGCCCAGTCAGCTCGAGGCTACCCTAGAGGGGGGAGATCGATCAGGTGGTGGCCATGCCCGTTGCTACGCATTCCAGCCAAGCCAGCAGCAGTTGCCTCTGTTACCGTGATCACAGGTATTGTTTCAGTATGCCATAGGGATGCTTCAGTATTATTTGATCCTCATTTCACTTATTCATATATGTCATCATACTTTGCTCGTTGTTTGAATATGCCCCGTGATTCTTTAGTTATGCATGTTCATGTATCTATACCAATCGATGATTCTATTATTGTGGACTTTATGTATCAGTCATGTGTTGCGACTATTGGGGGATTAGAGACGAGAGTTGATCTTTTACTGCTTAGCATAGTTGATTTTGTCATGATTTTAGGCATTGGATTGGTTGTCACCATGTCACGCTATTCTGGATTGTCACGCTCAGACCGTGACATTGGCAATGTCGGGTTTGCCTATAGTTGAGTGGAGAGGTTCTCAGGACTATGTTCCCAGTAGAGTGATTTCATATTTGAAAGCCCAACGGATGGTTAGGAATGGATGTCTGGCATATTTGGCCTTTGTGAGGGATGTTAGTGTTGATACTCATACTGTTAAGTCTGTTCCGACAGTGAGAGACTTTTCGAATATGTTTCCCACAGACCTGTCGAGCATACCACCCAACAGGGACATTTATTTTGGGATTGACATGATGCCGGCACTCAGCCCATCTCTATTCCTCTATATCGTATGGCACCAGCAAAGTTGAAGGAATTGAAAGAACAGCTTCAGGGGGTACTTGATAAGGGATTCATTAGGCCTCATGTGTCGCCTTGGGGTGCACTGGTTCTATATGTGAAGAAGAATGAGGGGACTATGCGGATGTGCATTGATTACAGGCATTTGAACATAGTTACAATTAAGAACAAGTACCCTCTACCACGCATTGATGACTTATTTGACCAGCTTCAGGGTGCTAGAGTGTTCTCTAAGATTGATTTGAGGTCCCGATATCACCAGTTGATGATTCAGGATTCTGATATTCTAAAGACGGCATTCAGGACCCGCTATGGTCACTACGAGTTTCTTATGATGTCTTTTGGGTTGACCAATGTCCCAACAACATTTATTCATCTAATGAACAGTGTATTCCAGCCATATCTTGATTCTTTCATCATAGTATTCATTGATGATATACCGGTGTACTCACGCAACAAGAAGGATCACGAGCATCATCTAAGGATTCTACTCCAGACATTGAAGGAGAAGAAGCTTAATGCTAAATACTCCAAGTGTGAGTTTTGGCTTGATTATGTGGCATTCTTGGGGCACGTGGTGTTCAATGAGGGTATCAAGGTAAATCCAATGAAGATTGAGAGAGTTTAGAGTTGGCTCAATCCGTCTTCAGCTACTAAGATTTAGAGTTTTCTTGGTTTGGCCGGATATTATCGTCGTTTCATTGAGGGTTTAGCATCCGGTGTTGGACCTTTGACAAGATAGACCCATATGAGTGCCCCATTTAGGTGGTCTGATGAGTGTGAGGAGACCTTTCAGAAGCACAAGAATGCCTGGACTACAGCTCTAGTTCTAGTGTTGCCTTCATCCTCGGGTTCATATACAGTTTATTGTGATGCCTCTCAGATTGGTATTTGGGTGTGTCTTGATGCAGGAGGGTAGGGTGATTGCTTATGCTTTGTGCCAGTTGAAGCCACATGACAAGAACTACCCCATTCATGGTTTCGAGTTGGAAGCTATTGTTCATGCATTGAAGATTTGGAGGCATTATCTCTACGGCGTGTCTTGTGAGGTATTTAAAGATCATTGGAGTCTACAACACTTGTTTAAGCAAAAGGATCTAAATCTGAGGCAGCGGAGATGGTTGGAGTTGTTAAAAGACTATGATATCACCATTTTGTATCATCCCGGGAAGACTAATGTGGTGGCCGATGCCTTGAGAATAAACGATGTGAGTATGGATAGCCTTGCATATATTCCATTTGGTGAGAGACTGCTAGAATCAGATGTTCGGGCCTTGGATAATCAGTTCATGAGGTTAGATGTTTCGGAGCCTAGTCGGGTTCTTGCTTGCGTGGTTTCTTGGTCTTCTTTTTATGAGCGCATCCGAGAGTGTCAGTATGACGACCCCCATTTTCTTTTCCTTAAGGAGACAATGCAGCACGGTGATTCCAAGGAGGTTTCTATTGGATATGGTGGGGTATTGCAGATGCAGGGTCGGATTTGTGTGCCCAATGTAGATGGGTTACTTGAGTTTATTCTTTAGGAGTCCCACAATTCTCGATATTCCATTCATCGAGTTGCCACTAAGATGTATCAGGATTTGAGGCAACAATATTGGTAGAGAAGAATAAAGAAAGATATAGTATAATATGTGTCTCGGTGCTTAAACTGTCAGTAGGTGAAGTAAGAGCATTAGAGGCCAGACAGTTTGCTTCAGAGACTTGGGATTCCCGAGTGGAAATGAGAGCATGTTACCATTGACTTCGTTGTTGGGCTCCCATGGACTTTGAAGAAATTTGATGCAGTTTTGGTGATTGTGGACCGGTAGACTAAGTCCGCACATTATATCCTGGTTATGACTACCAATTCTCCTGAGAGGCTGGATGAGATCTATATCCGCGAGATTGTTCATCTTCATGGTGTGTCGGTGTCCATTATTTCTGATTGGGCACGCAGTTCATATCGCAATTTTGGAGAGCAGTGCAGCGAGAGTTGGGCACACGAGTTGAGTTTAGTAAAATATGCCACCCCGAGATAGACACACAGTCTGAGCGCACCATTTAGATCTTAGAGGATATGCTACGTGCTTGTGTTATGGACTGCATGGTTCTTAGGATCAGTAGTTACTGCTTGCTGAGTTTGCCTACAACAATAGCTGCCAATCGCGTATTCAGATAACTCTTTCTAAGGCCTTATATAAGAGGCGGTGGCGTTCTCCAGTTGGTTAAGTTGAACCTGGAAAGGCTAGGTTGCTGGGTAATAATTTGGTTGAGGAGGCCTTAGAGAAAGTCAAGTTGATTCAGGATCGGTTTCGTACAACACAGTCTAGACAGAAGAGTTATGTTGATTGGAAGGTTCGTGGCATTGCCTATACGGTGGGAGAGAAGATATTGCTCAAATTTTCACCCATGATGGGTGTTATGAGGTTCGGGAGGAAGGCAAGTTGAGCCCTCGACATATTGTCCCTTTTGAGGTGTTTTAGAGGATTTGAAAGGTGGCCTACAAGCTTGCATTGACACCTAGTCTATCGGGTGTTCACCCAGTCTTTCATGTCTCTATTCTACGAGAGTATTATGTTGAACTGTCTCATGTTTTGGATTTCAGCACGGTTCATTTAGATAGGGATTTGACTTATGATGTGGAGCCGATTGCCATTTTAGATCGGCAGGTTCAAAAGTAGAGATCAAAGAATATAACTTGAGTTAATGTTCAGTGGAGAGGCTAGCCAGTCGAGAAAGCTACTTGAGAGACCGAGCGGGAGATGCATAGAAGATATCCACACCTATTTGAGACTCCATGTATGATTCTAGACCCGTTCGAGGACGAACATTTTTTTGAAAGGGGAGAATGTGACGACCCATCCGGTCGTCTTATGTATTATAGTTGCGTTCCCCTATTTATTGTATATTTTATGTTCACTTGTGGTTACGTGACTTTCCGGAGTGGTTGGTTTGGTTCCAGGAATATATCAGAGTGAATTGGGACACTTAGTCCCAAGGTTGGAAGATTAAGTTGGGAGAGTTAACCGGATGTTGAATTTTGTGTAAATGACTCCAGAACGGAGGTTTGATGGTTTTGATATCTTCGTATGGTGATTTTAGACTTAGGCATATGTCCGGATTTAGACTAGGAGGTCCTTAGGTCATTTTGGATTGAATTAGAGAAAGTTGGAAAGTTGAAGGTTGAGAAGTTTGACCGAGAGTTGACGTTGTTGATATCGGGCTCGGATTTTGATTTCGGTAGTTGGAGTAGGTCCTTTGTGTCATTTATGCCTTGTGTTCCAAATTTGAGGTCAATCGAATTGGTTTGGTAGGATTCGGCTTTGCTTTTAGAAGTTGGAAGTTCATTAGTTCATTAGCCTTGAATTGGGGCGTGATTCGTGATTTCAATGTTGTTTGGTGTGATTTGAGGCTTTGACTAAGTTCATATCGTATGTTAGGACCTATTGGAATGTTTAGATGGGGTCCCGGGGGACTCATGCGTGTTTCCGATCATGTACGGACTCATTTTGGACTTTGTTGGATTGCTGATTTCTAGGCATCTAGTCTCCTCTTTCGCAATCGCGAAAGGGTCAAGTCTGGCATGTGAGTATTTGTTCAATGAGTTTGCATTTAGGTTGCAATCGCGATGCTTTGAGTGGTTGTTCTATGCGAACGTGGGAGAGGAGACACGTTCACGAAGAAGGAAGGGGAGGCCTGAGAAGTTCATGCGTTTGCTCTTCGCGATCGCGCATGTTTGTCCGCGATCGCGTAGTTGTGGGTTGATTTGCATCGTATTCGCGACTTTGTATTCGCATTCACATAGGCCATTTTGGGAGGGCAGTGATTTTTCTTCATCGTGATCGCGAGGGACTTTTC